>NC_134488.1:133925054-134242554 GCF_040206685.1 Ascaphus truei
CTAAATGCGCAGTGTCTGGTGTTCTATTGTCCTGAAAGTTCCGAGATGAGTGCACCGCTGCAGTCCGTGTACCAAAAACCCGACAGAACGTACGCTTATTTAATATGGGCCGCGATTAATGCAACAGATGATAAGATGGCAACAGTTGTTCAAATTTATCGGTATTTTATCTAAAACTATGACTTTTAAAATTTTCACCAGATGCGTGTGAGTGTGGAAGCGTGCAATAAGGAAAAAGATATGTTTCGATCCATGTTTTTTTCGTATTGATCCCGATGTTATTGGAGGGTATTGGTGTGTATCACCGGGTTTTCCCCGTATCTATGATCATGGAGACTTCAAAAGGCAAAAGGTCATGTTAAAACCAACTAAGAAACGTCAGTCGCAGGCAAGCAATGCGCCAGCACCAGCACCGGCTTCCATTAACGGTCCGACCGTCAGTGAAAACCTGGTGACCGACAACCCTTGCTGTCTGTCCCTGCCCGGATACCTGCAGCCTGAGATGGATTTCGCGTACAGATTCAAGCAAGCTTGCATGTACCTAAGCGATTTCCAGCCTGATCAGCTGACTATAGGTGTAGTAGTCCCGTTGTCACCTGTTAACTACGTGTATGATCAAGAATACGGGACTGGCAGTGGCTCGGCGCCAGCTGATTGGCAAAGTCTATGGTTAGTAATGTTGCCGTATTTTATTCTGTTTTTGAAATATCAAGCAATAAGCAATATCCTGTAAGCAATATCATTGGCTGAGCAGCTTCTACAGTAGATACCTGTACTGCACAATTGGTGGAAGCTAGGCGAATTCGCATTGGAACCTTCTTGAAACGCATATGCGTGTCATCACATCTACAGTAGGCGCATGCGTATGTGAACAGGAGACGCCCCCCGAGAAAATTATTGGTGGGACTGACTGTGGGAACTTCTTTAGGGGATTGACTGACCATTACAGTAAAATCTGTACTTTTGTTTTTTCTCAGAAAAGTAAACTTTGTCATCTCATGCGGAAAACGGCAAATGGAGAGATTTCGATGGATAATATCGCTTTGTGTTACAATGCCTGCATATTGCTGAATCTGAAAAAAAAACACGTACCGGAGTCTACAGTTTAGTCGCCGTTGTTATTGATTAGGATAGAATACCTGAAACAGTATGCTGTGGTTTTCAGTCCGTATACAATACATTTTTATATATACCGTTTAATAAACCCGAAAATAAAAAGTATGCATTTATTCTACATGCATTCCAGTACATATGTGTATTCTATACCCGTACAGCATGTATTGTTTTAATACTCTTGTACAGTAAAGTACTGACCATGCCTACAGTATACAGTACAGTACTGTACAATATGCCTGGACAGTACTGTATGTTCTAGAAACACTGTATTTTGTTACAGTATAAAAGGAGACAATGGAACAATTTAAAACAAATCAACATTTTCTTTTATTGGTGGAGTAAGTACAAAAACATTTATTTACAAATACTGCACAATTTAAAAACATTTCAAGTTTACAGCAATTCAAAACATTAACAGGTGTATGGTTTACTGCTAGTGAAAACATTTACACTGTACTGTATATACAGAAAGTTAGAAATTTACAGTAGGAAGGTGTACAGAACAGTCAGTCAGGCCTGCACAACTTCAGTCCTCGAGGGCTGCAAACAGGCCCGGTTTTAAGGATAACCTTGAAAACCGGGCCTTTTTGCGGCCCTCAGAGACTGGAATTGTGCAGGTCTTGTGTACAGTAAGTAAAAACATTTCTTTATTCATAACATTTAAAAAACGCAACATCTCCTTTATTAAAGTACAGAAAGTCAAAACATTTACAAAAACATTTACAAAAAATAAACAACAGTTGAACAGTCACGCAAATTGGATCCCCAGCAGATTGTCCTTCTAGGGCCGATGTCTTGTATGGTGCAAAATGCCATTGATGGAGTCTCGAACGATTTTCATTAAAGGGTCTGTAATTGAAAAATAGCGCCACACTTCCTCCACAATAGTCCTTCTTAATTTTTCAGGAAGCGCCCTTTTTTCGCGATTTCCTTCGTAGTTTACATTGTTGGCCCACCCTAAGTACACCAAGTAGGACATGTGGTGCTTAAAAATTAACATGGCATACTTCTGGGGTAAACCAGCACCCATCACCCTATACTTCTCCCTGAGTGGATTGGGCAGCTCGCGCAGGATGATGTCGGGCACCGTATCGATGCAAGCGTATGTAGGTTGGGTTCTGGGAGCGGGTGTTCTTCTGGGAGCGGGTGTGCTTCTGTGAGCGGGTGTGCTTGTGTGTGGCGGCGGGCGAGGGTAGGTTGTCTGGGAGGAAACTTTCCTCCTGTCTTGGTCTTGGTCGCCGTGTTGTCTCCTGGCTTGGTCTTGACGGGGTTGTCATGTTATCCTCCTCGTGAACGGCATACATGTACACAAATTCTTACGGTGGAGGGGGTGCGCTTGGTGTTGGAAGGAGGTAAAAGTGTTAAGAAACTGTACTGTACTGTACCTATAAAATTATTCCTTGTCATTACAGAGCGTACCCTATGATAAGTAACGTTAACAAGATTAAGAGAGTGGTCTAGGCCCAGGCATGGATCGACAGTGGAGAAACTTTCCAGAATTGCATCTTCACTGACGAGTCTACTGTATCGCTGGAGAGATTTGCCACCTTTGCATTCCACAAAAAAGGTTGCATATCTATGAAGCCGCGTCCAAAACACCCAGTGAAGATGCATGTGTGGGGTGCCATCTCTAGGCGTGGACCAGGATGCATCGTCATCTTTGAAGGTACAGTAAAATGTATGTCACACGCTTTTGCCTTATGCACTGTACTGTAATAGTGTGCAGTTTTTTGAGCACTTTTCTTTTCTTATTATAGGAATCATGAATAAAGCTTTTTTCCAAGAGAAAATTGTGCCTGAGATTGTGGAATACATCACACGTGAGTTCCCAGATGGTCACCGTTTCTACCAGGACAACGATCCGAAGCACACTGCGTCAACAGCGCATATTCTTGAGCGCGGTAACAACTGGGTGAAGACGCCAGCGGAGTAAGTGCGGTAACCGTGTCTCATTTTTCCCACTGTTTTTACTGTGTACTGTATCTCTTAACTAATTGTCCTTTTTTTCCCCCTCCAATGACAGATCGCCAGACTTCAATCCTATCGAAATGGTCTGGCATCAGCTGAAGTACCATATCCGAAAGGTCGTGAAACCCTCCAATAAGGATGAGTTGGCGCAAGACATAATGAGTTTTTGGAATGATGTACTCACCGTGGAACGATGCAATAAATATATTGACCATATTGCGACTGTGTTGCCCATTGTGATCGCGCGTAATGGGCAAGCAACAGGATAGTAGTATGGTATAGTACTGTAGTATTGTAAGTACAGTATGATGCAGGTAAGTATGGCACAGATTTTTTTTTCCCTGAGAGAGCAGCACTAGCCATCTGGTTAAAAAGTATTTAACAGTAGTCACAGTATACAGTAGTTCAAGTGTTGACTAGTTTGACAGTACTAACTGCATACTGTAGTCCAATATGGAGTAGCTATACAGTACACAATGCCATAATATGCACCTACAGTAACTGCACAATTGTTTTATTTCCTGAGAGAGCAGCACAAGCCATCTGGTTACAAAGTATTTGACAGTAGTCACAGTATACAGTAGTTCAAGTGTAGACTAGTTTGACAGTACTAACTGCATACTGTAGTCCAATATGGAGTAGCTATACAGTACACAATGCCATAATATGCACCTAACTGCACTAATTTTTTCTTTTCTTGTCTTTTCAGAGAAAAAAAAGGATGGAAAGAGGAGGGGGGGTATCATGTGTACATTGTGTACAGTAAAGTGTATCTAAAGTGCAGTCATGGTGTACACCATACCTCCCCTCTCTCAATGAACTACACAGAATGAGGAAGAAGATAAAGACGGAACATTTTATATTATTATATATATATTATTATATATTATATATTATTAATTAATATTATTATCATCAATGTGCATTATTCATGATTATCCACCGGCCATCAATTTTCATCTGACAGAAGAACTGAAAAAAGACTGCATTTTGTATTATTCATGATTATTTGTATATTTGTATTTTTTGTACCTGATAAAATAAAATAAATATTTCTTTACACTCATGATAATCATAATCATTGACCACCCCACCTCCCCCCACACCAAAGAAAAAGAAAGAATGACAAAAAGTTGTAATTTACTGCATCAACAACATGAATCAGATTATGTTTTTTTTAACTCTAAATTTCACAGTGCTGTGCAAATCAGATTTACATATCAAATTCGTGAAGGGATTATCGCATGCGTTACCGTAAATAAAGCCTGAAAGGGTTGGGGGATGGATGGGTTAGTCATGCGCAGTATTCATCAGCTAGCTCCCTTCCCAAAGAGGATTACAGAGAATGGTAGACACACAGGCGCAGAGAGGGGATGCTCAGCTAGGGACGGATTAAAAACACAATGACAAGCTTTAGAAACGGAATGGCTCTGTAGAGGTTGTGGATAAGAAAGAGGTTTAAATCCTTGAGCTAGCCTTGTGTGTGTGCGTGGGGGATGGGGGTACAGGGTACAGCTGCATGAAGGATTAGGCCTCGGTCCCGCTGCGCTCGTTGGCGCGGGCGGCAATGTCGCGAGTTCCCCACCAGCAGGGGAATCCTCGTGAGCCGGTCCCGGTCCCCACTGGCGGCACAGCTGACTACACGCTGTCGCGCGTCAGCCGCTGGAGACACCAGAGAATGGTGTTTTCTAGCTTTGACGCGTGACGTGTGTGGCTGTGAGCCAATGGGGAGGGGAGGCTGCGGGAGGAGGAGAGGCTTCGGGGAGTGGGGAGGAGTGTGGAGTGAAAGCAGGTGAGTGCCTTTCTCTGTGTGTGTGTCTGTGTGTGTGCGTGCCTGTCTGTGTGTGTATGTGTGTGCCCGAGTGCGTGAGTGCCTGCCTCTGTCTGTGTGTGTGTGTGTGTGTGTGTGTATGAGTGTGTGAGTGCCTGCCTGTGTGTGCGCGCGTGTGTGTGTATGAGTGCATGAGTGCCTGCCTGTGTGTGTGTGTGTGTGTGTATGTATGTATGAGTGCCTGCGTGTGTGTGTGTTTAATACTTACCGAAGCTCCAGCTCCAGCCCGAGTCCATGGAGGGAGGGGGGGGGGAGAGTAGGGGGTCCCTCCGCTCAAGCCACGCCCCCCCTCCCTGTCAAACCGCCCACCACCCGCCCACCTCCCGCTCCGGCTCCCGCTCCCTACAGACCGCATATCGCGGTCTGTGTATCTCAGCGCACCGCCTGTCAGCAGTGCGGGTGCGCTGACTCTGGGAGCGGGGCCTTAGCCTTAGCTGTACTGCAGTTCAAAGAAATGATATATTTTCAAAAGGCAGGTCATCGTAATAATTTGATCCCTACACCCCCAAATACATAAAAAGCACACAAATCAACCATGTGCAGTCAGTCAAACGCGCAGTGTCGCAGTCAAAAGCTGCAGCACAGATTGAATATCGTTATGTCAAGATGGCTTAGGCAGGCTTGTGGAGAAAATTAAAATAAAAAATGAGGAGAAAAAAAATATATATATATTTTTTTTTGGTCACTCACTCTTTTCGCAAGCAAGCAGTGGTGAGGTTATAGACGAATGTGCAGTAATCATCAACTACAGTATGTAGCAAGCAGGAATGTGATTGAAACCAGAAAGACACACATTCAAAGGAATGGTGTGGGAGAGGTGTACTGTACTTTAGATACTGTAAGATAAGAAGTTGAAATACTGCAGTGCAGTGCAGTAAATTATCCTGTGTGTGTGTGGGGGCGAGCAAGGGAGAGCACTGTATATGCCGAAATGTGATCCTGTTACAGTACACGCCTATGTGTTTCAACAATTTTCAAATGAGACATACAGTATTGTACATGCATGTATAAATATGCAAATTTACAATTACTGCGCGCGCACACGAAGACTGTGCACTGACGTAGGTTGAACTGCTAAAGTATTAGACTTTGACGACAACAACTCGCGAACCCCCCCCCCCTGAGTTTTTAGACGGTATTGCAGACAGCGCTAATAAAATGCGAATATTACGAGTGCTAAAACACCGCAACATATTACGAAAAAAAAAAAACATACTGCATCTGCCCGCGGTTATCAAAGTTGCGCCGATTCGGCCGCATTAGGATAAAGGCTGCCGCCATTGTATTAATGTGTACTGTATTAACAGATGTGTTAATAAGGAATGTGATTGTATACTTGACCTCAATCCGGTGATAGCTATTTTTCACCATCACCCATCAGACCCTGATATGCTTCAAAGCGAGCATTAGATCTTTGGGAGATGGTCACATTACGTTGATTGTTTCTTACAACCTTTTGTGAGGGCATTGCTTTCCCATATTCTGGATTCTGGAGACCCATCAATCCAATTAAATGGTGCAAACAATGTATATGGGTTACTCTTGATTTAACCTCACCGTTTACTATTGTCGAACATAACTTGGAGATTACTTTTGTCCGTAATTTCTTGGACCCCTTTGATGTTTCTTTATCACATAATATTTTAATTTTAGATACTATTCACTTTTTACAAACACACAATCATTTTCTCTTTTTATTTACAAACACGAGGTGCAGCAATGGGCATGAGTTTTGTCCCATCACATGTCAACCTTTTCACTGGTTATAGCAAGGTCACGTACTGGTATATTTTTTTGAGAAAATATATATTTTTTTTTATAAAAGATTTATATACCATCTGATACTTATTTTAAATGGGGATATGGATACATTTTGATCTTTTTTTTAGATATTTAAAAAACACCACTTTTAATTAATTCTTCGCTCACAATTTTAATTATCGTCACATTTATTATCTTGATCTTTTGCTTTATGTAGATCTTGATGATAATATTCAGACTGAGGTTTTTCACAAAAGCAATTCTTTGGATACTTTTCTGACAGCTCTCACCCCCAGGTGGTAATTCGAGGAATACCCAAGTGGCAATTTTAACAACTTAGGTGAAATTGTTCTACTTTTTCTGACTTTATTAATCTATCACAAGAACTTTCTCAACGTTTTTTAGAGAGAGGATATAATAACTCAGAATTACAATGAGAATTTGAGGATGTTCTCTCCACTGAGAGTTCTTCATTAATCACATGCAATACAAACAATGTGTGTACTACAGATAAGGAAACGAGGGAAATAGGAATTCTAATTCAAATGTAGATATTATGAGTATATTATTATTATTATAATGCTATAGGACCTAGAAATAGACCTAAAGGTTCGCTGTTTCTTTTTCAATTAGTATATATATAGTAATCAAATTCAATTTTACTTACAAACATCTGAACATTTTGTCCTTACAATTATTCAACTTGATCGTTATGAATTTTGTTTTGTAATTTTTGTAAATCATTTCATTTTGTATAGAAATGATTCAATTCACAATTGTTTTTGTAGGTATTACATTGAGAGATATCTTTATAATATATGTATGTTTTTAACGTGTTGTATTATTTATTAGTAATATTTGTTTATTGATAAATATTTAGGAATTGATTTACTAATGTATGATTTTTCGTAGAACAGTTTCCATTGGGACTTCATAGTTCTTGTTCTCTTTTATTATTATTTTTAATGTTTTATTGTTTTGAAATTGTACAGCTAGTTTTCTTACATTACTCTATATTTGTAGCACATTTATTCTATGATTATGAAATGGAGGTTCATTTCTTTTAACTGATCATTGTACACTACCCACAAGATATTATGTTATTCATTGTGTAGTATGCATCACACAACTATTGTTGGCACTATGCTGTTTGTGTTTGATTACCATGGTGATGTTATTGATCCCCTGATATGTGTCTTTTGTTCTGATGTTTGGCAATTTGCAGATGATGTGGGACACCATTCACAATGAAGGCTTATGCTTTTACTGATGTTTGTTCCTCTTTGATAAAGCTCCCATACTGTAGGTGTGAAACATGTTGGAGGATGTTTGTATCCTTTTTAAAATGGCTCAAATAAAGTTATTAATTTATGCTGGGAAGACTGGGAGTGTGTGACAGTTATCCTGCTTCAGCCTCTGGTTGCTGCTTATTTCTCATCCCTCATTTTCTGGAGGCCTGCCTGCATCAGCTAATGTCATTGGCTGTCTAAAACCCTGACCCTTCTTGATTGGCCACTTAAAAACCATGTGTGACATGATTGTGAACCCCAGAGATACATCATTGGCTTTTTAACAATCCCAAATTGGTATGATTTTGCCTGGAAACACACCCAATATGAATTGGATTTTTTTATTCAAACCTTCAGCTCATGTGGACAGTTTGTGATCCGACACTGACCGATTGGCCAATTCTGTCAGCTCTGGCATTTTACACAACAAAGGACCGCATTGTACATCTATCCCATTGTACAGACATCACACCAATGTCAGCTAGACTCATTTGGAGATGAGCTTTGCACTATCACAAGCCCCACCTTGGAGATTAACTCAATAGAATTCCTGGATTTAGAAAACAGGATTCTCAGTGATTCAAAGATATTCCATATGACCCCACAGGCCTGGAGGCACAAAGCATCATGTGCCAGTCTACCTGAAAATTTAGGATTTCCTGGTTCCTGCTTTCATTTAGTGTGTCTGTCTATGGTGGTGACCCTTTTGTTATACTTTTATTTTTTTCTGTGAAACCTACAAAATTCATTTAAAAATTAGGCAAATTAAGTAATTTTATGAGCAATTACCAACATTTAAATAAATGCTGTTTTCGTGGCAAATGTGTATGTTGGTGAATAATTTGCCCATCTCTATATATTACATGTAATATCTATTTCCTGTTGCCAGTGAAGCACTTTAATTAAAATGATGGGTTATGATATTAGCATAATAAGGAAAGGGAGATTTATAGTAGTTATTACAGTCACTACCTGTGTGCCAGGTGCCCCATCCAATTATTTTGTTGACTTTCTCAATCCTTACATGTCCTGCCACGTCAACTACATTTGTTTCAAATGTCTTATGTAATCCTCTCTAACATGGGTATAAATATCAGGACCGGAGCTTGTGTTACTCTAACTTAAAGAAGAAAGAACAGTACATTGATATATTAAATATATCAAGTTTCTCTATCAATATGTTCTCCTTAATCCTGTACACCGTTGTGTTCTTGGCTCTAACCACCACAGGTAAGGCGACTTCTTCCTGCTATATTAACATATTTACTGCATATCAAGAGTTTATATATACTGTACAGTAGGCACAATTGGATCCCAATGAGAAGACTACATTCAGTTTCCTTGATATATTGCAGATAATATGGCAGAATCTGGAATCACTTGATACAAGTAAACAATGTATTGTATTGTATTGTATTGTATGTCTTTATTTATATAGCGCCATTAATGTACATAGCACTTCACAGTAGTAATACATGTGGTAATAAAATAAATAACAGATAATATAAATAACAGATCATGGGAATAAGTGCTTTAGACATAAACGTAACATTAAGGAAGAGGAGTCCCTGCCCCGAGGAGCTTACAGTCTAATTGGTAGAGTTTGCAAAACCTCGCTCTAAACTCTATAACCGTAAAGGGTTTAGGTCGCGTGCTGCCGGGGATAAACACATGGACAAAAGGGATATGTGTGTAAGAGACACACGAAAAGATCCCCACTAGGGCGCATCGCAGACCTGAGTGGTATTAAATCCTGGTCTATGAATGCGCTAAACCAGGGGGGCGCAAACTTTTTTCCCTGCGCCCCCCTGCCGGCTGTCCCCTCACTCCCGCGCCCCCCCCAACCCCAACTTACCCTCGCACCGGCGTAATGACGTCACGTTGCCATAGCAACGTGACGTCACATGACCTCGCAGCGTCATTTTGACGCCGCGTTGCCATGGCGACGCCGGGAGGAAGCCGCCGGAGCCACGGGTAAGTATGGTTTACAGAGGCCCTGCAGCTCCCCCGGCACTTAATTTAAGTGCCTTCGGGAAGCGCGCGGGGCCTCTGTAAACCCCGCGCCCCCCGTCGGCAGTGTCGCGCCCCCCCTGGGGGTCGCGCCCCACAGATTGCGCACCGCTGCGCTAAACATACAACATATAAACTTTATTAGTGATTAAAATAATTCTTAAAAACCTAAAGCTACTGATATTGCTAAGATGTCTTGCCTCTCAGTAAACCGACAGGTATACCTTCTAGTATGCTACTAATCACTGATCCTCCTCTTGAAAGATCCCTTTGGATGAGGTATTAATATACCTTTATAGTACCATATAGTGTAGAGAGGGAAATCAGTTGTTGGCTAGGTATACATGAGTATGTAGATGGATAGTAATGAATGATAGGAAGTTAGTCCCTAAAGTGTAGGTATAGAGATGCACCTTGTCTAGGGAGTGGGAGTCTAGGGAATATTCTTGGCATGAGTAATATAAAGTAGTGCTAGTGTTTATACAGCCCTGCCACTTCGACACACGTGGGTAAGTATGTACATCAGGAATCACGTTATATCTATCAGACTCTATGTAGTGATAGTATCGACTCCTGGCTGCTATCCCAGATGTAAAGGCTCAAAAGTTTCCACGAATGCTGCTCCCAGATGTATACCACTGTGTGATACATTAAGCAGGTACGTATTGTGGCCTGAAAAGTATGTTAACACTCACAGTGGTGCCACTATGTAATAATGTTGTTGAAAGTTTTAATCCTGTAATAATGCCAGATAGAGACACATCTCATGTTATGTGCTCTTGTGGTATGACTACTGCAGCTCAGACACACAGTATGTGTTTGTGTCTATGCTGTGATGATGGGTCACACTGTGTGATCTATGGTTTGTATTATCAAATCCTGTATTTGATCGTGCGCCTATCTGTGCACAAAAGTTTGGCCGAGATCACGTGTTAGTAATGCCCGCGGGTCCGCAGCATTAGTACACAAATCGATACTGTTATGTAGACGTAGTGAGTATCTTCCTGTAGGTATATTTTGCTAATATATTCCAGAGATGTTTGGGCACTGGTTAATGCCAGCGTGTAGCTGTCGCCGTCCGTTACAGCTATGCAGCTTAATCCTCAGTTGGGGATCGCACGCCAAGTGTAAGCTATATATACATCAATGATCGTTTTATTGCATATGCTGGGACACACAGTCATCTAGCGGTGTTAGGACGCGCGGCTGTATTGGCATGTGGGTGACCTCCCGCACGATAGCGCGATTAATATACCGGTCAAAACTTGTTGCAAGAACTAGTCATTTTAACTGAGATTTTAACAGCCTGCCGTGCAGCTCAATCATCTGTTAGAGATCGCACGCTATATACCAGCTATATGCACATCAATGCTGGCTATGTTGGTGTAGCCTATTGTGTAATACACAGTAGTATGGCGGTGTTAGCGGTGTTAAAGCGTGCGGCTGGTTTGGCATGTGGGTGGTCTCCTGTATCTACATACTCATGTATACCTAGCCAACAACTGATTTCCCTCTCTACACAATATGGTACTATAAAGGTATATTAATACCTCATCCAAAAGGATCTTTCAAGAGGAGGATCAGTGATTAGGGGCATACTAGAAGGTATACCTGTCGGTTTACTGAGAGGCAAGACATCTCAGCAATATCAGTAGCTTTATGTTTTTAAGAATTATTTTAATCACTAATAAAGTTTATATGTTGTATGTTTAGCGCATTCATAGACCAGGATTTAATACCACTCAGGTCTGCGGTGCGCCCTAGTGGGGATCTTTTCGTGTGTCTCTTACACACATATCCCTTTAGTCTAATTGGTAGGTAGGGAGAACGTACAGAGACAGTAGGAGGGAGTTCTGGTAAGTGCATCTGCAGGGGGCCAAGCTTTATGTATCATGTGTTCAGAATATCCACAGTGCTATTCATATGCTTCTTTAAGCAAGTGTGTCTTAAGGTGGGTCTTAAAGGTGGATAGAGAGGGTGCTAGTCGGGTACTGAGGGGAAGGGCATTCCAGAGGTGTGGGGCAGTCACTGAAAAAGGTTAAAGGCGGGAGATTTAAGGTTTAATGTAACAATAGAAATAATAAGGCCACTGTCAGATTTATGTATTTAAATGATACTGTACATAGCCACATAATCAATATTTTAATTTTCCAGCTCATGGCAGCAGTTGCTATAAGTGCATGAACGTCAACGGTGACACATGTGAAGGAGAGTCCGTGCCCTGCAAGGGCGAGTCTGGCTGCTTTGTGGCTTCTCAATATACCAATATCGGTAAGTGCTAGTCTGTAATGGTGGTTGGTCCAGTGCTAAGGGAACGGGAGTTGTAATTTTTGGGTCATATGTTGGAGCCCTTTCTCTATCATAACCACTCCAAAACGAACACCCCAACTGTAACTGATTATATATATATATACATTTTTGAATTTCAATGTTCACAAAAAATTCAGGTCCCCCATGTGGACTATACAAATGTAGTCAATATACGAAAGGGTTCATGTATAGGATTAGTCATGTTCGGAGCCAGCTTGCTGATGGATATGTACAGCACAGTACCGTGATTTTTGTTATTGCATTGTGAGGTTACACACACGCACCTGTTTATATTATTATTTCACTATACAGATGTAGCAGGAAATAATATTGTTTTGGTTAACACAGGAAATAATGCAGATATTATTGTGTGTGTTAGCAACATAATGCACATGTAATACTGTGCTTACTGTATATCACACTACAACGTCACAGGGACACTTTTTTGAATGCCACCTATTTAGCACTTTAACTATTTTAATAAAGGTTATATTGTATTTCTATACTGAGTTATTGTACAGTTACAGACATCTCTTTATCTCACCTCGGTGTATATCTGTATATAGAAACACAGACTGTGACCGCAGATAATAACCCACCGGCCCTGCCCTGATTCAGCCCATGTTCCTAACCGCTGTTAAACCTCACACCCTATTTGAACATTACACATATCATATAATCCATCCAATTTATTAATCATTTAATAAAGCAATGTGCTATCCTAATATCTTCATTTTTCTCCATCAAAATCTCCCAACTGCAAAACTAGTGCAAAGAAAGGATTGTGGTGCAGAGTTTCTCTTTATTCATGAATCTGGTGCATTTTCTACCCTATTTTGCAACCACAGACAAATAACACCCCATTCCTCCAGGCCTGGGGGGTGTAAACGTTCCTCACACATTGTGCTGATGCAGAAGTCCCTTACAGTTTATGCAGATGGAAGCAGAACGTAACAATATAATGCAGTGCATTAAACAGGGGTTTCCTTGATACAGAGTGTACCTCCTATATGTGCTAGATATGAGGAGAAATAGAACAGGAGTCGTATTGTGGGACTCTAAATATCCCCCCTTCTTAGTGCTATGTCCCCTCTTTATTAGGGTAAGAATAGGGTAAAGCAAAGCTAACAATTCACTACTGTATTTTCTTTTAAATATGTAGCCAGGCAGCCCCTGGGCTACTAATTCCTCTACCTAACACGTACTGCTGTGGCCAGCTTTATTCTTCCATTTACACGCAATTTTTTTCGGGGCTTTTTTCGGCAGCTGCCAAACTTGGCCGCGTGCCAGCCGCATCCTGCGGCCGCACGCGGCCCGTTTCCCCATTCAGCGCTAATGCGCTGAACAATGGGAAGCGCCTGCGGCGCCAGAAAAAAATAACGGCCGCGTCTGCACGGGGTTTTAAATGACCCGCGGTGCAGGCCGCCTGAGAGTTAGTTTAGCCGCCACTGTAAGCCCTGGTAACAGCGCAGGCAGTGTTACGGTTAAATCCATGCTACTTGCTGCTGCAGTAAAAAACTCTCTTGAGTGATGGGTGGTTAGGCCTAAGGCCTGGGTACTGCCCTATCAGGGACCCAGACCTAGGACACTCCCTAGGTACATAAGGGGCTGCAGCTCAATTTGATGTGTGTTGGAGCCAGGGCTCTTGTTTACCTTCTTTCCTTCCCTCAGGGGAATGGGATCATCTATCCCACATTCAACCAGGGAGGGTGGGAGTCAGGGATAGACCTTTGGGGCCTCAAGCCCTGGGGTTGAGTCCAGGGACCAAAGTAAAGAGTATGCTGTGGTGTATGCGGTTGCTGTACTTGTGGCATAAAGAACTGAGTTACTGTTTTATACCCCTGCCTGAGGCTGCAGTTCTTCAAGGATAGGGGGAGAGTGCTTTCCACAGGGGACTGTACTATCTAAGGCAGGGGTGAGCAAACTTTTTATGCCAAGCCCCCCTTTTTATCCATGAAATTTCTCGGGCCCCCCCTCCCTGATGTAATCAAAATCACATTAAAAAAACCTTTATTAAACGGTATACAATGTAAATACAAATATGTCTAAGGCCGCACATAGAGTGCCCGCGACGGCGACGCTAGCGAAAGTTGTATTTCGCTTTGCGGCGGCGGTGTGGGCGACCAGGCCATTGATTGGTTCAGGCGACAGCCCCTGAAAAATCAAATATTGCCGGCTTCAAAAAATTGCGTCACCACGTCACGCTTACTATAAGCGCACGAGGCGGCGGCGACAATGCATTTGTTTTCGGGCGACGTCGCGTCGCCGGCACTATAAGCGCAGCTGTGTGTGCATACGTATAGCACAGTATGTACAGACATCTATATATGTATGCACACACAGCTGTCTCTCACACATACTTATACTCCTTGTTTTTCCATCCCTATACACCAATAGGGACCACATAGTATCCACACACACTTTTAGTTGTGCTACTAACTCTCACATTTCCACACCCACCCACACCATTTATATCCACTCCCACTCCACACACACCTATTGTAAAGCAATGTATATACTGTGGGCTCTCCATTCATGTTAATTCACACTGATACACATACACACTCTTTCATCACTTGCTTTCAGGAACCTTTTGACACCGCCAGCCATAAAACACATCCACACCGGGGGAAGGACCAGCACAGATAACATTCCAATAGACACTGTTTATAGTATAGCTTTTGCTTGCTTCATTCATTGTAACATCGCCGGAAGAAGAGATCAGTGTATCTCGAAAGCTCACACAAATAAAAGCATTTCGTTAGCCACAGAACGGTATCATCTATTTATTTTTTGATTATATATATATATATATATATATACCACTGTCATTTAGGTTATGGTGGGTAAAAAAAGTGACAAAAACCCTCCACAGTAAAGCATAAAGCCACTGTAAATATTACTGTATGTTCATTTGCATGTCTTAGACAGGTCTGCAACCCTGTCTTTCCCCATTGTCACCCAGCATACAGCGCTTCCACTGCAGCAAGGGATTCTGGGAAATGACATGCAAATGAGCACTCAGTGCCACCTTTTGTCTCAAGCTCGTATTACACAAGCCAATCCTCAAGCCAATGCATGCTGTTTTAAACACAGCTTTTAAACAGAGGCTGGGATGAGATGCAAAGCCATTAGACCTACTCACATACATGTTTCAACCTTGATGGGTATCATCAGTGTGAGGCTGGTCTTAATGGCAAGCAGGTTTGAGACTAGACTAGGTAATCACCACTGTCATTTAGGTTATGGTGGGTAAAAAAAGTGACAAAAACCCTCCACAGTAAAGCATAAAGCCACTGTAAATATTACTGTATGTATATATATATATTTATATATATACACATGCAGAGGTATCAGTACCGTGTTAGCCGAGCTTCAATAATCAAAAAATAAATAAATAGATGATACCGTTCTGTGGCTAACGAAATGCTTTTATTTGGCGAGCTTTCGAGATACACTGATCTCTTCTTCCGGCGATGTTACAATGAATGAAACAAGCAAAAGGTATACTTAACAACAGTGTCTATTGGAATGTTATCTGTGCTGGTCCTTCCCCCGGTGTGGATGTGTTTTATGGCTAGAGGTGTCAAAAGGTTGCTGAAAGCAAGTGATGTAATAGTGTGTGTGTATCTGTGTGAATATAAATGAATGGAGAGCCCACAGTATATACAGTGCTTTACAAAAGGTGTGTGTGGAGTGGGAGTGGATACATATACATATATATACATATACATATACATATATATATATATATATATATATATATATATATACACACACACACACATATATATTATATATATTATGATGTCCCCACCAATTGCAGTCTCTTTTATCCAGATCAAAGGCAGGGAAACGTAGTGTTGATGCACAGGAGGGTTTATTTGCCAGGTACAAAGCAGGAACAGGGTTAACTTATAAGAAAAAAACAGAAACAAAAAAAACCTAACTCCTTTTCAGAGTTCTGACTAATACAGCTTAGTCCCTAACTACCAGTGGGGAAGACTAAGTTATTTCCCCACTTTAGACACTGTACCTGCAGCTTCCCTTTGCAGTATCTCACAGGGCTGTCTGTGTGTGTGCCTTCAGACCAGCACAGCAGCAGCACAGGAAGCTGTCTGTGCTGCCTTTCAGGCTTGAAGCTCATTAATTAGGGCTCAGGTGAGAGTGAAGGGAACACACCCTGGAAGGTGCTGGGTTCTATGTACCTCCCTTCAAACACCTTTTGCTTCAATATATCACAATATACACACACATATACACACACACATATATATATATATATATACACACACACACACACACAAATATATACATATACACACACACACACACACACACACATATATATGTAGCCTGGAGCTCCCGTGGCTCCTGGAGACCCCCCTCCCTTGTAGCAGCGCGGTCGCGGGTGCCGGCGGACCCGACGGCTGCTTCTAAGGGTGGGGGCTGGAGTAGGGAGCAGCGCGGCTTTCCCCGCATGCGGCCGGTTGCCGGGGACGCGATCTGGCCGTTGTTAAGGCCACGGTCGCGTCTCTAAGGTCCCGGCGGCCGGTGAAGCAGGGCGCCGCCATTGCGCATGCGCAGGGACCCGATAGCGTAGGGAGAGCCCCAGAGATAAGGCAAAGTCGCGCGAGCATAGGGACAGCTCAGGGAAGATTGAGGCAGCCCAGGACAGCTTGCGCAGGCGCAGGAGAGGTAGGGAAAAGCCCGCGAAGCCCTAGCCTACCAGGGAGGGCTCTGAGCTGGGACTACATATCCCAAGAGCCTTTGCGCGCCCCACGTGACACCAGGGAGCCAATAGGGCTTAGGAAGCCCCTGCAGAAGAGATACATTTGGCGGGCTTGGACCACGTTAGGTGTTAGTCAGAGACCGGAGCAGCCCAGGGAAGGAGGTAGGGTACAGGAGTCACGGACTCACTGTACTAGGCCAGCACCCCCAGGGTCTGAGGTAGTTAGTTACTCTGATAGAGAGAGTGTTGCCAGGGACTGCTCTAGAGAGAGGGACCCTGTCACTCAGGTTAATCCGTTGGAGCAGGGGAGCTGTGAGGGAAGGAAGGGCGCTGGGAGGGATTGCAGCTCTGGCGGCCCTATAGGTACCCACACCCCAGGTAGGCCCCAACCCCCCCCAAGATAGGGACGCTGCCCTTAGTTTAGAGTGCTGCCTTGTCAGAGTCACAGCGGTCAGTGCTGTGAGGTCTGACAGGCAGGCACCTTGTTGCGCAGCACGTTGGCTGCCAACATCCAGAGGGTCACAGCTTGTTGCTGCAGGCGCTGGGATTAGTGAGGCTTAGGGGACTTAGAGAGTTAGGGGAGTGGGACAGGTCATTAACCCCTGTAGGCCCCTAGGAGTTTCCCCAAAGCCACTACAGGTTGCTGTGTTATAGGGACGGCTTATAGTGTAGCACGTGCCACTTAGACTAGATAGGGACACAGCGGCTGCTGCTGTTCCTGTTGAAGCGGTTCGGACCCACGTTGGGGTCCGCAGAGACTATTCCAGAGTGGGACCGCCCTGACGGTCCACGTGCCAGGAGTTCGGTTGGAGGATCAGAAGGAGGCATCGCCCGACTGATCCTTTGTGAAGCGTTGCTGATCCGAGCACCGGAGTGCTCGGCAGGTATCTACAGTTCTAAGTGCACCACCGGGCCCTTAGCTTAAATAGTGACTGCGCAGTCACCCATTGACTCTCTGCAAGAGTGCGGGACATTGGGTGGGGTTTCCTTGGACACTGGGTGGGATCACTTGGTGTTGGGGAAGCGTCCTGCGCGACGCAGTAGGTGTCTCCTCTAGAGAGGGACACAGGTTATGATTGATGTGATGATATTCTCTATGCATGTAGTAAAGTCCTTAGTTAATATAAATCACTGTCTATGTGTTTATTGATTGTCCTGCGAGGAACCACTCCCCCTTTGGTGGGAGCCATCACAGGTGGAGGCGCTGTACCGAACGTAAGTGGTTGTCCATAGTATAATTGCCCCAGGTTCCCCGTGGCGGAAGCTCAGCCCTCCTGTGAGCCAACAGGTTATGCACCACACTGAGTAACAATATATGTTTCCTGCACCCACACAGTATAATCTGCGATTGGGGGGGGGGGAACCCGTTACATATATATATATATATATATATGTAACAGGTTCCCCCCCCCCCCCCAATCGCAGATTATACTGTGTGGGTGCAGGAAACATATATTGTGTGTGTGTGTGTATATATATATATACACACACACACACACACACACACACACACACACACACACACACACACACACACACACACACACACACACACACACACACACACACACACACACACACACATACATATATAGCCCTGGTAGGTTTGTGCTATTATTCTGTCCTCCTTCTGTGCAATAATCCCTGGTAAGGGCAGGTTTTGCCAGGAGTTAAGATGGGTTCTCCCCACTCACTGCAGATCAGTGAGGCAGAGAAAGCAGTGCAGTCAGGCCTGTGTCCAATAAGGGACAGGGGCGGGCTCTTTTTGTATCTGTCTTAATGATCTGCATTTCCTGTATTGAGTCAGTTGCTCCTACCCTGAGAGGAGCTGAGTCTTACCTAACCGAGCTGTCAGGGACCTGGCAGGCTTGAGGCCCTCCCTCTGGGAGAGGCTGGTAGACTGTTCCCACGACTCTGATAGGGGGTAGTGGAAGAGCTAGGCCTGCTTCCACGGCCCTGACTGGGAGTGAAAGGCCAGGTCATCCTGAGGGAGAACTCCTGAGAAGTACTGCTGTGACTGTGTATGCTGTACAGTGTGCTGCAGAGGAAATAAAGTGTTCCTGATTTATAAAGAAGCGGTTGTGAGACTGGAATCTCTCATCCCTGAGTGGGACGTTCTATTCCAGGGATTCAACCCCATATCCTGGGGCTTGCAATAGATGGAGGCACTGTCACCGTGAGTACGTACTGGGTATGTCCCCAGAAGCCTGTTCTGACCTTCCCTATAATACCATCAAGCGGGAGACTCAAGAGTCCTGTAAGCCAGCAGGTGCGCCACACTATTATGCCTTGTAACCAGAGTAGCATTTCCCCTAGGAGACCCTATTTGCAATTGGGTGGGGGAATACCCGTTACACATATATACAAACACACACACACACATACATATATACACACACAGACATATATAGACACACACACACATATATACACACACATATATACACACACACACATACATATATACACACACAAACACACATATATACACACACACATACATATATACACACACACACACACACATACATATATAGACACACACACATATATACACACACACATACATATATACACACACACACACATATATATACATATATATACACACACACACACACACACACACACATATACACACACACACACACCTGGGGGGAGGGGGGAGGGGGGAGGGAGTAACTAAGCCTGCTCAGGTCCCCTCATGTGCTTACAAATAAGAGGGAAAGATCCAAAAAACAGTGCACTCTACTCATTCAAAATAACAAATTATTTATTAACATATCATAAACATAGCAAATAGTTAAAACCTATGGAGGTGTGCTATGGGAAATCCTAAGTATGGATTCCTCAGTTAGTCAAATGGCACAGGTATGATAACCTAGTATAGCCAATCATGCACACCAAAACAGTAAATACAATAACTAAGCTAGGTCCCCGTGGGGTTGCAGCTTGGATAGGAGGTAATCCTGTAAATTGAGACAAGGTATGCTAATATCTAGCAACTATAGCTGAAACTGTAAAGTGTGGCAATATCATCATAATGTATCTGTGTGTAATGATGAAAAAATGAACAATACAGACCGGCGCCGCAATAGTCCAAAGGGAACAATAAAGTCCAATAGTGTAAATGTCTCTAGTGATGGGTATCTGTTGATATGATGGGATATTCCAGCCTTCTTCAAGACGTTACTCCATGCACATAATCAGAAAAAGAGACAAAGAAAACACATCATAGTGCAAACAATACAGATAATGACATGCAGGACAAACAGAACAAGACAAACACTACATAAAACAGGTAAGGCTGACTATATTAAAATAGTAGTTTATTACACCAATATAAATGAGGCAGATGTGGGATCCGGTGTTTTAAAACCAGAATCCTACTTACAGGACTGCCACAGATCATAGGCAGAGGATAGGATGTATGTTGTCCGGTTGCAGCTCCGTCCGAGCACGTGACCTCCCAGGATCTCTCTCACTCTGCGACCGGATGTTCGTCACTCCAAGCGACTCTGGAGCTCTCCAGGGGCTGCCGCTCTATCTCTCACCGGAAACACCTCACTGGGGGCGGGTTGGAAGCGCCAAAAATCTCCTCTCCAAGCTATATCTGTGACAAACGTTCAGCAAGTCCTCTGCCACACTGCACAATGAAATTTCTGACAAACGGCCCAACGCGTTTCTGATTATGTGCATGGAGTAACGTCTTGAAGAAGGCTGGAATATCCCATCATATCAACAGATACCCATTTTTTGGTTTGTTCACTAACTGTGTCTTGGAGTTAGTATTACCTGGCAGCCTATGTTTATATATATTTTGTAGTGTAGAATCACTTTATATCACCTCACTATATGGTTAATTGCATTCACTTTTAGCGCTATATACACCGTATTTTTTTCTTGTGTGTAATGATGAGTGACACTTTAACCTGCACATGAGATCTTAGCAAAAACCTCTCCACATATGTTATGGCAGGCTTTCTCACTACTAGAATCACTTCCAAAGAAAGAAAATTGGAAGCTGAGCAACTGTTTTCTTTAGACCAAACAGATAATACACTTAGCGCAAGAGAGGATATTAAAACATACTTTTTGAATCTAGTGAAAATTTTCAAAAAAGAAACCAGACTGTTCTGGGAGACTACTAGTTTGCGCAATTATATTACTAAAGGATTTATACCATGTGGTCTAAGGATAAATACCTTCCCAGCGTTTGCAGTTCAAGACGAAACATTTATTAAAAAATGGGAAAATGTACTTTTCACATGTTCTACTGAATTAATGACATTGCTAATCCAGTATGAATCCACTAAGTTGGAAGAAGCAACTGTGGAATTAGACTTGGAACTTGCACAAACAGATAAGTGGTCTGTAGAGTCGAACTACGTGGAGCTAGAATTAAAATTTAAGAAAAATATTGAAAAATTTACTAAAGAAATAAAAGAACGTAAACATAAAAAAATTCTGAGAGACGCCAATGATTTTAAGACAGGTAATATTTACAAACCACATAAGAACCAACACAAGGAATACCACGAATCATCCACTGAGTGAGAAAATTCTGATATAGAGGAGAATAACATCAACTCAGATAGTACCGCTAACACCAACTCCCAGCCTTCTTTTTTAGAATTACAACGGGGGAGGAGTGGACGAGGTGGGGGTCCAAGGGGCAGGGGCGGAAAACCAGACGAGGCAAGGGACAAATTAAGAGACAGAGACATATGGGGATACAGGGGCAGAGGGAGGAACTGGCGGAGGCGATATCGCCAACCCCAATAGGGGATCATAATGAGTTACAAGTGATTAATTTATCAAACATCACCCTCACACCCCTACAGGAACAGGTTCTCAAAAAAGGCCTGTCATTCACTCCATCGTGTAATTTTGACATATTCACCTGGGTCAAGGATATGAATCTCTTTGGCCGGAAACTAGCTCTGAAAACATTCCACAAAAGAAGGGAAACATTAACTCTACCCCAGGAATTTCTAGAGCTAGCAGACGACCAAGACCGTGAATATCTTAAAACCTTAATGTCCCTAGAAGACGAGACTAACAAAATACCTGGCCTTGGTCCCTTCACCACCCTTAAACCGAAGAGTCAATTCACACCATCTATAAGTTCAGAAAATAACATCAGAATGTTTCTTAAGTTGGTAACGAAAGATTTACAAACCATGTCCACAAGGGGGGGGGGACAAGCAAACTTAACCAAAAATGAAAAAAGTGCCCTAAAAGAGCTAACAGAATTAAAGGGGATTGTAATCAAACCCTCTGACAAAGGGGGGAACATTGTTATTTTGGAAGAAGATAAATATGTCTCAGAGAATATTAGGCTACTAAGTGACAAAAACTGTTATGAAGTACTACCACATGACCCAATAATCACATACTTTAAAGACCTTAAAAAAATCTTACAGGAAGGCCTATATAGTAAAGTGATTTCACAACAAGAATTTAAATACATGTTCATTGAAAAACCTAATGTAGCCACATTCTATAGTATCCCAAAACTTCACAAAAACGCCAAAATTCCCCCAGGAAGACCAATTGTTTCCGGGATTGAGTCTCTTAGTGAACATGCCAGTACGTATCTGGATCAAGTTTTAAGACCATATGTGACCAGTCTCACATCCAACACACTAGATACTACAGATATCTTAAGGAAAAAAAGATGGTATGCAGATCTCTAAAAATAACTTTTTAGCATCATTAGATGTAGAGTCTCTGTATACTAGCATACAGCATCCGGTGGGGATTGGAGCTGTGTCACATTTTCCAAGAGCTAGAAGTTCAAAATGTACGAAACACAACAAATTTATACTTGACCTTCTCAATTTTGTGTTGAAACATAATTACTTTCTGTTCAAAGGCACTTTCTACCACCAACTACAAGGTACAGCGATGGGCACGACATGTGCACCCACATATGCCAACATTTACCTTGGTTGGTGGGAGGAAACTAAAGTTTTCACTCAGGAGATGCATACACACACACAGCAAGTCGAACTGTGGTCTCGCTATATTGACGACGTGCTGTGTTTGTGGAATGGAACAGTTGTGGAATTTAATGATTTTGTGAAAACTATGAACCGTAATAATCATAATCTCTGCCTGACTAGTGAGATTAACCAGGAAAGAATAATCTTTCTGGACCTGGAAATTTTCAAGGATAGTCAAGGGGTATTACAATCAACAGTTCATACTAAAAGCACTGCCACCAATAATCTACTACTGTTCACAAGCCATCATCCCAAACCTCAGATTGAGGGTATCCCTGTTGGACAATTTTTAAGAGCAAAAAGAAATTAGTGACTTTGAAAAACAATCAGAAATTATGAGAAAAAATTCTCAACTAGGGGTTACAGTAAAAGCTGCATAAACAAAGCTTATAAACGCGCCAAACAATCAGATAGGAACACTTTACTGTATGGCAAAAAAGAAAGACAATCAACCGAGTCCGATTAGAATAATCGGCACATACAGTAAGCAGTGGAGGGAGATAAATAGAATAATCAATAAGCACTGACATATCCTTTTGGAGGATGAAACATACAGGCAAGTGCTTCCTGATACCCCCTCAATTACATATAGGAGATCCAAAAACCTATCTGACTCTTTGGTACATAGCCACTATAAAATGCCTACAGCAATAACGTGGCTAACTAATACCACAAAGGGCACTTTCAAATGTGGGGCGTGTAAAGCCTGCAGCTTCATTAACCCCCAGAAAACTTTTCAAAATGTTACTGGTTCTAAAATATATACAATTAAAGAATTCTTTAATTGTAAAACATGTGGTGTTATATATTTAGCAACCTGCAAGTGCGGTTTGATGTATGTTGGGAAAACATCACGCCAACTACGTCGCCGCATTTTGGAGCATGCCAGCACTAGTAGAAACAGCGTTGACACACCGCTGGCACGACACATAAATCGGTTACACCAGTGGGACATAACATCAGTTCAATTCCAAGGCATTGAACATGTCTCTCTGGGGCTGCGGGGAGGAGATATAGATAATGCCTTGCTTAAAAAAGAAGCAAGGTGGATCTTTATCCTAGAAACACAATCCCCGCATGGCTTAAATGAAGATTTCAATTACTCTGCATTTTTGTAGTTGTGCTAAGCGATGTGTATTCATTAGGATTATACATGACATTAACCTATGTTACGGAAAAGTCCCATCAAGGATCATATTTAGGTTTTTCATAGTAACCTTCCTATATGCTCCTCTTAGCCTATAATAACATTGTTATAACTTACAGGCTATTACAAACATATAAGTCAAGAGGATGCTAGTGCACTGTGGTTAACTTGGCAGCAATAATAACAACACAAGTCATTGGTGTCTGTTTTATAAATGTATTTTTTACTTACCTTGTTTTTAGCATAGTAGGTACTCCCTGATAAGAGGCACCATGATAGCATTTAAATTCAGCAGACCGGGTTGCATTGTGTGTAAGGAAGGGGTTACTCCTACCCAATGACACCAATTTATTACCATGGCAACCTTAGGATTTAAATAGTAAGCCTCTACAGGGCACCTCTCACCCCCGAAGAAGTTCCATTGCCCCAGGAACGAAACACGTGTCGGGATGATGTCAGCGTCAGATGCATAGGTGTCTGATCGAGTCAGCCGCAACAAACAGATACAGTTAAACTAAGATGTGGGCCACAGATGTGGATCCCACTAGCTAGAAAGAGCAGCTTTGAGGTCTGTATATCCTGGCAGAAACACTGCTTACAAACGGGAGAAGCTGAGTCACATGTCGGCACCCAGGAGTGTCTGCTTAACGTACAGACACCACAGGTCAATAAGTAAGTAGATCCAGCCGTGTATATCTCCAGGTGGATCAGCACACAGATCACTGGGATGTGTTTGATGCTGGGTTTTTGCTAAGATCTCATGTGCAGGTTAAAGTGTCACTCATCATTACACACAGATACATTATGATGATATTGCCACACTTTACAGTTTCAGCTATAGTTGCTAGATATTAGCATAACTTGTCTCAATTTACAGGATTACCTCCTATCCAAGCTGCAACCCCATGGGGACCTAGCTTAGTTATTGTATATACTGTTTTGGTGTGCATGATTGGCTATACTACTGTAGGTTATCATACCTGTGCCATTTGACTAACTGAGGAATCCATACTCAGGATTTCCCATAGCACACCTCCATAGGTTTTAACTATTTTCTATGTTTATGATATGTTAATAAATAATTTGTTATTTTGAATGAGTAGAGTAGAGTGCACCGTTTTTGGGATCTTTCCCTCTTATTTGTATACATATGCTTGTTATCCCAGGTAGCACCGCTCTATAAAGGTATAATTCCTAGCTGAGCAGGATTTTCCTCTCCCACCTCCCCACCCTCCCACCTCCCCACCCTCCCCCCTCCCCACCCTCCCCCCTCCCCACCCTCCCCCCTCCCCACCCTCCCCCCTCCCCCCTCCCCACCCTCCCCCCTCCCCCTCCCCCTCCCCTCCCCCCCCATGTGCTGCAGAAAACGGGCGGGTAACAGACAGGAGGAGGAGGGCTTGTCTGTGTGCAGGGAAGGCCCCGCAGCAAGGCCCCGCCCCCTCTGCAGGCAGACACAGCAGGGAACTGGAAGCAGCCTCAGCACGGAGCTTCTGGCCGCCCGTGCACAGCTCTGCCCGCCCCGAGGTTTCCTCGCACGCAGCCTGCGCCCCCCCCTACATAATCTTGCGCCCCCCCAAGGGGGTGCGCCCCGCTGATCTAAGGTATGCCCTGTGGGAATGGAGGCGAGTACCATCAAGAGAAGAACCATTGAAGCACATAAAGCCTGTCCTGTCTATCCCCAACAACACCGGTTATCCCCAACATCACAGGGATAGACATCACATGAATATCCAAAATAAGTCCAGTATGTGCGGGTAGTGTCAGAGGGGTGTTCTTTACATACTGGAGGCCAGAACCTCCGTTTGAGGAGCTGCCGCAATACTACAAATGCAGCAACCGTTATTCGAACAAATCACGGCGCTGTTTTCGTGTGCGCTGCTGAACTCCACGCGGCATTAACTTGGCCAATTGCCCCAGGCACATGTGTTTATCACAGTTGCTTTATTTGAATTTCATGGATTCTGTTTCGTATCCATGGCAGAAATTAATGAATTGTAATGTGTACAGAACTGTGCTACTCTGCTACTGTATCAATTTCAGGTGTTTAAAAACCAGAACACTAAAATATCTTTTTCTGCACTCGCCAGCACTCGCGTCTAAATGGTGGCATGGTTGGAAGAAATCACGCGCCATGACATGGGTATTCCGAGGTATACAACGCATGAAGTGTTCGAATCACAGCCGCTGCATCTGTATAGCCATCCCCATCGCAGGGTGTCGCTGTGTGTTCTATTTGAACTATATTATATGATCCAGGTGTGGTGGTGTCTCAAAGAGAGCTACAGTGCGTGAAAGAGCGGTTCCCGCTAAAAATAGGAGAACTGCGTGGTGAGATTTGCAGTGTTGCAAAATTCTTTTGCAAAAATGTGCAGGGCTTGGTGCAAAGCTAAAACCGCGCCTTGAAATGTGCTTGGTTTAGTGTGAAAACCAATGCCGCGCCCATCTGTAGTGTGCATTTACTCCTGGATCCACCCGGGGGAGAAGGCACAATGCTAAGCAACTATTGCATGTCACAACTAAGGGCATAGCTAGTCGTGAGCTACCGCACCCCCAGTTGCGCATGGTGAGGCCAAGGAGCAGGAGCTATCACAACTGTTCCTGTACAACATCCCTATTATGGCGAAGTGTGTGATCTCCCAGTATAAACTGCCAGGATGCTTCCTGGTAGTACAAGTGAATGGAGAAGGTTTCCGCCAGAGCTTTTGTCCCAACTGTGATTGCCCAGGCAGAGACATGAGCCTGAAGTCACAATGCAAGTGATGTGGAACTCCCCACCTGAAGCCCAAGGTGTCGCCACCACCCATGCCAAGCCAGACGGAGGTGCGAGCCTTCTACAAAATGATATGCAAGTTGCAGAAGCTTAAGAGACAAGCTGCCCCCAGGGAAGAGCAGGGTTGTATGATGGCTATCTACAATTGCAGAGAGTAGAGGATGCGGCCTATCTAAAATGTATGCAGAGTGGACTGCAGACTCGGGAGCAGACACTCCAAGGGAACCATGTGTCCCTGCACAGAGTTACCTAAGATACTTACCTGGAGAGATGACCACCACGGAGGTGCACAGAACGACTGCTTGCTTACTGCCATCAATATTGCCGTGGTGAGATGGTTATCCTCTCCCTCTAGAGAGTCTGAGGCTGCATCGGAGGAAAGTGTAGAAGGGCGCTCCGTCGTGATGCTCTGGCCGGAGTGTCATCTAAGTGGTGCCACTGTGATGGTGCAAATCACCAAGGGCGAGTGGGAACTGTGCCCCGTATCTGTGATGTCATCGAAGGCGAACGCACTACCTGAGCGGAGGATCTCCAAGGCCTTGGAGGATTCTCGTGAGGCGACATCGGAGATGCCTGCTCCTGGCCAGGAGAACCACGAAGATGCCAAGAATCAGCGGAGCAGTGAGGAAGCATTCCCTTCCAAGGTTCCCGAGATGACGTATGCCCCTTGGATCGACAAGGATGCTTCCGCTCAACTGGGACCCGTGAAGGAATCCTTTGTGGGGGTACTGGCCGATAATTCCCACCCGTCCGCAGATGCCAACACCCGGTGCAACCAGATGTCGTCAGCATGGAGGCGACTGCCGGGGCAGAGCAAAACATTGAGACATCCGTTCCAGTGAGTATGGCCCTACTGATTTATTTCTTCAGCAGCACCGTGACAGAGCCAAGTGCCGATAGTGTAAGGCCCCTATGAGCCTGATACCCATGAAGTGCTGGCAGTAATGGGCCGGGGTAGGATTAACATAACTGATACCCCCAGAGACATTGCAGAGCCTAATGCCTCAATAGATATTGCAAAGGACTCAAAAGGTGTAATTAAATCTTCCCAGGACTGGAGAAGCTGGGCTTGATGATGATCCTTCAGGGTGAGGGATGGCAGAGTATACAGCTTTCTCAAGAAAGGGAACACCCTCTAGGGCAGTTTCCATGTCTGATGTATCTGTATCAAATGTGGGTAAGGTATTGCTGCTGTGGGACCCTATGTTTCAAAGGTATGTTCCCCACATGCACTGAAACTGGTTCTTACTACTCACCATGGATACTGTGGATCATTGGTGGGAGGAAGGGGAGTTCTCTGCAGAATAGACGGCAGAGGCTCTAAGAGAGAGGCAAAGGGATATTAGATGAGGGCAAATATCACCCGCGGGTCTAAAAATAACGTACCAAGAAAAGATCCCTCATGAGCCATTATTCTGGGTACTAACTGGCCAGGCCTGAAATTAACTAACAATAGCCGGGCTGACAGAATAGTAGTTCCATGGTACCGCCAGTCCCATGGGTTTGATTACCCTTATGTCCCTGAACCGTTAATGAGGGAAGCAGAGGCCAATAGAAAGTAGTGGGTGAGGGATGTTGTCCTAGATTATCTGATATCCAGGTACAGTATATCCCGGTACTATAATGAGGAAAAGATATGTTACCTTATCCGAGTATGGAAGGTGGGGAAGAACATATACTGTATATGGACAGAGTAGAATACATCTATGAGCGGGGGCCAAAGAGGGTCTATTCTGTCACCGTTCTCAATGAGGAGTGAAGGTTGGATAATAAACCTGACCCAAAACACTACTAGTAAAGTGGGTATGGATTCTCCATATTAAGGAGGGATCAGGTGTACTCAATTGATTGAACTGTTATGCCATGAAATGGTATATCATAATATGTTATGTTTCTCTGTTATCCAATTTAGGTATGGTAAGAATTGGATGTCTCAGTGGGGGCTGGGGGGGGGGTGCGAGAGTCCACCAGGAGGAGCATGTAGCCAATGCCCCCATGGCTACTAATTGGTCTACCTAACACGTAAGCCCTGGTACAAGCACAGGCAGTGTTAGGGTTAAATCCATGCTCCTTGCAGCTGCAGTAAACAAATCCCTTGAGACCTGGTTACTGCCATATCAGAAACTCAGACCTAGGACCCTCCCCTGGGTACAAAAGGGGCTGCAGCTCTAAATTTGGTCTGTATTGGAAGTCTGGAGCCAGGACTCTGGTTCACCTTTCTCCCCCTCCCTCAGGGGAGTGGGATCTTCTACCCCACATTCCACCAGGTTGTGTGGGAGTCAGGGATAGACCTTTGGGGCCTCAAGCCATGGAGTAAGAACCATTCAATATAGAACCAAGTTACTGTTTTATACCCCTGGCTGAGGCTGCAGTTCTTCAGGGAGAGGGGGAGAGTGCTTTCCACAGGGGACTGCACTATCTACAATAGGCCCCTGTGGGAATGGAGGCGCTGAACCACCAAGAGAAGAACCACTGAAGCACCTAAAGCCTGTCCTGTCTTTCTCCAACAACACCGACGGACGCTCAGAGCTTTTTGTACGCAAACAGGTAGCACCAAAACCAGGTAACTGCAGTCAATTTTCCTTAGGGTGGGGGAACACGGGCTACAAATGTAGCCCTCTATCCCTCTATTGTGAAGAGTTCTCTAGAGCTGGCAGTACCTGTCGGCTCACATGGATCTGAGCCTCCGCTACTGGAAGCCTAGGGTAACGAATAGACTGAGTGGCAGCGCCTCCACCTGCACGGGATCCCAATTAGATGGGATAACCCCAAGCAGGAACTATTAATAACAGTCCACAGGTTATAATAATAACAATAATAACCTTTACTGTGAGCAATAACCATAAACCAAATAGATGATATAAGAAATACTAATGGTTACAGCAATACCTTGCCGCACAGGGTGTTGTCCCCCACCGTTTTCTCCACATCATGTCCACAGTACCAGAGGTGTCCCTTGGTCACTTCACCCAATAAGTGTCCCCAGAAGATGTCCACCACTCTAGGGATGATCAGCGCCTTATTATACCGGTGTTGGTGCATGTTTGGCGAACGGTATCTGCCGGTGTATCCACACCTGGGAGCGCTAGCAACAAGAAGCAGGGGATCCACCGATCCAACGATATCCTCCGCTGAATGGGATGTCCCCTTCTGGAGTGACATCCACAATGATGCTCGCTCACTCTCTTGCAGTCTGGTCCCAGACTGCTGCAGCAATAGTTCAACTGAAACCACTGTGGCCCAAAGCTGGCTAACCACTAAAGGGCATAAACACACAAATAATCAGCAAGAATTATATAAAGCCCCCTATAATTGCCCTCTTTGTAGATGACACTGTAAATAAAAGTGTCATCTAATAGGAATCCACTAAACCGCCTATTCCCTTGATAGGGTCAGCCACAAAGGTCACACTCAAAATAAAATAAAAACGTTTTAATAAACAATATAAAAACTGACGAAACACCATAAAAATGCATACTGCTGCGGCCGAGTTTATTCGAGCATTTGCCCGTTCTCGGCCGCAGCAGTAACCTGGCGCGCGCCGGAGGGTGCCGGGCGCGCGCCGAAGCAGCGGAAGAGCGCCCTCCGATCGGGGTGCTCTCCCTCCTGCTGCCGGGTCCGCCGGGTCCCCCGGAACCCCCTGCCGCCGTCCCCCACATCGCGGGACACCAGGGCTCCCTCGGGGAGCCCTGGACGCGCGTGCAGGGGGCGCTGACACCCGATGACGCGTGACCGCGCATCGGTGACGCGCGGCACGCCGAGGGAGTGGGGCTAGCAAGCCGGGGCATCCCCCGGCTTGCGGAACTAGCCCTGCTCGGATTAAACGTGTCGGTAGTGTAGAGATGCATGAACTAAAATCCCCAAATGTGTGGAGGTGCAGGAAAGGCAATGGATATGCTATATCAAAAGCCACAGAATACTAAAGCTGACAACACCTAAGCAGTCTCACACAAACTGTACGATGTGTTAAATACACGGCAGCAGAGAAGTAATGATTGCTGTAAATAAATCGACACACTGTATAACCTCCGTGAGGTATTATACAACCTGATACCGGGTGTCCTGCGTGTATAGTGTGAACAGCCGCAGCCCTGGAAGGTATCCGGAGCTGATCGCGCCTCCAATAATGACGTCATGCGTACCCCGACATACGTTTTGCGCGTCACATGGCACTTTCTCAAGGGGGAGGAATAGATGACACTTTATTTACAGTGTCATCTACCAAGAGTGCAATTATAGGGGGCTTTATATAATCCTTGCTGATTATTTGTGTGTTTATGTAGTTTATTTCTCCCTTGCACCAGGTAGTTTACATTTGTATTTTGTGGTTGTTTGTTTGGTGAAGCGACGTGCTCTTTGTGTATTATAACCACTAAAGGAGCAAGATCCTTAACTGAATGGCCTTCCCTACAGCAGCCACAAGCTTAGGATGAGTTGGGGTCTATCTGGGGCCTAGGGGATCTCTGACCCAGTGCAAAGGGTCACAGACCACTGCACCTGTACAACTTCCCCTAGCTGCGTCCCTGCTCCAACTGGCAGCAACCCTCAGAGTTCCAAATGTATCAACTGCCTCACAGAAGAATCCTGTCACTTCATTGGCCAGGCCAGGCCACCTGACTCCCTGCCCTGTGGCCTTCGGGGGGCACTAGACACCGCGGGGACATTGGCGTAGCATGCACTCTCTAATGGCTGCCACACTAGGGGAAGATACTGCGCATGCTTGCGCAAAGGCAAGATGGCGGTGCCCTGGTCGCTCACCACTCCAGTAGCCACCACAGTGAACCCCTTTTTCCCTGAGCAGTAGCGGAGGTAAGGGGCTAATCGGGGAACCAGGACCACACAAATAGAAGCAACAACCTTATTAATTGTGTGTTACCCCCTTCTATTGAATGCATTAAGCTGCAAACGATGTCATTTTGACAAGTATTGGAATCTTTATGAACCAGGAATACGTATTTAACACAATATAATTTGGATCAATCCTGATCATGCATCACCTAAAAATTTGGGGACATTTGTGAAGCAATTCTATGAGTTAATGCAGTAATTACCTAATGAACATTTTAATTATATGTATCAATTATATAATGTCCTGTCAACTTTCTTCTAGTTTTTCCATGTTCCCATAACCCCCTGCTTTGCCTCGGAGTCCTGCAATACATTGTATTCCACTTCTCTAGTAACATGGTATTTTCTGTATGAACTGGAGACTTGTCTCACATTCTCACAAACAGTTCTATACGTCATATGAATGACGTATGAGTATAGAAAGGTGTGGGACATATACAGGGGAATGTAAAATACTGATCTGCAATATTCTTGCATTATTTCATGTAAAACAAAGAGTTTACTTCTGATGAAAGGATGAAGAATGATTTTCTTCTCTTTTGAAAATGCAGCACGTATGTAGTTGGGTTAATCTATGTTATTCTGCAGATGATTAAGCGTGAGAGAATTACTCAGATGTAGATGACATTTTGAGCTTCTTTTGATTTATACAGTAGATGGTGGAATAGTTGAGTTTGTAGATCATTTGCCAATGCTGTGAGAGTGTGGAGCCCAAATCTCTTCGGCTATGAATATGGACATTAACCTCTCATTTCCTAAATTATTTTCACAGAGGGACAAGAATATCATTCAATTGCTAAGGGTTGTGCTGAAGAAGTACCTTGTGGCATTAAAACCTATGAAGATAACGGCAAAATACTTCTACATGGGCACTACAAATGCTGCCCTGGGGACAACTGCAATACCGATAACTATACCTGTAAGTGCACTGACTATTACAAGAAATGTACAGTAATTTAAAAAAATATTATACAAGGAATGTCCATTAAGTATAAAATATATGTAGCATCCTCACTATTTTCCCCCATAGCCTGGCACATAAGTCCCATACTGTAAGTCCTGGTAAAAGCAGACAGTGCTGGGGTTAATAGTTAGCTGGTGACATCACATCTCCTCAGTTGCTGACTGTAGCAACTTACAGGCACAAGTCTAGGCTTGTTGAGCTGCTAGAAGCGGGGAAGGGATAGTTTGGCTTCTCCTGCTTTATGTCTAAGTGAGTTTTCCAAAAGGCAGTGAGTTGATCCCTCACCTAGGGAAGTGCAGGTTCATCCCTCACCTAGGGGTGAGGGAGCCAGGGCCGCCAACAGAAATCATTTGACCCAGGACAAATGAAAGAAGCAGCCCCCCCCCCCCGATCCCATAGCGCACCTACCGCGAAAAAATATTTTTTAGCGCGCAGCTTTTACTTAACTGTTTTCTTATTGTGATACAGAAAAAACATTACAATGCAACCTGTTTATTTTTATATTTTCAACAAAAGACAGGTGACTGCCTGTCTGGGTGTGTGAGTGAATGGGTGGGTGAGTGAGTGACTGGGTGGGTGAGTGAATGAGTGACTGGGTGAGTGAGTGAGTAACTGGGTGGGTGAGTGAGTGACTGGGTGGGTGAGTGGGTGGGTGAGTGAGTGTCTGGGTGGATGAGTGACTGGGTGGGTGAGTTAGTGATTGGATGGGTGGGTGAGTGGGTGGGTGAGTGAGTGACTGGGTGGGTGAGTGACTGGGTGGGGGAGTTAGTGACTGGGTGGATGAGTGACTGCATGGGTGAGTGACTGAGTGGGAGGGTTAGTGACTGGGTTGGAGAGTGCATGGGTGGATGAGTGACTGGGTGGGTGGGTGGGTGGGTGACTGGGACTTTCTGGGTGAGTGACTGGGTGGGTGGCTGAGTGACTGGGTGGGTGGGTGAGTGACTGGGTGGGTGAGTGACTGGGTGGGTGAGTGACTGGGTGGGTGAGTGACTGGGTGGGTGAGTGACTGGGTGGGTGCCTGGTTGGGTAACTGGGTGAGTGACTGGGTGAGTGAGTGACTGGGTGAGTGAGTGACTGGGTGAGTGAGTGACTGGGTGACTGGGTGAGTGAGTGACTGGGTGAGTGAGTGACTGAGTGACTGAGTGAGTGACTGAGTGAGTGACTGGATGAGTGAGTGACTGGATGAGTGAGTGACTGGATGAGTGAGTGACTGGATGAGTGAGTGACTGGATGGGTGAGTGACTGGATGGGTGAGTGACTGGGTGGGTGAGTGACTGGGTGGGTGAGTGATTGGGTGGGTGAGTGAGTGACTGGGTGGGTGAGTGACTGGGTGGGTGAGTGACTGGGTGGGTGGGTGAGTGACTGGGTGGGAGGGTGAGTGACTGGGTGGGAGGGTGAGTGACTGGGTGGGAGGGTGAGTGACTGGGTGGGAGGGTGAGTGACTGGGTGGGAGAGTGCGTGGGTGGGTGGGAAAGTGCGTGGGTGGGTGGGAAAGTGCGTGCGTGGGTGGGAGAGTGCGTGCGTGGGTGGGAGAGTGCGTGCGTGGGTGGGCGAGTGGGTGCGTGGGTGGGAGAGTGGGTTGGTGGGAGAGAGTGAGTGGGTGGGAGAGTGGCTGGGTTAGTGACTGGGTGACAGAGGGAGTGACAGTGACTGGGTGGTGAGTGACAGTGACTAAGTGGTGAGTGACAATGACTGGGTGGTGGGTGACAGTGACTAGGTGGTGGGTGACAGTGACTGGGTGGTGGGTGACAGTGACAGCGACTGGGTGGTGGGTGACTGGGTGGTGAGTGACAGTGACTGGGTGAAGGGTGACAGTGAAAGTAACTGGGTGGTGGGTGACAGTGACTGGGTGGTGGGTGACAGTGACTGGGTGGTGGTGACAGTGACAGTGACTGGGTGGTCAGTGACAGTGACAGTGACTGGGTGGTGGGTGACGGTGACTGGGTGGTTGGTGACAGTGACAGTAACTGGGTGGTGGGTGACAGTGACTGGGTTGAGTGACAGGGTGGGGTGGGTTGAGTGGGTGACTTACCTTGACCGGGTGCTTCTTCCTGCTTCCTTGCCGCTTCCCCCTGCCCCCGATGTCCCCATGCAGCTGCCGGGGGCAGGAGGTGGGTACGGGGGGGAGGGCGCGGGAGGTAGGCTCGGGGGGCGCATGGGAGGTGGGCTTGGGGGTCGCACGGGAGGTCAACTCGGGGGGCGCACGGGAGGTGGGCAGCTAGGGTGGGTGGCACGAGATGCTGGGCGGCTGCAGCATCCTCCGTGGCTTCTGCTGGATTGGCGTGTGGGAAGTGAGCTCTGGGGGCGGGGCGCGAGGCTGTCAGGCGGCTGCAGCATCCCCCACTGCTGCAGCATGGGGCAGGAGGTGCACGCGGGGGATGCAGGGTTGGCGCTTCCCCACCCTCCGTCCCACGTTGGTAGCGGGGGGGATCGAGGAAGCGAGGGGGGGTGATCGAGGAAGCGAGGGGGGGATCGAGGAAACGAGGGGGGGATTGAGGAAGCAATGGGGGCGAGCGGGCCAGGCCAGACCCACAGGCAGGGCTCGCAGGCAGCAGGCAGGACACCCTGCGGGACCATGGCTCTGCGCATGCGCAATTGCCGCCATTATTTTAAAAGAAATATAACGGCCAGGGCCGCGCGGGGGCCCAGCCCCCCTGACTCACAGGACCCAGGATGCCCGTAACTTTTGTCCCCCCCTGTTGGCAGCCCTGGAGGGAGCAGGGATAGTGTAGACTGCCTGGGAGCCTCAAGCTCCTGGGATGAACAGTCAAGGGCCAGACAGAAGCAAGAATTTCAGGAAGAAGGAATATTCTGGTATGCAGAGTGCCAGGGACTAGGAAGCCAAAAGGAGAGCACTCTGGCAGAGGAGGTTGGTGGACCCAACTCATTGTTAGGTGTGGGCGTGAGTTGGAATAGAGGCTAAAGCCTGCATGGAAGTCCGTATTTGAAATGGAAGGTCAAGAAGGGAAATTGACCTACCAGGTACAGTAGGAAAAGCCTGCCTAATGATATGCTGTGTCCTATGACATCCTGTGAGTCCACTGTGGGTCAGGCTCTGACTGCGGGGGAACACTACAGCAACTAGTGGAGGGTCTAGTGCAGTCCTCGCAGTCCCCTACCGTAAGCTCAAAGCTTTCTCTGGGATATCACCCACTCCAGTCGGAGAAGAAGAGTTTGGGACTTGGAGGGAACACACCTGCACGTGGTCAAGGAATGGTCTTGTTCCGAAGCCGAGAAGAGGCAATGGATAGTCAAGTGCCTATGGGCCCCGGCAGCCCAACTTGTGCAAATGCACCGTGAGACAGAGGGGTAAGCCACCACCAACGAATTGGTCGAACTCCTCAACCAGGCCTACACTGCAGAGGATGATGACGATAAACGTTTGGCCCAGTTTTGTGCTGTCCGCCAGAAGGAGGGAGAAGATCCGTCCAAGTTTGTCCTTATGGGGATTACAATCCATGAATAGCATTTGATCTCCATGTTGATTACAATCTTTCTTTGTTCGTTTTTCTTTCCTCTTCCCCTCCCCCCCCCCTCCTCCCCCCCCTCACCTCCCCCCTCACCCCCCTTGTTCCGTTTTCCTATTCCGTTCTCCTCATGATATTATTATTTTAATTATATTCCATATTATGATCAAATAATTCCATTTTTTCCTTGTCTCTTTTAATTTTCTCATGATTCATTTGGGATATATTAGTTTTAAACAAGTAACATACATGAGTATATATTAGGTATACCAAAATTCAAGGATCATACTCTCTCTGTTTATGTAAACTTTCATAGGTCTCTCTCAATTTGGTGTATTTGTGTATATATATATACAATCCAATAATATACAAACACACCATTAATTCGTTCTCATAATCATTCCATTCAATAGGTATTAGGTCATTTATGGTATATATTCTATGTATATTTTATTTATTTTAAGTATAAAATTATTTGTTATTATATAGGTTTTGTGTATTATGGGGCGCTTTTATGTTTATTATTTATTATATATTTTGTTTTTATATATTTTGGAACATGTAGTAGGTTTATTTTTAATGTTTCATCTCTTCCTTAAGTCACACATCGTTTCACTATTCGTAGTTTCACGATGTGTGATATTGACTCATCAAGCTTAGATATTCATTTCATTAATATCAATACGATGTACTGTGTTTTAGTTTATTAAATTAATCATTCTAGTCATTTATTTGTAAATATTTATATGGTATCCTTGACATTTTTAATATGGTTGCAAGGTGGACACATTGATTCATGACTGTTTAGATAAAATGATATCAATGTATTATAAACAAATGGTATTTTAATTAATCTGATATCTAAAGAATTATATGTAATCAATATTTTTGGTCATGTGGGTGATTTTTGAAATTACCAAAATGATTAACTATGTTTGCTAGATCAATGTTTTGTGTATGATATATGTCAAACTTCTTTGCAGCCATTTATGACATGTGATATAATTCATTAATATTATCTCCAATTATTGCTCTCATTTAAAGTGGTATGTTTAAACCTGTAACTTTAATAACATCCAGCACAGATGACCTGAATTAATTATTTAAACCATTTGGGTTGCATTTGTGTAATTGGACTGAGGCACTATAAATAGCAAGCCATTACAATGATAGTCCATCCCCTGATGAAATCCGCTGAGTCGGAAGAAACGCGTAGGGCTTGTGGGTAATGAACTACGGTGGTGGAGCAGTCCAGACGCCAACAGCAGACATCAGCAAAGGAGTTCCTGGAAATCTGTCTAAGACAAGCCGAACTGAACAGGAACTGCAAGCTGCTCATTCGGGTTGCCGGAGAGACGCTGAGACGGTAACCCCAGCAGCAGTGAAGCCTTGCAGTTCACACAGCTAAAATTGAACGGAGGGAACTTGCTGCGGTCTGACATCTGTTTGGTGCATGGGCTTGTCCCATACAACGCTTTTAATACACTGGCAAAGTGTGAGTGTGCAATTGTCTATGTTCGTGGTATATTAAACCTTTATTATTGGATTTTACACATGGATCGGGCGCTTTTTCTTTCTCTTTTTTTCTAATATATATATATATATATATAAATAATAACGAGATCTAACTGTTTCCCTTGTTCATTCTTAGTGTCCATTGATAATGGAGACCCACGTGGAAAGTTATGCCAAGCCTGCATGATATTTAATAGCTCCGAGGGCTGCATCAGCAACGAAACACTACAGTGCAAACATAAGGAGGACAAATGCTACAGCTACATCGGTACAGTCAGAAATTTAGGTAATTAGCACAGTCCCCAAAGTTTATTAAAAAAGTGGGTGATGAGACCTTCACTATACCTAATGTATATGACTTGACTGACATACAAGTAACTTGCTTAATCACACCTGGTACATACAGTACATTGGAATTGGCTGTTACTACTGTAGGTGTAAAGGCTAAGAAGGGATGAGGGAGATTAAGGGTTTTATCAGTAGGATGATATGAGAGACACGAAGGGCATTTCAAAACCTAATGATGACCTACATATTGATAGGGAAATTATATAATCGACAACTATAACAATATAAGTTTCAGTCTTTACATTTTCATGAATTAAAGCACCTTTTTGGCAATAATCGTGCTGACCCTCCTATTTCCGATCATGTGTAATTTATCTTAATTAGCTTCTCATGCGGAACATTGCCACAGTTGTATGTGTCTTCAGGCTGCAGTACGTTATGAGGCAGCCTGTCCCACTGACCCGTTTAGTTCCTGCGTATTTACTATGTGTGTGATACACGGCCGCGCACCTTCTGCCACCGGGGACATAACCAAGGAAAGACAGACCTGAGGGAAAGACGGTCTCACAGTCTGGGGTGGTGCTGTGCATGGAGAGGTCTTGTTATTACTTAGAAAGGAAAGTAGACACAGGATGGAAGCTGCAGGTTACTCTCACTGTTGGCTATATTTATATCTCTGATAGCAGGCAGGTATCACACAATATAATCACGTTTTCCCCATTAACTTTGCTGTTGGGAGTCCTAACCTCCACCCAGGTCCCTAATGTACTTAGAGCAGAGTTGTCCCTGAGCTCCTGATACAGGATCTGAGCTGCAAGCTCCTCACCTCCCAGCAACTTCCACCTCCTACCAGACACCCCGAGGGAACAACTACAAGGTTCTCTGCTTTATAGCAGCGTTGTTTTTCAGATATACTTCTCTTTTTAGTTGAAGGGCACATTGGGTCGTTTTTACTAAACATTGCTGTTCCATAAGTCATATTCTGACCACTTCCTTTTAATGGGACGTACAGTATATATATATATATATTGTATGTGTATTTTGATACCACATACTCTGTGATGGTATAGGACCACTTATTACATATGGGCCATTATCTTTTTATCTTTGCTTGGAAGAAATTTGTACATGTTCTTATTGTCTCTCCTTAGAAGGATTAAATAGGGAACTGAGAGAATTAATAGGTAACTGTAACAGGGGAACAATTATAGAAACTCAAAGGCCAAAGGAAGACAAAGTTTAAAAATGGCAACTTGGCAAATTTTAAGTCATATTGTTAGATGATTTTTTTTTTTTTTTTACACAATACCTACAGTACAGTAGTTTTCTTGTTCACCAACACAATTACATGAATGAAATCAAGAGTCAACTGTACTGTAAGAGTTGCAGTTAACAGACCTCTTGCTTTTAACATCTTGCCATGGTTAATGCACGAATGTATGATGCTGGGTATTCTTCATTATCTGATCTGTGAAATATGTTGTTTCTGCAGATGGAAGTGAAACACAATATTCCGAGACAGGCTGCATGTCTCCCTCGATATGTGACCATGACTTCAATGTAGTGGTTGGTTTTGAAGAAATAGCGAGTACTGGCATTCATTGCTGCTAACTACAGAAAGAAGACAGATCCCCCATTCTACAAAAAACTGCAATCATTAAATAATGACAGAAAAGTAGAACCACATTTTATTTGGGTTATTGATACATGTGCTGGGGATTGGAATTATTGCAATGATAATAACAATAAACACTAACAATTATAAAGCAATGTATTATTATGGTCTCCTTTGTATCGGTAACAGGAATCTTTGGCAGAACTTGAGTTACTATATCACAAAGTTAGTAAGTATCCAAAGATTGAATAAGTATAATATCATACCAAATAAATAGCAGCAGTCATGTGTTTGAATGTGTGTGCTGGGCTCATTTGCTGGAGCATTGTAAATGAATTTTGAAAGTTTAAGTGAGGTGATATTTTTGTTGCATAACAAATATCATTCAAAGTTGGAGTGACTTTGCGTAACTTCTGTGATGACATTTTACAAACTCCAAAACTATAGATCAGAAACTTGTGAATAATGCATCTTACAGGTTATCTCCAATGACCATAGACAACAAAGTGATATGAGTTTTCTTGCTAATACTCCAGAAATATGGTAGAGAAGCTTTGGCAGAACTTGAGTTACAGGTGCAACTGCCGGTTGTCGACACATCTCGGACAATCTTGCGACCGTCTCTCGTGTTTCTGATGGGATATAATCAATCTTCATTCTCTCAAACTCGCGACAAGATTTTATTTACCTGTAGTTGTTAAACTGAATTTTGATTTGTGTTGTGTGGTTTCAGTTCAGCGGGTGTCCGCCAGATGGCAAAGTGAATGTCTTTGCATACAGTATAGTGGCTTGTCAATGTCTGAAACCAGTTGTCTTGTATGCCAGATAAAAGCGTGGACATTACAGTAATCCATTGATAAATTACCTTGGTCATTAACCTTAAGACGATATCAAATGTATGCGTTTCACATTATATTCCAAAACAGAATGTGTTGTTGTGACGTTAGGGGGTAACCAAGCTCTCAAATAAAGGTTAAGCCCGGTTTGGTTACCACTGATCTGTGTATAAGGGTCCAGTAGAGTTAGCTCTTGGGCCCAGTAACATTGTTTCTTTCCAATGTATTGTATGCAATAAAATTATTAAAAGTGGGGATTCCCATTCCGCCTTATCGCCACCAGAAATGGAACGCAAGCCTACATGAGGGATCCAGAAGAGGGAGTGGATTTCCTAGAAAGACTAGGGCTGAAATCACCAGAATCCATGACCTGGGAAGAACGCAGATCGCCACCCGTCAGACCCATGTGGAAAGAAGTAGGAAGGGGAACCACTCATATATTGGAAAGCTAAGCGAGCCCCAGAAATCCTAGGTCTATGCAAAACCTGCTACAACAGACAAAAAAGTAAAATTTGATATAAAGAACTATGCCAAAAAAAATCAAGACTGGGATGAACATCAGCTAAATAAACCCAGATAAGGAAAAGCAATGTTATACTTCTAAATCCCCAGAGACTAGCGGGTAACCTGAAGGTTAGAATTCCCGGTATAAATAAGAATAGTTCCAGAGAACCTACAGTACAGACAGGAGGAAAACCTGGACTACAATAACAGAACCAGATAAAATTAAGCAGTAAAGCTGAGTAGTGCGCTGAATTTTCCCAGATTAGTGGATGGACTGCAGACTAGAATAACCATTATATTTGAGAAGCATCATTAGAGTAGCTAAAGTAGGGGGAAAACGGAGATTAGTAAGCAGAAACTAAGAAATTAAGCAAAAAAGAAGGGTTTCAGCTAATATACGTATTGGTATGTATGGTGTTATGTATGGTATAATGTATGGTTTCAGATGTTGAATTGTGTTTGTTCAATATAGAGTTTATTTCAATGCTTTAGATCTTTATATACTGTATTGGAAGAAAAAAATGATAGAAATGTTAAATTAAAAGCTTATTCATTAGGCGGACCCGCCGCCTGGGACCGCCGTACGGTCCTTACACACTCAGAGATATGGGTGTGGGACTAGCGCTACTGCGCAATCGCAGAGAATGAACATTCATGAAAAGTGAACAAACAAATCCAGGCCATGTGAGTCACCTGGATTATTGTATATATGTTGTTTTCTCTTTAATGTTTAAATGTTTTCATTGCAACAATACGTGTAAGAATAACCTCCAGGCCGATGCTCAAGGGAAAACAGAAAACGAATCCACAAGAGAAGAAGACTCCAAAAACAGGTCAATAAAAATGACACTGAAATTAATATCAAGGGACTGAATAATGTGGTAAAAAGGCAGAATATAAAAGGCTATCAGGGGACATAATATTCCTACAAGAAAAGCATTTCACTGCTAGCTCTACTCCTACATACTGGGACAAACACGACCCCCAGGTATACACAGCATCTGCAAAGGAAGGACAAAAAAGAGGGGTGGCCATACTCCTAGCAAGAACTCTCCATTTAAGGTAGACAAGATAAGAAGGGACCCTGAGGGACGATACCTAATACTCACAGGGGATATAGCAGATACTCAGATAACTCTGATCAACGCCTACGCACCCAATGAAAACAAGAGAATATTCTACACAAAATTATTCCGATTGATAGGTAAAAATTATCTGGCCCGCATAATTTTAGCAGGAGATTTCAATATAGCCTTAAATGAAAAACAAGATAGATCTAAACCAGCTTCAATTACAACTCTGGTACCTCGAAACGGGGGGAGAAAAGCGCTAAGAGAGGGACTTAAAGAGTTTGATGTAAGGGATGCATGGAGGGAGATGAATCCGCAGAAAAGAGATTTCTCTTTTTATTCAGCAACTCATAAAGTATATACAAGGATAGATGACATATTTGTAGATTATCTGCTAATCCCAAAAATAACAAAGGTCACAATGCACCCAATTACATGGTCAGATCATGCCCCAGTCAAAGTTCATATTGAAGATATACATAAGAAACCAAGTAAAAGGACATGGATACTAAATGAGTCACTACTATAAATAGTATGGATGTGTATACTATGAGGAGTATCTGTCTACCTATGGGAATTTTGTACCATTGGTCTCCATTATATGCGCTATATATACCATGTATGTAGGAGATTTTGTTTAGATATCGCATATTTAACTTGCATATCGGTGAGTTGACCATCACACCTACGATCAGCGTGGTCTGACCTCCTACCTCTCTTCCCCACAATAGGATATTTATTCCTAGTAGAATTGCTATATATACAGTAGAGGCAACGTTTATTCTAACAAAAAACAGTGGCAATTCCCCAAAAGACCCAGGTACACCCAGGTACATTCTGAATACATGCCTTAAACTTTCCTTAAACTAGCCCCAGCATTCCTGCATTGATTAATGGCCTATCAGATTAACAGCGGGGGGTCCCTGGCAAACCCATTCAAACTGAATTGGACTGCCAGGGATCCCTGCTGTGTTAATCCTATGGGTCGTTAGTCAATGCAGAAATGCCTTAAACGTGCCTCAAACTAGCCCAGCACATACCCAGCACATACCCAGCACATACCCAGAATGTAACTCGGCTAGTTTACAGCAAATGTTAGAATAAACGTTGCCTCTACTGTACTTGTTACATTCTACTTTTCTGCCGTCTCTCCCATTGGGGATTTTAACCTTTCACTGAATATAAATGTATTTGTGTTTTTCGTCGTTACATATTTATTGATAATTTTTTATTTTTTTTCTGATTTTTACAATGGATTGCTATTAGTCGTCACTAGGTGGCCCTTGGACCTTTTCCTTTCTGGTCCTATAATTTTGACATAAGAGAATATTGTATCAACCCCAATACCTATGGTGTTTTGACTTTGAGTGCAATTATAGGTCTTTAGTGACCTCTGGTGGTCATCTGTTCAAGTGTATTTCATTATGTGTTTCCCTTCTGCACCAAGCCTTATGTTTGTATTATTAGGCGAGCGGTTTGTCACTATGTTTATGTGAGAAGATAAACAGATAAGGAATGTGATTGTATAGTTGACCTCAATCCGATGATACTTATTTTTCAACATCTCCTAAAGATCCATAAGACCCTATTATCCTAGGAGACCTACTGTATCATATCGAGCATTAGATCTTTAGGAGATGGTCTCTCACATTATGTTGATTGTTTCTTATAACTTTTTTTGTGAGGACATTGCCTTCTCATATTCTGGATTCTGAAGATGAATTAATTCAATTAAAGGGTGCAAACAATTTATATGGGTTACTCTTGATGTAACCTCATCATTTCCTATTATTGAACATAACTTGGAGTTGACTTGTGTCTATAATTTCTTGGACCACTTTGATGTTTCTTTATCACATAATATTGTAATTTTAGATACGATTGACTTTTTACAAATAATCATTTTCTCTTTGATCACAAGTTTTACTTACAAACACGAGGTACAGTAATGGGCATGAGTTTTTGCCATCATATGCCAACCTTTTCATTGGTTGTATTGTATTGTATGTCTTTATTTATATAGCGCCATAAATGTACATAGCGCTTCACAGTAGTAATACATGTTGTAATCATATAAATAACAAATAATATAAATAACAGGTCATGGGAATAAGTGCTTCAGACATAAAAGTAACATTGAGGAAGAGGAGTCCCTGCTCCGATGAGATTACAATCTAATTGTAGGTAGGGGAACATAAAGAGACAGTAGGAGTGAATTCTAGTAAGTGCGTCTGCAAGGGGCCAAGCTTTAAGCAAATGTGTCTTAAGGTGAGTCTTAAAGGTGGATAGAGAGAGTGTTAGTCGGGTATTGAGGGGAAGGGCAATCCAGAGGTGCGGGGCAGAAAGTGAGAAAGGTTTAAGGCGGGAGAGAGCTTTAGATACAAAGGGGGTAGAAAGAAGACATCCTTGAGAAGAACGCAAGAGTCGGGATGGTGCATAGCGAGAAATTAAGGCTGATATGTAAGGAGGGGCAGAAGAGTGTAAAGCTTTTAAAGTGAGGAGGAGAATGCGGGATTTGATCAGAAGCCAGGAGAGGGATTTCAGGAGGGGAGACGCGGAGACAGATTTAGGAAAGAGTAGAGTGATTCTGGCAGCAGCGTTTAGGATAGATTGTAGGCGTTACAGGTGAGAGGCAGGAAGGCCGGACAGCAGGAAGTTATAGTAATCGAGATGGGAGAGAATGAGGTAAAGGTAGAGTAATAGGCTGTCACTGCAGAATGGAGCTTGGCCAAATTTGAAGTAGTAAAATTAGCTTTATTAGGTCCACATGCTGCACATCACAGAAAAACAGGCACTCTGACGCGTTTCGTCCCGAGATGGGACTTTTTCAAAGAGTAAATTTAAATGGATTGGAGGCTCAATATAGCCATACATGTGAATTTGCAGCATCGGACACACTGGGTTCAATTCCTCTTTCTTTCAACAATGGGAGAGAATGAGGGCTTGAATCAGAATTTTAGCAGTCGAGTAACAGAGGAAAGGGCGTATCTTTGTGAAATTGCGGAGGAAAAAGCGACAAGTTTTAGAAACGTTTTGAATGTGAGAGGAGAATGAGAGAGAGGAATCGAGTGTGACCCCTAGGCAGCGTGCTTGGGCTACTGGGTGTATTTCCACAGTAATGTGGAAGGAAGTAGTAGGACCAGGTTTGGGAGGAAGTATGAGGAGCTCTGTTTTTGCCATGTTAAGTTTCAGTCGGCGGATGGCCATCCAAGATGATATTCCAGAGAGGCATTCAGAAACTTTGGTCTGTATAGCAGGTGTAAGGTCGGGGTTGAAAGGTAAATTTGTGTGTCGTCAGCATAGAGGTGATATTTAAACCCAAAAGATGTGATTAGGTCACCTAGAGAGAGTGTGTAAAGAGAAAAGAGAAGAGGTCCAGGACAGAGCCCTGGGGTACCCCCACAGAGAGATCAATAGAGGAGGAGGTGTTAGCAAAAGAGACACTGAAAGTACGATGGGAGAGGTAAGAAGAGATCCTTCCTTTACTTGTTATATTTGCTGTGACCTCACTTCTTTTCAAATTATGCACTTCCATCCACCAGCCTCCTTATGTCTCTAACTCTATTCATATATCTTCATCTCTCCTTTCTTCACCACTTCACATTAACTCAATAAGTAAGTATAGATATAGAATAAAGTATCTGTTGTTTAAATTTAGCATAGGTTGAACTTGATGGACGTACGTCTTTTTTCAACCTCATCTACTATGTAACTATGTAACTCCTTTCTTACCTGCGCCCTCGGACAACCTACAGCTATAACCCCTGCACGAAAACACACCCCTACAAATCATCCTCACACATTATCTTTCAATCCATGCTTCTCCTCCTTGCTTCTGGGGATATCTCTCCCAATCCTGGTCCCTGCCTTATTTCTACTTGCTCTCGCCCTCGACTCCCACATGCAACTTCTACTCCTTCTGGTGTCAACCCCTCCAACTTCATACCCATCCCCTGCCACCCTCCCTCCTCTCTCCCTTTCTCCTCTGCCCTTTGGAATGCTCACTCCCTTTCCAACAAGTTCCTCTCTGTCCATGACTTCTTTCTCTCTAACTCTCTGCTCCTATTTGCTATAACTGAGACCTGGCTCACTCAGTCTGACTCTGCTCTGCAAGCTGCCCTCTCCTATGGTGGCCTTTCCTTCTCCCACAATCCGCACCCTGATGGCAGGGGTGGAGGTGTGGGGCTCCTGCGCTCGTCTCTCTGCCATTACCGAACCCTTCCTATTCCTTCCTCTCTTGATTTTCCCTCCTTTGAGGTTCACACAGTCCATATCTTCTCTCCTCTCCCTGTCCACGTGGCGGTCATCTATCGCCCACCTACCGCTACTCATCCCCCTTCTGCCTTTCTCTCTCATTATGAATCCTGGCTCTCTTTCTTTCTCTCCTCAGACTCCCCTGTTCTCCTTGGGGACTTTAATTGCCACATTGATGACCCCTCTCTCCCTTGGGCTTCCCGCTTTCTCTCTCTAACCTCTTGTTTTGTCCTTCAACAGTGGACTGAAGCCAGCACCCACAAGGATGGCCACTACCTAGACCTGGTTTTCACTAAAAACTTTTCTCTCTCCTATTTCTCCATTTCCCCTTTTCCTCTCACTGATCATTACCTCATCTCATTTTCTCTCTCTCACTTCCCTCCATCTCCATCTAGCCCTCATTTTTGCAGAAACCTGCCCTCTATTAACCTACCAGCTTTTTATTCCACTTTACGCTCCTCCCTCTCCTCTCTCAGTTCTGCTTCAAGAGTCTCAACTTCCTAACTTCCTTTTTAAACTTCATCACTACTTTAAACATTTCTACTTAAAAGCATTTCTGCTTGGTTATAGCAAGGTCACTTATATTTTTTGGTGACAAGTATATTTGTAGAGAAAATATATTTTTTTTATAAAAGATTTATATATGATCTGATATTTATTTTAAATGGGGATATGGATACACTTATCTTTTTTCGGATAATTAAATAACAACCCTTTTGACTTATCCTTTGCTCACAATTTTAATTAACATCACATTTATTATCTTGATATTTTGCTCTACGTATCTTTATTATAATATCCAGATTGAAGTTTTTCCCAAAAGCAATTCTCTGGATACTTTTCTGATGGCGGACAGCTGTCACCCCCTCGCCCCCCCCCCCCACCAGGGTCTTTTTTAATGGTTTTTAGAGTGAGGATATAATAACTCGGAATTACAATGAGAATTTGAGGATCTTCTCTACTGAGAGTTCTTCATTAATCACATGCAATACAAACAATGTGTGTACTACAAATATGAAAATAAGGGAAATAGGAAATCCAAAATAAATGTAGATATTATGAGTAGAATGCTAGTGGACCTAGAAAGGTGTAACATGTAGCTCACCACAAACCAGACGTGACCCCAAGGCTGAGGTAGGGAATTGTATAAAACGCCAACCCACAACCGGGAGGGCGCGTTTAGCGTGCAGAATGGTCTTGCAAGCCGGGTCAGGAGTACAGAAGGTAGAATAGTCTAATATACTTGCCGGATAAGGTTTGGAGAGTAGCAGATCGTTGGAGTACTTTGCCAAGGTCAGGATTGGAGAGTAGCGGATCGTTGGGGTACTTTGCCAAGGTCAGGATTGGGGATGGTAGAATGGTCGTACGTAAGCCAGGTCAGGAGAGGAGAAGAGCGGAAGTCAAGTAAACGTAGGAGGGTCAGGCAGCAGCAGGTACAAGGCAGGAGCAGCAAGGCACAAGGCAGAATGCAGCAAGGCACAAACAGAATGCAGCAAGGCACAAACAGAATGCAGCAAGGCACAAACAGAATGCAGCAAGGCACAAACAGAATGCAGCAAGGCACAAGGCAGAATGCAGCAAGGCACAAACAGAATGCAGCAAGGCACAAACAGAATGCAGCAAGGCACAAGGCAGAATGCAGCAAGGCACAAACAGAATGCAGCAAGGCACAAACAGAATGCAGCAAGGCACAAACAGAATGCAGCAAGGCACAAACAGAATGCAGCAAGGCACAAGGCAGAATGCAGCAAGGCACAAACAGAATGCAGCAAGGCACGGCATCACAAAAGGTTTGCTTTGCAATGAGTGAATGAGCAAAGCAGGTATATAAGGAGCCTCCCTCCGATGGTGAGCCAGGGCGGAGCAAGCAAAAGAGAACTGATAGGCTGCTGGGTCGCGCAGGTGAACCCTATTGTGCAACCAGATTAGACTTGGGGGCGGAGCTACATCCCGCGCGCGTCACCTAAGTCAGGGGTTGGCAACCCAATCACGCGCCACTCGCACACTGTGCATGCCCGGCCGCCGAACGAGAATGGACTCTGGAGGCGGGTCCAGAGGAGAGCTGTCCCGCGTGTGTCATTGAGGTCAGAGGGTGGCCACTAGACCGCGCGTCACTCGCACAATGCGCATGCCCGTCTGCCGAACGAGAACGGAATCTGGAGGCGGGTCCAGAGGAGAGCTGTCCCGTGCGCGTCATCGAGGTCAAAGGGCGGCCACTAGACCGCGCGTCACTCGCGCACTGCGCATGCCCATCACTAGAGCGGAGGCGTTGCCTGGGAACAGCCCTGGAGTGTAGGCTGGCCGAGCAGACACGACGCACGTCAGAGCGGGGGCGGAGAACGAAGGCAGAGCCCACGGAGGGGCAGACCGATCATGCACATGTAGCCTGACCGTTGCGATATCGCGCATCCTGAGTGCCTGTCATGGCTGAGGGGGTAAGATGAGAAGATGAGCTCCAGCCACCAGGATTGCGAATCCTCACAAAAGGGATCTAAAGGTTCTCTGTTTCTTATTCAGTGACTATATATACACAAACATTGGAACATTTTGTCCTTAGAGCCAACCATATGAAAGTACTGTATGTTCAATCTGGTCCTAGATGTGTTTATAGGCAGGCTAAAACAACTGAAAGACTGTACATATCACCGTGCTCCTCCCTATAGAAGTTTGCTGCTGGTAACAAGATAGAAAAATGTGCTTAGCAGCACTAATGCTTAAAATATTATTAAGTGCTTACAAAATAAATACTTTCAATTGTGAAGGATTGATGATTCCTGACGAAGCAACAGCGAAACGCGTAGAATCAGCTGTTGGAGGATACTGAGAATTGGGGAAACAGCGCAGGGAGGTGCTGGCAAGTCACGGAGGCTGGATTACCAAGCAGCTTCATCCGCCATGATCAGAGCCGTCACAGGACGTGACGTAGGCAGATGTGACGTATGCGGAAGCTTTCCAGTGACTGAATACACCGGCGTCCTCCACGAGTCACCAGCAGTTCTCTCCAACGAATTGTCTCTAATGCCAAAATGTGAGTGCATTACCTATATGCTATTTTTGTGCAATATATACCCTTATCATACCACACTATTGTGCGCGCTCTCCTTTCTTTCTCCACATTCCTTGGGAGGTATACTGAGTACTTTACGATTCCATCACACGTCAAGCTTACCAGACCAACAGTTATAAGGCTTCCATCACTAGAGGGCTTCCAATAAAGGGCTCCCATCAGAGAGAGATGGATCTCTTATACGTCTGACATATCTGAATAAATTTGTGAGTAACACTAACACTGAGACTATTTTATATTTCACTTATTAAAACCATCTGCACTATTATATAATTTTTTTATTTTTCACATATTATCTCGAGAACCACAGCGCTCCTCCTACCTGGAAGACAACGCAAGACTACATTGGACCTGGACAGTCCTTTAAAGGGTGTAGAGCTGATATATTCATTTGTATTTCACATTTAACATTTAATATTTTACTGATCACGTCTTTTGGTGAAGGTTATTTATTCACTATATTTGTATATATATACTTATGTTTTTTTAGGTTCACTGTTATTGGTTATTTTTAACCACTAATTGACATCAGTTATTTCATAGTTAGAAGTGCCCGGTTCCACCTTTTTGTTCTGTGAAAGATAGGCAGCCTGAAAAAAAGTTTGATACAAATCTAACCAATGACATATAAAAAAAGGGAAATTTGGCGCCTAATATTAAGTGAACAGAAAAACTACGTGAACTAAGTGTCCAGAAAATAAATAAAAGGAACTCCAATCATAAATAGTCCAATGGCAAGATGTAGGAAACCTCCAATAGGTCTCTTGAAAGTTGTCTCACAGCACATGGAAATTAAAAATTAAGAATATCATAGTGCAACACCATACAGTGGAGACAGAAGTTAACCAATTCCATTTCTGTAGGTAGCTGCAACACCATGCATCAAGAAAAACACATGAATGCACCAATAATAACAAAAATAATAAAAAAATAGATATAAAATAAATATGAATGAATATTAATACTAAAAAATAATAAATGAATAATAAACCACAATTAATACCAATATATAAATAAACACACGTGGCTAGTGAAAATATAGAAAGACTAATATATTAAAAATAAATAAAACAGACAAATGCCTTCACAAAGGGAAATACTGACACAGTGATTCACTTCCAGAGAATCCTACTCACAACAGGGAAAAGTTATTAAAGTGTTATGTTTAATAGGGATATGAACTGATAACCTGTGAATGAACTGTGGGATTTCCAAGTCATGGATTCCGAGGGACCAGATGGCTACCAAGCTTGGTGCCTCAGGGTCTGTTGGAGTCTGGACTTGAAAGCCTCAGGGATGTCAAGGTGTTAGACCAGGAGGGGTACTGCAGTTCTGCTTGAGTACCCAAATCCTGGGCTAACACAGGGCTATCCAGCAACAATTTGCTAGAGCCCAGACTCTGTGGAGCCTGGAGCCATGGGGGGCTCGGTATGCAAAGACGCAGAGTTGCCAGATTGGCGCATGCCCCTTTGCAGAATGAAAAAATGTGCCCACCCGGCTTTACAATACCGGCAAATCAGTGATTGGCTGCCAGGGGAATTCCCACGCTCTGATAGGCTGTGGAAAAATAGAGGAATGAACCTCAAAGGATGGCGCTACTAGTTTCTAAAGACAAGCGTGCATCACGCTGAGGCATCCATATGTAACCCTTAGTGTACCGGAGTCTGGAACCTTGTATTCCAGGCAAAGCTGCCACTGCAATAATGTAAGCCCTTAAGGCAATCACAGAGAATGGGGACCAGCTGGGTACGGCGACCGTGAGGTCCCCCGACGGGAACCAGCAGACCCCCGCAACATCAACCAGACTACCCCTAGTGATGAAACAACAATGAATAGTCAATGGACGGCGTACTCACGAATCCAATCCCAGGTAAGCCGAAGACCTCCAGTAACAGCAGCGTGCATCCACAGGTAAGCAGAGACAAAATTGGGAGAGAACTACGAGCACAGCAAAAAAGGGAGAACTGGAGGCCAGTGGAAAAAATAACAAAATATTTATTGAGACATATCCTAGTTAAAAAGAGAAACCTCTAACGCGTTTCTCGCCAGGGGCGCTTTATCACAGAGTAGTTTCAATGGTCTAAATCAATCTCTTTATAGCTCCCTCCTTCAGAAAGCACCGCCTACCTGTGCCCAGCTAAGCAATCCGCCTGGACACAAATCCCCTGCGAGAATGAAACGCAGGGAAGAGGCGCAGCACTCCGAAGGTGAGGAACAACAAAGACATAATATACATCGATAAAAACATACTGAATAGACCAATCAAATCAAAAAATAATAACAAACACATAAACATTACCGGTGGAGCAATATAAAACAAGCGTAAAAAAAAACTAAACAACCATAAGATCAGTGGTACCTTATATCAATAAATGTAACCAATTAGACATAAGTAACTAATATAGCATAACAGATTTAATCAAATTTATATCAATTCAGGACCCCTTAGATCATCTAATCCTGAAATTGGGTATCCCCCTGATTTAAGATAGTCTTAACACCTGTAGAAAACTAATACTAGAAGAAATGCATGAAAGTGCCAGCTATTGGAGACTGTTTGAATTTAAATGTTGTAAGGTCATCCAGATATAAATTAAAAAAAATGCATAACTCCACTAGAAAAAGAAAAAAAGGAAAAATCCACCAGAGGGCAACAGAGACCCATGCCAGATCAAAAGAACTTAGAATTATAATAATCAAGTCAATACCACAGCTGAATAAACATTTGATTAACAGAATCAGAGAAAATGTTTAAGATCCCACTCTGTATTAATTGCTCTAGGGAACAATGTGTCTAAGGAATGAATCAAAACATTTCACATTGATTAAGTAGTTTTAATCTATCTCCACCCCTCACAGGCATGGACCCTGTTTACCTGAACTATATAGGTCTCTATCAAGAGTAAGGGTCCCCAATGCTTGTGAATAATAGAACGTATCTGTTCTGCCTGACGACTAAACTGGGTGACGAAATGAGGGGATGTCCCCCTACCCAACTCTTGATCTCTTTTAGATCTCACAGATGGCTGTAATAACAACTCCGTCCTTGTAGAAGACTTAGCATACATATATGCTTCCTCAATGTCTTCTTGTTTATATCTCCTAGAAACAAATCTATTTTTTAATTCTTCAGCTTGTTGATCAAATAAATCATCATTTGAACAGTCGCCCCAGAGGGAGAAATTGGGCCTTAGGTATACTCCGAATCAATGATTTAGGATGACTGCTATTTGCTTCTAATAGCATATTTCTCGAATTACAGTATGTAGAAAAAAGGATCCCAGCGGTCATTGCTAGCCTCCGTGAACTCAACCAAGCATAATTAATTCAAAAAAACTTTATTGAAATAAAAACATGGACATGAAAAAATCTCTAACACGTTTCATCCCGTAAAGTCCCTTCACGGGATGAAACGCGTAAAATGTTTTTTCATGTCCATGTTTTTGTTTCAATAAAGTTTTTTTTAATTAATTATGCTTGGTTGAGTTCACGGAGGCTAGCAGTGACCGCTGGGATCCTTTTTTCTACATACCTGTTACCCTGATCGGCTGGAGCACGCAGGACGCTATCGCAGCAAGAGATTCAGCTGTTCTTCAGCTCCACGGTAGATCTTACAGACAGCCAGCTGAAGCCTAAAGCACTTCGTTGACACGGGAGTTCGGTAAGGGCAGCAGTTTCTGTGTTATTTAGTCATTACTCAGCAGCATGTAGAATTATGTGTAGCATTGTTCTTTCCATCATTAACTGCAATCTGGCCCCCACCCCGGTTTAGTCTTTACACGAGTGCTGATTTACTTTATTATTTACTCAATACTGCTGCAGTGCTGTGTCCACCTTCGTTTTCACTCCACAGGATATTAAAAAATTCATAGCACGTTTGGAGCATCTGGATATTTCCTTCTCTTATTTCTCGAATTAGGCTTCCTAAAAATGTCCGTTTGAATAGTGCCTGTTGTGTCCATAAATAAGGTGACATCTAAATAATTATTGTGATTAATGTGTTCCTCATACTGTATGTAAATTTAAGGTTTAATGTATTAACATTAAGTGTTTGAATAAAAGTGTTCAGTGATAATAAATCCCCATCCCAAATCATAATCAAGTCATCAATATACCGCCTATAAAAAATAATCTGATGACGAAAGGAATTATCAGCACCGAAAATGTGAGTGGATTCCCAAAGACCCATAAATAAATTTGCATAGGAGGGGGCAAAAGACGTCCCCATAGCAGTACCCCGTGTTTGTAAATAAAACTGTGCATCAAAAGAAAAATAATTATGAGTGAGAAGAAACGTGATGGAGTCTAAAAGAAAAGCACGTAGTGAAATGGGCAATGTGGAAGCCTGAAGAAAGAATTCAACTGCTTGAATCCCTTGGTCATGATCTATGATTGAGTAGAGGGACATCACATCCATCGTGACCCATCTGAAACTTTTCTGCCAGCAGATACTTTTAATAGCAGACAACAAATCCATAGAGTCTCTCAGAAAACAAGGCAAACTCTTAACTAAAGGCTGTAAAAAGCCATCAACATAGCGTGACAACCCATCTCCAAAGATCCAATTCTAGCCACAATAGGCCACCCAGGAGGGCGGACCAGTGACTTATGGATCTTTGGGAGATGGTGGAAGATGGGCACAATGGGTGAGGCATTATAAAGAAACTCATACTCTTTATTGTTCAAGACAAATAAGGCTTTACCCACATCAAGAACCTCTTTTAAAAGGAGTAAAAATGCCGATGTAGGGTCTTGTAGGAATCGACATCCTCTAATAGTCTAAGTGCCTCTGCCTGTAAGTCTGATGAAGAGAGAACCACAATGGCCCCTCCCTTGTCCGCTTTCTTAATTGTAATAGACCTATCTTCCCTGAGAGCAATCACCTCCTGGAATTCTTTGTCTGACAGATTCGTTCTCTCTTAGAAGGGTACCCCTAAGGGTATTATACCCCTAGCCAATAACCTGAGATCCCTCTCAACCAACTTCTCAAAGGTCTTAATGTTATGATTATTAAAGATTTGAGGACAAAAAGTCGATTTCCTCTTGAGACCTGAAAGTAATTGACCAAAGAAGCTGAATGACGATGGGATCTCAGGGTCCAAATCCTGATGCTGTTCATTGTAAAGATCCATAAGATCTGACAGAGCACATTGTTCACGAAATGTGGATAAATCCAGACCCCCCACCGGTTCAACCCCACTATCTACATTCTGGGATAAACCCCTTGTGGTAGAATAAAGTGGAACCTCAGTTGTACCCGGTCCACTAAAGTATTTGTTGAGTGACAATTTACGAGTGAACTTTTAGAGGTCAATGATAAGGTTGAATAGATTAAAGTCCTGATAGGGAGCAAAAGTCAGTCCTCTGTTAAGAACCACAAGTTGTTCCTTTGTAAGAATCTTATGGGAAATAATGATAACATTGTTAACTTGATCTTTTAGGCATATTTTTTCCGCTTGCCCGAACCTCTGGGACCCCCTCCTCCCCCTCCTCTTCTTTGATGATCTCCTGGTCCTCTTTCGTTTTTTGACTCCCCCCATTGAAACAAGGAGTATGATGGTCTCTCTTCCTTCCGTGAGGAAATCACTGTGGATTTTTGTGAAGTGTCATTCTCCGGGGAGGTAGATCTTACCCGCCAATTATCTTCATCATCACAAAATGAGACCCCCAGTGACCGATTCTCATAATCCGACCCGTCTGATTCAAAGCTGGAGGCGTCCCCATGACGTTTAAGGATGGATTTATTGTGGGTCTTGGATTCAGCCTGTTTTTTTATTTTGGCCCTTAGGATAAAACTTTGATTGAAATTTGGATGAATTTGCAATGTTACGTTGCTACATATAGACCTGTTGTTTTATCATAATCTGCTTTGTCCCTATCAAACTTCTGTTATTTCTTTATCATTATAGACTTTTCCATAGTGCCATTGTTGCTTAATAACATTTGATCATATTTAGAGAAATTCTCAATTTTCTTACAACTTTTTAATTTATTCTGCAAAACCTTGACATTAGCTCTCACAATCTTTTTCTCATTCATTTTATATTTAATGATCAAGTCAATAAGCCTGAGCGAACAGTTATCCAATATAGCCTTCCACTCATTTTCAAAATCCTTGTTTAAAAAAACAAACGAAGGTGCCTTTTTCAGGCGCAGGCCCCTTGGAATTCTTTTAACTCTAGCATAGTTTTCTAAAGTAGTGATATCCCACCAGTACCTAGTGTCCTGTGATAGCAGTTTTTTCCAACTTGAAGAAGTGCGCAATCAAATCAGTCGGCTCCTCACAGATGAAGTTGGCTCCCTCATCAAAGACTGCTTCTGCCCTCCTCTGTCGATTGGTATCATCTCCACAATTAAAGGCTGATAGGCTGTAGAGGTTTGTGAATGGGACACGGAAACCCATTAGAAATCTTGCAGCCAATCAGGAGCGCAGATTCCAAGCTCCAGACCAACAGCGGCAAATTCGAAGATGCTCTGTGCTGAATAGACGCGAGCCGGCCTCCAAGATTTTGAGTGAGACATTTTTCTAAGTCCCGCTTTTTGAAAACTTAGCGTCGCGGCTGGCATTGCACGCTGAAATCAGTTCCAGGACTTTCGTGAGTACCTCCCAGTCATTGGAAAGGGCTCCTACAGAGGTCATTTTTGTGAATTTCGTTTAAAGGACAAGTTTATTCGTTAGCCCCGTTCCCAGTGTGTTAACTGTGTAAATTGTGTCACAGATGCAGCAACGAGTATTAGAACTCTGCCTGGGGAGATTCTGGGGCAGTCTCACAGTAAATGCCTCAACATTGCCTCAACATTTCTGTGAGATTCTTAATGGCCCATAGGATTAGCACAGCAGGGGGTCCCTGCAAACTGAATGGGACTGCAGGGACCCCCTGCTGTGTTAATCCGTCACAGAAATGTTGAGGCATTTACTGTGAGACTGCCCCAGAATCTCCCAGGATTTTCTCTGGTAAGTGTTCTAATACTGGTAGCTGCATCAGTACATTGTGTGTATGTCTTTTCCTGAAATAAATTACAATTTATTTTACCTCCTTGCTTTGCTCAATCAATGATCCCAGTATAAAAAGGTGTTGGTAAACCTGGGAGTTGGGTTCCCAGGGGCACCTCAGTATTTTGGGGGAATCTCACCAGGGTGTGGACACTACGGTTGGAGGACACTGTGGGGTTACGGATGTGAGAGGCCTGTATGTATACTGTTATTACAGTATATACAAGTGTGTATCTATTGTATTGGATCCTGTGTAAGGGGGTATCCAGCAGTGCTAAGATCCTTCACAGGTAGAGGCGCTGTCACCAGATGTATCAGGTACACCTCAGGCTCCAAGCAGTGGAGGTTCAGGCCTCCTGTGAGCCACAGGTAAAGTACCACACACACCCAGTAGTTGCCACATCTCCCACAGGGTGGGGGAAACAGCACTACATTTGCTTTCTTCTGTATGTGGATTGCGTTATATAGGAAGATCTACTAGGTCTCTCAAAATACATATTTTGGAGCCTTTAAGATTGATTAAAAATGGTGATACTCAACATCCTGTGTCCAGACATTTGTCAAAGTATACAGTAACTATGATAAAATTAAAACTTTATCATCATTGAACATATTGAAATGAGAAATGGAGGTGGTGATAGAATTATTCATGTAGGGGGCCTATGCTCTAAGCAGCGAAAAAGCATTTTCGGCAGGGTTTGAACTCTCCATGTTTTTGGCGAGTTGCTCTCACGGTATGCAGAAAGGCCCGAATATCAGAGAGATCAACCTGAGCAAACATGGTGAGTTGCCGGTGGCGAGATGACCTTTCCTGGCGAGATCTGTCTGCAGCAGAGATATCCGCTACTCTCTCTGTACAAATCTCGCCAGAACAAAATATGTTAAAATAAAAATGTTATTCCTAGTGTAGATGAGCAGGAGCTGATTTAATGTATTTTGATTTATATTGTGTGGGGGCGGGGGTTCTCCTGAGATGAACTGCATTGATTTCAGCCTTGGAGACCCCCTGTTTCCCGAGTTACAGTCCCAGATATAGGGTGCCGGTATCTCCTCCATTATTTACATGTCACATGCGTCGTGGACGCAATAAAAATGGTGGCGGTGTACCTGAGCAAGAAACTGCTGCCCAGGGAAGTGGCTTATGCCACCATTGAAAAAGAATGTTTGGCTATAGTGTAGGCGCTACGCAAACCAGCCCTTTTTGTATGGCCGGACATTTACAGTGATAACCGATCACAACCCTCTGAGTTGGCTACAAAGGGTGTCTGGAGAATATACCTATTTGAAACATTCAATGAGCATATATTTGGGTGCATTACTACTGTAAGTGTCAGCTCCTCCCTGTAGAAGAATTTCAATATATACACACTTACCATTGAAAACACCCTGCTCAGCTTTTGTTAAATTCTGTGGTGTTCATGAATACCCTGAGCAGGAGAGAGCATTTACTACAAACTAGTGCTGCATGAATACCCCACACTGAGCAGGAGAGAGCATTTACTACAAACTAGTGCTGCATGAATACCCCACGCTGAGCAGGAGAGAGCATTTACTACAAACTAGTGCTGCATGAATACCCCACGCTGAGCAGGAGAGAGCATTTACTGCAAACTAGTGCTGCATGAATACCCCACGCTGAGCAGGAGAGAGCATTTACTGCAAACTAGTGCTGCATGAATACTCCACGCTGAGCAGGAGAGAGCATTTACTACAAACTAGTGCTGCATGAATACCCCACGCTGAGCAGGAGAGAGCATTTACTGCAAACTAGTGCTGCATGAATACCCCACGCTGAGCAGGAGAGAGCATTTACTACAAACTAGTGCTGCATGAATACCCCACGCTGAGCAGGAGAGAGCATTTACTACAAACTAGTGCTGCATGAATACCCCACGCTGAGCAGGAGAGAGCATTTACTACAAACTAGTGCTGCATGAATACCCCACGCTGAGCAGGAGAGAGCATTTACTGCAAACTATTGCTGCATGAATACCCCACGCTGAGCAGGAGAGAGCATTTACTGCAAACTAGTGCTGCATGAATACTCCACGCTGAGCAGGAGAGAGCATTTACTACAAACTAGTGCTGCATGAATACTCCACGCTGAGCAGGAGAGAGCATTTAATACAAACTAGTGCTGCATGAATACCCCACGCTGAGCAGGAGAGAGCATTTACTGCAAACTAGTGCTGCATGAATACCCCACGCAGAGCAGGAGAGAGCATTTACTGCAAACTAGTGCTGCATGAATACCCCACGCTGAGCAGGAGAGAGCATTTACTGCAAACTATTGCTGCATGAATACTCCACGCTGAGCAGGAGAGAGCATTTACTGCAAACTAGTGCTGCATGAATACCCCACGCTGAGCAGGAGAGCATTTACTACAAACTAGTGCTTCATGAATACCCCACGCTGAGCAGGAGAGAGCATTTACTACAAACTAGTGCTGCATGAATACCCCACGCAGAGCAGGAGAGAGCATTTACTGCAAACTAGTGCTGCATGAATACCCCACGCTGAGCAGGAGAGAGCATTTACTGCAAACTAGCGCTGCATGAATACCCCACGCTGAGCAGGAGAGAGCATTTACTGCAAACTAGTGCTGCATGAATACCCCACGCTGAGCAGGAGAGAGCATTTACTACAAACTAGTGCTGCATGAATACCCCACGCTGAGCAGGAGAGAGCATTTACTGCAAACTAGTGCTGCACGAATACCCCACGCTGAGCAGGGGAGAGCATTTACTGCAAACTAGTGCTGCATGATTACCCCACGCTGAGCAGGAGAGAGCATTTACTGCAAACTAGTGCTGCATGAATACCCCACGCTGAGCAGGAGAGAGCATTTACTGCAAACTAGTGCTGCATGAATACCCCACGCTGAGCAGGAGAGAGCATTTACTGCAAATTAATGCTGCATGAATACCCCACGCTGAGCAGGAGAGAGCATTTACTGCAAACTAGCGCTGCATGAATACCCCACGCTGAGCAGGAGAGAGCATTTACTGCAAACTAGTGCTGCATGAATACCCCACGCTGAGCAGGAGAGAGCATTTACTGCAAACTAGTGCTGCATGAATACCCCACGCTGAGCAGGAGAGAGCATTTACTGCAAATTAATGCTGCATGAATACCCCACGCTGAGCAGGAGAGAGCATTTACTGCAAACTAGCGCTGCATGAATACCCCACGCTGAGCAGGAGAGAGCATTTACTGCAAACTAGTGCTGCATGAATACCCCACGCTGAGCAGGAGAGAGCATTTACTGCAAACTAGTGCTGTATGAATACCCCACGCTGAGCAGAAGAGCATTTACTGCAAACTAGTGCTGCATGATTACCCCACGCTGAGCAGGAGAGAGCATTTACTGCAAACTAGTGCTGCATGAATACCCCACGCTGAGCAGGAGAGAGCATTTACTGCAAACTAGTGCTGCATGAATACCCCACGCTGAGCAGGAGAGAGCATTTACTACAAACTAGTGCTGCATGAATACCCCACGCTGAGCAGGAGAGAGCATTTATTACAAACTAGTGCTGCATGAATACCCCACGCTGAGCAGGAGAGAGCATTTACTGCAAACTAGTGCTGCATGAATACCCCACGCAGAGCAGGAGAGAGCATTTACTGCAAACTAGTGCTGCATGAATACCCCACGCTGAGCAGGAGAGAGCATTTACTGCAAACTAGTGCTGCATGAATACCCCACGCTGAGCAGGAGAGAGCATTTACTGCAAACTAGTGCTGCAGGAATACCCCACGCTGAGCAGGAGAGAGCATTTACTACAAACTAGTGCTGCATGAATACCCCACGCTGAGCAGGAGAGAGCATTTACTGCAAACTAGTGCTGCATGAATACCCCACGCGGAGCAGGAGAGAGCATTTACTACAAAATAGTGGGGCTCTAGATCCATTTTTAGCACTGCCCTTGTATATAACGTGTTCACACACTTTTACCCTCTCAGCTTATGGCAAATGCCTGCTGTGTTTATCCATACACCTTACTGAGCAGGAAAGCGAATGGAAGATTTACTTAGCAGTGCTCTATAGGCTCAGGCCTGGGAAAATGTTCTGCATTTAAACCTCTATTTTGAGCTAATTGAATAATTACATACAGTATGTGATTTCAGCTCTCTCAAGAGGTTCATGAATACACCAGCTGAAAACGAAATCAGTTCTCAACAGAGTATTAATGACGATATCTTTTAAATGTGATTCAGCATTACCTAGAGGTGTTCATGAATACACCAAACTGATCACACAAGTACCACTTTAGATATTCATTTTTGGGTGTATAATCAACAACTGGTTAATCGAGGTGACTAGAGACATCATTTGTTTAGTTAGATGCCTCAATCTACAGTTATTAAACCTTTAGATGTTTTTTTGAGCTACATTGAAGCCAGCCTTGAATCATATCAAGACACATCATTTGTGGTACTCATTTTAATTAGCACTATTCTCTCTAGAGGGGTTAATTAACCACCTAGCTTGGTCATAAGGGGCCCGATTCCACCCCCTATGTAACCCATATACCCCCCCCCCCCCAATCGTAGATAGGGTGCTTATGAGGAGAATCTATACTGTATGTATTACCGGTGTGGTGCTTTACCTTTTAGGCTCACAGGAGGCCTGAGCTTCCGCCAGTGAGAGCCTGGGGTGTATCCTCCGGAACAATACTATATGGTGCAGCGCCTCCACCTGCGATGGCTCCCAGCAGAGCGGGAGTTGTTCCTCGCAGGACACATACAAATGAACACATACACTAGATGTAAAATAGCAACGGTCTATACTATAACAATATGCATACACTTCTCACTCTATAAACACTTATTACTCTATAATACTAATGGCACAACTACCCAAAGCGCCAACACAGGCGCAACCCTCCACCGTGTCCACTGTCCCACACCCAAACCCAAGTGTGTGGTGACCGCGCGGCCCACAAGTATGAGGATGTTATAGATGGTGCACTTAGGTGTAGGGTTACCTTCCGAGCGCTCCTGCACTCGGACCAGCAGAAAATCTTCACAAACGCACCGCCGCCGCGATGCCTTCCACGACGCTCCTCCTGGGTGATCCCACTCGAATAGATATGACAGTCTCTGCACTTGCAGAGAGTGATTCACTGCAATCACTGGCCAGGATATTCCTCTTCCTTCTTGGAGATGAGGAGGAGCGCAGGTAGGTGTAGCAAAATATGCAAAAAAGAATAACAAATATATAGTGCAGATGGTAAACACTGTGTAAGTAGATGTAATCTATAGAATAGAACTCACATAGATCGCAGAAAATATCACGTGTCAGAGATCCTTCTCTCTCTGACTGGAGCCCTTTAAATGGTAGCAGGGAAATCCCTCAAGGCACGGATATGTATGGATAAGAAGAAAAGCCACAATAGTGCATACTATTCCAATAATGTATTAATCATACAAATAACACGAGTATATCACACTCACATTCGCCATGTATAAATCGGGTGGGGGAGAGAACCGCAGCTCGTTGTATAATGGTGTAGGTGTAGGCAGCTTCACAGCATTCAGGATTCTCTTCCGCGTGTGTCACAGCTGTCGCGTCATAGAAAGAATTGGGAAAAACCTTCTCTGTATAACTCTCAACAGTGTGTGTCTGGCAGCATGGGGGCCCCCATGCTGCCAGACACACACTGTTGAGAGTTATACAGAGAAGGTTTTTCCCAATTCTTTCTATGACGCGACAGCTGTGACACACGCGGAAGAGAATCCTGAATGCTGTGAAGCTGCCTACACCTACACCATTATACAACGAGCTGCGGTTCTCTCCCCCACCCGATTTATACATGGCGAATGTGAGTGTGATATACTCGTGTTATTTGTATGATTAATACATTATTGGAATAGTATGCACTATTGTGGCTTTTCTTCTTATCCATACATATCCGTGCCTTGAGGGATTTCCCTGCTACCATTTAAAGGGCTCCAGTCAGAGAGAGAAGGATCTCTGACACGTGATATTTTCTGCGATCTATGTGAGTTCTATTCTATAGATTACATCTACTTACACAGTGTTTACCATCTGCACTATATATTTGTTATTCTTTTTTGCATATTTTGCTACACCTACCTGCGCTCCTCCTCATCTCCAAGAAACAATCTACCCTTCTGGGACCTGGAACTGTCCCATCAGAGGAAGTTGAGCTGCTTTTACACACATTCATTTTTTCACTATTTCACTATTGGTGTTATATTGTGTGTTATTAGTTGTATTACCAACAACAATATTGGTTCACCAGGGAGCGCCCAATCCACTTCCTCACCTCACCCCTTCACCTTTCCTTCACATCCCCTTGTTTTGTATTCCTCTTCCTGGCTGGACCTCACTTGTCTGGGTTCTACAGGACCCTGTCCCTATCTAAGGGGAGTCCCTGTAGTAACCACAAGCTGAGGTGATTGGGGCCTAGCTGGGGCCTAAGGGAGAATGTCTGGCCTAGAGTATGAGCCTCTTGCTCTCTACACTTACCCACCCTCCCCTGTCTGTGTCCCAGCTTCTTCTGCTTCCTCACTGCAGCACACAACAATGTATCTTTCCTCTCAGGGAAAGCTGTAAGCCCTATTGGCTCCCTGGTGTCAGGTGGCCTGTCTGCCTCTAAGCATTCTGGGGGCTGTAGTCCTCCATGGCCCTCTTTCCTAAATGGGCGCGTGCGCGGTCTGTAATGGCCACCGCTACTCTCCACTGAGCCTGCGCAACCCTGCAATGGCCGCCGCATCGCCCTAACGGCACATGCACGACTGTGAACCGCGACACAACCAAGATGGCGGTGCCCTGTCTCCGACACCGCCGGTAGCCCCCGCAGCAGCAAGGGTAAGGGAAACCTGGGGGGACCATGCTTCACTTATATCAATTATATGCTGGAGTTCACGTGCAAATTTCCAAACATTTCTATACATAATATAACGAGAGTCAACAGCTAGGTGGCGCTATTGCTTAATGCTCATCAGCATAACCCTATTTTCTGGCCCTTACTTCTATGTACAAACAGAGACCAGACAAGAGACTACTCATTTAATCGTTTTTTAGTTTTGTATCATTACGTTCGAGGTCTTGTGTGTTCGTGCTGTTTGTTTAGTAGTGTTTTGTCCAACATTATTTTAACTATCAAGACCATTAAAGCTTACGTTTAAATGTCATAATTTACCCACATTTTTTGGCGAGTTCTGTACCTAAAGGGGTCTTTTTCACTTGCTTCGGCAAGTTTCTGTGGCTCCTTTTACCTATACCCCTGGCACCACCTACAAACTATAGATTGTAGCAAGCGCCCCTCCCTCTCTTTCCCTTACCCTAAGACAACAACGTTACCATCCAACACAAAAAAGGCGTTGAGCAAGGAAATGCAGACGGACTTTCCCACCAGGACCAGTGAGCTAACATCTTCAAGAGGTGTCAGGCCAGTTAAACCGCTGGGCGAGGCGCTTGCAACAAAGCCTTCATCTTGAGGGAGGAGGTGTGATGGTGAGGGGGTAACCAGGCTCAATAATAAAGGTTAAGCCCACGTGGTTGCCCCTGATCCATGTTTTTGAGGTCCTAGAGCAGAGGTCATCAAACTCTTAGTCCAAAAGAGCCAAATATGAGTAGCACGGCGATTTAGAATTTTTCAAAGAGCCATAAATATATTTTTACAAATACGGTTGATTAACCGTCATCACATCAGGCTGTCCCCCCATCATTATTCCCCCCCATCACATCAGGCTGCCCCCCCATCACATCAGGCTGTCCCCCCATCATTATTCCCCCCCATCACATCAGGCTGCCCCCCCATCACATCAGGCTGCCCCCCCATCATTATTCCCCCCCATCACATCAGGCTGCCCCCCCATCATTATTCCCTCCCATCACATCAGGCTGCCCCCCCATCATTATTCCCCCCCATCACATCAGGCTGCCCCCCCATCATTATTCCCTCCCATCACATCAGGCTGCCCCCCCATCACATCAGGCTGCCCCCCCATCATTATTCCCTCCCATCACATCAGGCTGCCCCCCCCATCATTATTCCCCCCCATCACATCAGGCTGCCCCCCATCATTATTCCCCCTCATCACATCAGGCTGCCCCCCCCCCCAGGGCTGCCAACAGAAACCATGGGGCCCGGGACAAATGAAAGCAGCAGCCCCCCCCCCGAACCCATAGCGTACCCCCCCTGAACCCATAGCGCACCTACCCCGAAAAAATATCTTTTCGCGCGCAACTTTTACTTAACTGTTTTTTTATTGTGATACAGAAAAAAAACATTACAATGCAACATGTTTATTTTTATATTTTCAACAAAAGACATGTGACTGCCTGTCTGGGTGGCTGAGTGGGTTGGGTGGATGACTGGGTGGGTGAATGATGGTTGTTTGACAGTCTTGAATTGCAGTGGGTGGGTGGGTGGGGGAATGACAATGGGTGGGTGGATGACTGGGTGGGAGACAGTTACTTGGTGACTGGGTGGGAGACAGTGACCTTGCCAGACAGTGACTTTGGTAGACAGTGACTTTGACAGTGACTGACAGTGACTGGGTGGGTGGGTGGTGACAGTGACTGACAGTGATGGGTGGGAGACAGTGACTGGGTGGGAGACAGTAACTGGGTGGGAGGCAGTGACTGGCTGGGAGACAGTGACTGGGTGGGAGACAGTGACTGGGTGTGTGGGAGACAGTGACTGGGTGGGAGACAGTGACTGGGTGGGTGACAGTGACTGGGTGGGAGACAGTGACTGGGTGGGAGACAGTGACTGGGTGGGAGAAAGTGACTGGGTGGGTGGGAGACAGACAGTGACCAGGTGGGTGGGAGACAGTGACTGGGTGGGTGGGAGACAGTGACTGGGTGGGTGGGAGACAGTGACTGGGTGGGAGACAGTGACTGGGTGGGTGACAGTGACTGGGTGGGAGACAGTGACTGGGTGGGAGACAGTGACTGGGTGGGAGACAGTGACTGGGTGGGAGACAGTGTCTGGGTGGGTGACAGTGACTGGGTGAGTGGGAGAGAGTGACTGGGTGGGAGAAAGTGACTGGGTGGGAGACAGTTACTTGGTGACTGGGTGGGAGACAGTGACCTTGCCAGACAGTGACTTTGGTAGACAGTGACTTTGACAGTGACTGACAGTGACTGGGTGGGTGGGTGGTGACAGTGACTGACAGTGATGGGTGGGAGACAGTGACTGGGTGGGAGACAGTAACTGGGTGGGAGGCAGTGACTGGCTGGGAGACAGTGACTGTGTGGGAGACAGTGACTGGGTGTGTGGGAGACAGTGACTGGGTGGGAGACAGTGACTGGGTGGGTGACAGTGACTGGGTGGGAGACAGTGACTGGGTGGGAGACAGTGACTGGGTGGGAGACAGTGACTGGGTGGGAGAAAGTGACTGGGTGGGTGGGAGACAGACAGTGACCAGGTGGGTGGGAGACAGTGACTGGGTGGGTGGGAGACAGTGACTGGGTGGGAGACAGTGACTGGGTGGGTGACAGTGACTGGGTGGGAGACAGTGACTGGGTGGGAGACAGTGACTGGGTGGGAGACAGTGACTGGGTGGGAGACAGTAACTGGGTGGGAGGCAGTGACTGGCTGGGAGACAGTGACTGTGTGGGAGACAGTGACTGGGTGGGTGGGAGACAGTGACTGGGTGGGAGACAGTGACTGGGTGGGTGACAGTGACTGGGTGGGAGACAGTGACTGGGTGGGAGACAGTGACTGGGTGGGTGACAGTGACTAGGTGGGAGACAGTGACTGGGTGACTGGGAGACAGTGACTGGGTGGGAGACAGTGACTGGGTGACAGTGACTGTGTGGATGGCAGACAGTGACTGGGTGACTGGGTGGGAGACATTGACTGGGTGGGTGATTGACTTGGGTGGGAGACAGTGACTGGGTGGGTGGGAGACAGTGACTAGACAGTGACTTAGACAGTGACTGCCAGTGACTGGGTGGGTGACAGTGACTGACAGTGACTGACAGTGACTGACAGTGACTGCCAGTGACTGGGTGGGTGACAGTGACTGACAGTGACTGCCAGTGACTGCCAGTGACTGGGTGGATGACAGTGACTGACAGTGACTTGGTGGGTGACAGTGACTGACAGTGACTGGGTGGGTGGGTGACAGTGACTGGCAGTGACTGGGTGGGTGGGTGACAGTTACTGGGTGGGTGAGTGACAGTGACTGACAGTGACTGGGTTGACATTGACTGACAGTGACTTGGTGGGTGGGTGACAGTGACTGGGTGGGAGACAGTGACTGGGTGGGTGACAGTGACTGGGTGGGTGACAGTGACTGGGTGACAGTGACTGGGTGGGTGGGAGACAGTGACTGGGTGACTGCGTGGGAGACAGTGACTGGGTGACTGCGTGGGAGACAGTGACTGGGTGGGTGCCAGACATTGACTATAGACAGTGACTGGGTGGGAGACAGTGACTTAGACAGTGACCTTGACAGTGACTGACAGTGACTGACAGTGACCAGGTGGGTGGGTGACAGTGCTTGACAGTGACTGGGTATGACAGTGACTGACAGTGACTTTGATAGTGACTGACAGTGACACTTGACAGTGACTGACAGTGACTGGGTGGGTGGGTGACAGTGACTGACAGTAATTGACTTGACAGTGACTGACAGTGAGTGACTTTACAGTGACTGACAGTGAGTGACTGGGTTGGGTGGGTGACAGAGACTGACAGTGAGTGACTTGGTGGGTGGGTGACAGTGAGTGACTGACAGTGACTGACAGTGACTGGGTGGGTGACAGTGACTGACAGTGACTGGGTGGGTGGGTGGGTGACAGTGACTGACAGTGACTGGGTGGGTGGGAGACAGACTGGGTGACAGTGACTGGGTGGGTGGGAGACTGACTGGGTGACAGTGACTGGGTGGGTGGGAGACTGACTGGGTGACAGTGACTTGACAGTGACTGGGTGGGTGGGTGACAGTGACTGGGTGGGTTGGTGACAGTGACTGGGTGACTGGGTGGGTGACAGTGACTGGGTGGGTGACAGTGACTTACCTTGCCCAGGTGGGTGCATGTTCCGCCAGACTCTTTCCCCTCCTGCCCCCAATATCCCTGGGGCAGCTGCCTGGGAGGGGAGTTGGGCTTAGGGGTGCGGGAGGTGCCCTCCGGGGGGAGCCACAGGAGGTGAGCTTGGGGGGAGCACGGGAATCTGGCGCGGGGGGAGCGCGGGAAGCTGGCCGTGGGAGGAAGCAGGGGGAAGCAGGCCGCAGGATTAGCTGGTACTTCCCCCTCCGTCCCACGTTGGGAGCAGGGGGTGGAAGGGGCAGCCGCAGGAAGAGCTGGTACTTCCCCCTCCGTCCCACATTGGGAGCGGGGGGAGGGGGAGTGGCCGCCGCAAGAAGAGCTGGTACTTCCCCCTCCGTCCCACGTTGGGAGCGGGGGGGGGAGGGGCAGCTGCAGGAAGAGCTGGTACTTCCCCCTTCGTCCCACGTTGGGAGCTGGGGGGGAGTGGCCGCCGCAAGAAGAGCTGGTACTTCCCCCTCCATCCCACATTGGGAGCGGGGAGGGGGAAGGAGCCGCCCCAAGAAGAGCTGGTACTTCCCCCTCCATCCCACGTTTGGGGACCTGCACATGCGCACGCCGGGACCGCTTGGGAATCGCCGCCATTTTGCTCCTGCATCGCACCTGCCCCTCAATTTCAAATACTGAGGGGAGAGCCGCATGAACGAGCCCAAAGAGCCGCAAGTGGCTCGCGAGCCGCGGTTTCACGACCCCTGTCCTAGAGTATCAGCTCTTGCACCTGACTGTTGTATATGCATCGCTGTGACTGTGTGTAAATGATGCGGCAATGCAGTATTTTTGTGTTTTTGCCTTTCCAGGAGGGCTAGCAAGCAGAGATTGCGGGGCTGGGAATTTCAGAATTGGTTTTGTGGAGAAAAACTTGTCAGATTGTGTCTATGTTGCGGGTTCCCCGAGTTACAGGATACCCCAAAGAAGTTCCTGAGAATCGGGTAAGGTTCTCAGGCACATTGAAGCACAGTACTCAGGCAAAAATCCAACCCTGGAAACGTTCTTGCGTCTCACCGCCAGAATTCCCTGCTTCAGCACAGACAGGAAAGGTAAAAAGGGTATATGGATCAAGGTATCCCCAGAATGGTACAGGGGTCCCTAGCATCAGGGGGGGTGCCCAGTTCATGCCCAAGTCACCCGGACCTTGGTATAGTTGTCCAGGGGGTGACCCAGCTATGTGATAAAGCTGTGAGGCTTTTATTTGTGGGTTAAATGTAAAGTCAGGTTTTTACCGTGTGGCAGACATAAGGCCAGTAAGAATAGAGAGTAAATATTCGTATTCTATCCCTGACACCAGAGACGGGGGACTTAGACATTTTAACCCAAAACACAGTGTAAAAGTATATTTTATTAAAGGTTATGTTTGATAGGTATACTCTATATGCTTGTAACCTGTAAATGAACTGTGGGGTTTCCAAGTCCTGGTTCCGAGAAACCAGATGGCTAACAGGCTTGGTGCCACTGAGTCTCCTCTGGTCCCGGACTTGAAAGCCTCAGTGATGAAATACACTTGAACAGATGACCACCAGGGGTCACTAAAGTCCTATAATTGCACTCAAAGTCAAAACACCATGGGTGTAGGTGTTGATACAAAATCCTCTTATGTCAAAATTATAGGACCAAAAAGGAAAAGGTCCAAGGGCCACCTAGTGACCGACTAATAGCAATCCATTGTAAAATCAGAAAAATGTATTAATAACTATGTAACGATGAAAAACACAAATACATTTATATACAGTGAAAGGTTAAAATCCCCAATGGGAGAGACGCAGAAAAGTAGAATGTAACAAGTATATATAGCAATTCTACTAGGAATAAATATCCTATTGTGGGGAAGAGGGGTAGGAGGTCAGACCATGCTGATCGTAGGTGTGATGGTCAACTCACCGATATGCAAGTTAAATATGCGTATCTAAACAAAATCTCCTACATACATGGTATATATAGCACATATAATGGAGACCAATTTTACAAAATTCCATAGGTAGACAGATACTCCTCATAGTATACACATCCATACTATAAACGTTTATATAGGTTACCTGTCTCTGTAGATGACCTCTGCCATCTTTAGTAATGACTCATTTAGTCGCCATGTCCCTTTACTTGGTTTCTTAAGTATATCTTCAATGTGAACTTCGACTGGGGCATGATCTGACCATGTAATTGGGTGCATTGTGGCCTTTGTTATTTTGGGGATTAGCAGATAATCTACAAATATGTCATCTATCCTTGTATATACTTTATGAGGTGCTGAATAAAAAGAGAAATCTCTTTTCTGCGGATTCATCTCCCTCCATGCATCCCTTAGATAAAACTCTTTAAGTCCTCTCTTAGCGTTTTTCTCCCCCCGCTTCGAGATACCAGAGTTGTAATTGAAGCAGGTTTAGATATATCTTGTTTTTCATTTAAGGCGATATTGGAATCTCCTGCTAAAATTATGCGACCCCAATCATTTTTACCTATCAATCGGAATAATTTTTTGTAGATTGTTCTCTTGTTTTCATTGGGTGCGTAGGCGTTGACCTGAGTTATCTGTGTACCTTCTATATCCCCTGTGAGTATTAGGTATCGTCCCTCAGGGTCCCTTCTTATCTTGTCTACCTTAAATGGAGAGTTCTTGCTAGGAGTATGGCCACCCCTCTTTCTTTTCCTTCCTTTGCGGATGCTGTGAATACCTGGGGGTCGTGTTTGCCCCAATATGTCCATACTATAAACGTTTATATAGGTCCCCTGTCTCTGTAGATACTTGAGTCATAGTGTGAATAAACCCATATCATATAGTCAAACACAAGCGTGTGAAGTATGCCAATAGAGTGAAGTAACCTTCCAGAAACATATTAATGTAACCCAGCTTCTGAATTAATCATGACAAGGGTATGTTCTGTATGTTAGATGGCGCATTGTAACAATGCTGTGTTTGAATGATGTTAGGAAGATGAAAACATCTCTCTGTGTATAGCGCTATACAACCATATCTTCATAGACATTCCCTTATTTCCGAGTCGATCACGTAGACACCGTTTCTCCTGGTGCACGTCACAAACCTGACGTCACGATACCCGGCACTCTTCTTCAAGGGCAGGAGTCACATTTAGTGATTGTCGGTTACGCAATTTATAGTCCATCGCATGGGAGGAGCCACAATATCAACCAGTCATCAGGTGAATAACTGACAACGCCTCTAAACATTGGCAGAAGCATCAGCTGTTGCATAATGCGGCAGCATAAGTGGTAAGTATAGGGAGCGTATATACATTAATACTGAAAGGCAGGTGTGTAAATAAACCTGTCTGCTCAGGATAGGGTATGTCCATAATAATTATCTATTTGAAAAAACACCCATCGAGTGCATTTGACGTGCATGGGGTAGATGGTATTAATAGTCACATAATATTCAATGTGGTATGACCCATCTCATCAATAGGGCAACGTCCAGAGTTGGTAAAGGACACTTAAATCGTAGAAGTGGATCATAAGAATAGAGAGTCGAAGTAGGATTTTCAGAACATATGATATATTGCATATTAGAAGCATGAGCATGGCACCATCAAAGTGAAGTCCAAAGTTCGAAGAGGATTCTGTCAACTCACGCATTGTATACAACAAAGGAGAAGTATGTCTATCCCAGGGGCCAAGCACCTTCAGCTAGACTCATTTTCAGATGAGCTTTGCACTATCACAAGCCTCACCTAGGAGATTCCAGTGAGATTCAGGGTCTCAAGAGTTAAAGAACAGAAAACACAAAATATATACATCCTTTTACAATTCTTTGGGAGGTATTCCCTTCAACCCACAATAATGTCTTGATTGTAGAGGGGTGGTAATTTCATAGGCTAATTATATCGAGATCATATTCTGCCTGATTCACTCTCCCTGAGAGCAGTATTCCCAGGGAAGTAGCAATATCAATCCCCTTATTTATTTATATATATATATATATATCTCCACAATTGGGAGAGGACACTCACTGTACAGCATGTGTGTCCCTCTGCAGCCGGTGGGTGGTTGGAAGCCATCAGTGTGCAATCCGCTCAAAAAGTGCACAGAAGTAGATAGAGGGCTGCGTCGCACCACCAGAGCAATAAACAAGGTCGAGAGGGTGACTGCAGAAAAATAAAAAATTTATTTGATCCTAAAAATGAGGTGAAATGGGCCAACATGTTTCCCGTGGCAAGCGCTTTGTCAAGGTCCCTGTTGGGGAACCCTCTGTCTACCTCTAACTCCTTAGAATTCCTGTATTTAGAAAACTGGGTTCTCAGTGATTCAAGAATGTTCCATATGACCCCACAGGCATAGAGGCACAAAGCATCATGTGCCAGTCTACCCGTACGTTTACTGTAGGATTTCTTTGTACCCGCTTTCACTTAGTGTGACTGGCTGCATTGGTGACCCTTTTGTTATACTGTTACATTTTTCTGTAAAACCTACAGTATTCATTTTTAAGTTAGGCGAATCAAGTAATTTTTTGACCAATTACCAACAATTAAATAAGTGTTGTATTCGTGGCAAATGTGAATGGTGGTAAATAATGAGCTCAGCTCTGCAAATTACTTGAAAATATCTATTTCCTGGTGGCAGTGAATCACTTCAATTAAAATGGTCAATGATATTGGCATAATGAGAAAAATTAGATTTACATTACCTACCAGTGTGCCAGGTGCTACCAGTGTGCCAGGTGCCTCATCCAATTCTTTTGTTGACTTTTCCAATCCTTACATCCCTGCCACGTCAACTAACTTTGTTTCAAATGTCGTATGTAATCCTCTGTAACATGGATATAAATATCAGGACCGGAGCTTGTGTTACTCTAACTAAAAGAAGAAGACACTTGAACACAAAGAACTTCTTCTATCAAAATGACGTCTTTCATTTGCACTCTCTCTATCTTCGTGGCTCTAATGAGTACAGGTGAGTTGATTTATTCAATATTTAATTTCCATGTACCAAAATGTTTACAATTTAGCCAAATCAATGATGTGTTGTTGGTTTGTGCATTAGATATAACAGCATTTGCTGAATAGAGATTTTTATTCTTGCCCTAGTCATACACAATTGAGTGCTCAGGATGTTATGTAGCAAGGTCTCCCATCTGTAACTGAATAGCACTAAATGAAACATCCATTCAATTTCCAATGGGGTTTTTTTGCATGATAAATGTGGTGCTATATCTGGTCCACTTTGACAGCTGCAAGAATATGATATGCGGCCCCCATCAATGTCAGTGGTTGAGCCTCACTTCAAAGTTATCAGAAGATAGATGTTACTAACTAACTCATCCTTCCTAAGCCATCATCACCATGCTTATTCAATCCATCATAACAGACATTATGGGGGTCTTGCACTAAGCAGTGATAAGTGCTTTTAAGTGAGATAAAGGGGGTTATGCACTAAGCAGTGATAAGTGGGTTTTCTGGGTGCTATGCACAAAGCAGTGATAAGTGCTTTTAAGTGAGATAACTGCCTTTATAGCGTGATACTGCCTGCTGTGAGATTCACAAAGCAGTGATAACAGTGCAGTAACCTACTATAGGGGGTTATGCACAAAGCAGTGATAAGTGTTTTTAAGTGAGATAAATGCCTTTATTTCTCAATATTGCGTGCAGTGCGATTCACAAAGCAGTGATAACACTGCAGTATCACGCTTAAAAGGCTTTTCATCATCAAAACACAATCATTGCTAAAAAAATTGCGCCATAAATTGTGCCAAAATGCAGTTATCTCACTTAAAAACACTTATCACTGCTTTGTGCATAACTCCCATAATGGCTACTTAAAAGCACTTATCACTGCTTTGTGAATCTCACAGAAGGCAGTAGCGGGCTATAAAGGCATTTATCTCACTTAAAAATCTTATCACTGCTTTGTGAATCTCACAGCAGGCAGTATCACGCGATAATGGCTCTTTATCTCACTTAAAAGCACTTATCACTACTTAGTGCATAACCCCCATAAAGCCATTATAGCGCGATACTGCCTTCTGTGAGATTCACAAAGCAGTGATAAGTGCTTTTAAATAGCCATTATAGCACAATACTGCACTGTTATCACTGCTTTGTGAATCTCACAGCAGGCAGTATCACGCTATAAAGGCAGTTATCTCACTTAAAAGCACTTATCACTACTTTGTGCATAGCACCAGAAAACCCACTTATCACTGCTTAGTGCATCACCCTCTTTGTGACAAATTGTGAACATTGTTATTCTTTGTTTTGGCCCATGACCTAAAAGTATTCTGGCATGTGAGAAATGCATGTTGCATGTTCAATTATATAGATGCATAGAAACATTATCTATTATATCCGTGTCAAAATGATTTCTAATTACATTGAAAGAGTTTGGCATGAAACCCACAAGTCTGTCTAAGCAAGATCAGCACATGAGTAAGTACAGTACACCATGTACTCTCCCTTGTGGCCTCAGAGATGCTACTGTACTAAATGTTTTTTTCCCCCTCTCTTTTCTTGCAGTTTATAGCATCAAATGTCAACAAGGTTGGAGTATCAATTCTAAAACAATTTGTTCTACAATAGAAGTTGAATGTTCAGGGTCTTGTATAACATACTCAGATAACTGTTACGTCGGTGAGTAATATATTTACAAAACCAAGTATTGTGATCCGTGTGACTAAATGCAAGAGGTAAATGTATTTCACAAGGGAAAACATAATTAAATAATGTACATTTATTGAGATCCTGTAGGTGCAAAGATGAATGGTGTACTTATGGTTTGGGGGATACTTGTGGGTGTTTAGGATTCAACAACCAATCTTTTACTGTTAGCTTTGAATTACAAATCCTCCTCGGGGTTTAATGTGAACAATAAATTATTAATTGAGAATTTAAAAATTGAAACAATGATTAAGAATACATGTGCTCATAATCTATTTAACCAATGTTGGTTGTAGTGGAGAATATTAGGTAAATAAGTACATTGGGAAGCTTTCCCTATTACTTGTTATATGATCAGAACAGTCTTTATTAGAGAATAACACAGTTGATTTGGATTTGAAAGACAAGAAATATTCGTCTTGCATAATCATGTCCAATTAAATACATTTATACTGGAATAATTGGGAAGCAAACTGTACAAATCAGATGGGTATATCTAGGTCTTACATCGTGTATGAGATACTTAACAGAACACACGCCACATAGCAAGCTAATATCTCTAGTATCATTGTATGCTCTTTAAAAAAAAAAAAACAGAAAGTGATACAAATCTGTATATTTTATTCCCATGAAAGGGCTGGATATAAGTTATTTATTACTACTCTGTTAGAATAACAACCGTACAGTAATTTACTTGCTCGCTGCTCATAAAACCCGGCTACACCACACATTTGATAAAGCTTTAAACACAGTAACTAGGTTACACATCGATGAACAAACATCTCCTCCTTCTCTGGTACTCTTCTCACCTGAAGCAGGCCCTCATACCTACAACACCAATTGCATATTGTAATTGAGAATAAATACTGTAAGTAAAATACTTGCCACCCATATATTTTAGCCGTTCTAAAATGACCATCTTGCAAAATCTGTAAATAAATGAATGCAGAAATCAAGACAGCTTTTCTCAATATATTTATTTCATACTCTGTATAAAAAAAATCAACAGAGTACATAAATAATCATTATAAACAATACATACAAATTATCTCTCTTTATAAATAATCAACAGGAACACAACCATTGTCTCTTAAATATGAAAACACAAAACTTCATACTTAATAACATTGAACAATAAAATACTATAATCACCCCAGGTTAATAGCGTATAAAGGAGGAGCGGCTCAGTGGTTAAAGGGACTGCATGTGAAACTAACGACATTCATTTAAAAGCAGGGAGCCTGGTTCCAAACTCAGTGTCAGCTCCTTGTGACCTTGGGCAACTCATTCTATCTCCATGTGCCTCCCTGTGCCACCAAAACTGGATTGTAAGTTCTGCAGAGCGGGAGCACTTGAAATAAAATATTATACTAACAACCCACATAGAAAAGGGAATTATTGGCCACTAATTCACTGACTGGGTTATAAAGACTTTGCATTGGCTCATCATCTCACCCAGCCAGTGTTGTTCGGAAAGGGACAATTAGCCACGGCCACTTTGCTGTGGCCATTGAGCCACAGCCGTTCAGCCAATGAGGGACAGTTAGCTATGTTAGAGCTTCTAGGGTAAGGGGGTTAAATGTAGGAGTTTTAGGATAAGGGGTCACATTTATAGTTTTTAGGGTAAAGTTTAAAATGGAGGGTTTAGAGCAAGGGGATAAGGATTTTGGATTTAGGGTTTTTAGCTAAGATTTTAGAGGTTGCCTTACTTGCAGCAGCCAAATGTCCTGGCGGTGGAAAGGCCGCGGCAAGTTGTCCTAGACAAAAAATGTTGCATTCGTGTACATGATCAGATAAACAGGGGAAAGCTAGGAAAATGCATGAGAAAGATTATTAAACTAATTGATTATGGAGTCCGTATCCAACAGAGCAAAAACATCCAATCTTGTGTGTACTGGGCCAGCCTTGCAAGTATTTCCGCCCTGTTTTTGCATTTTCATCGACATTATGAAGGTCCCAGAATACCGGTTATTTGCAAGGGTTTGGGCATGTGAGATGGGATTTAAGAAAATGTAAACATGCATACAGTACCTGTGCAAAGGTCAATAGGACTTTGGTACTTTGGTACATATAGGGGGTCATGCACTAAGCAGTGATAAGTGCTTTTAAGTGAGATCAAAAGCCATTATAGCGTGATACTGCCTTCTGTGAGATTCACAAAGCAGTGATAAGTCTTTTAAGTGAGATAAATGCCTTTATAGCGCGATACTGCGTTCTGTGAGATTCACAAAGCAGTTATAAGTGCTTTTAAGTAGCCATTATAGCAGGTTACTGCACTGTTATCACTGCTTTGTGAATCTCACAGCAGGCAGTATCACGCTGTAAAGGCAGTTATCTCACTTAAAAGCACTTATCACTGCTTTTTGCATAGCACCCAGAAAACCCACTTATCACTGCTTAGTGCATCACCCCCATAGTATTGTTAAATTATTTTGCCCCAGAATTGTTCCACTTTTTCCTTGATATACACTAAAAACCGATAGTTTGGGTCCTTATCCTTTTACCATTTCTTAAATGCTATTTTTCGATTCCCCCTGTGTTTTATTTCCAACCAAGTCGCACACATGTGAGAGACTATGGGGTCATGCACTAAGCAGTGATAAGTGAGTTTTCTGTGTGCTATGCACAAAGCAGTGATAAGTGCTTTTAAGTGAGACACATGCCTTTATAGCGTGATACTGCCTGAAGTGAGATTCACAAAGCAGTGATAACAGTACAGTATCGTGCTATAATGGCTACTTAAAAGCACTTATCACTGCTTGTGAATCTCACAGAAGTAGGTATCGCGCTATAAAGGCATTTATCTCACTTAAAAGACTAATCACTGCCTTGTGAATCTCACAGCAGGCAGTATCACGCTATAATGGCTTTTTATCTCACTTAAAAGCACTTATCACTGCTTAGTGCATAACCCCGAATGTGTATTGTAATTGTGAGATCTTAACATGCAAGTGTGTATGCACTTTGTTCCATGAATGTGTTCATAAAGAAAGAGAGGGAGCCTTCCTATTAAATGAATATCCACTTCCCTTTACAGTATATAACAACAACAACAATAGTTACAGTAAAATTTCAAGATTTTCTCATTTCAATACAAATTTTCCTACTGTATCATACTAGTACCAAGAACAAATCAAACAGTTTTCCTAAATAACACTTTTCACAGTTTGGACTTTAATTAATATATAATATTGAATAAATATGGCGAGATGACATTTACCCCTCAAATAATCCATTCATGCCCTTGATTGAAAACGGTCACACTGTAGACTCTTCCCTCCGTTATTTATGTTGCTTACAATCTCTTCTTTAATGCTCTCTAGCTTATTTTCTTCATTGTTTCTTTCTTGGCTTATTCTGTGTTGTCTGACATGGTCGTTCGTGCCAATTTCCACAAAAATCCCCCTTTCAGTGGAAAATAACCTGAGCGAACACTTTGGGCAATTCAGAATGTCCTCCTTTGTCTCACCCACTAAATGCCCCATCACATACAGTGTGTACACTCTGACACTCGTTACTTTCCTCCGTGTCTTGAAGATTATTTTGTTAACATGACTGGTTTTCCTCCTGTGTTTTTATCCCAGACAATGTATACCGTCCATCAATCAGAAAAGGTTGTGAAACTAATCAGGATCTGTGTAATATAACTGTCAGTATCAAAACAGATAATGGGGTTGAAGCCAGGGTACCAACTCAGTGCTGTGAGACAGACTCCTGCAATCAGGAACATACTTTTCAAAGTAAGTATAAATAGGTTTATGAACTTATAAAGATCATGAAACTTAAAATTCTCCTGATAATGTTTTCAATAAATCAAACATCATTTTGTTGCAGGGGAAATGTTTGAAAAGGGCAGATACACCTTTAACTGATGGTACACGCATACACAACAGCAATGAACAGATTGCAGCGTTAGAGGGCAGAAAAAGCCCCTCACCCCTTTATTACAGTAACTGATGAGTAATATCTCTATACAATATCATCTAGTAACGTTGCATCTTGTCCAATACACAGATGTAGCAATCGTTATTACTCCAGCTAATGCACCGAGCTGCAGTAACGCTGCCATGTTATTTAACACAAGATTTCTCGCAGTTCTATTGAAAGTAATGGGAACGCATGCTTTATCTCCGTGTTATGCCTGAGTACTTCAAGTACTAACAGTAGTAATAATGCCTGCTATTCATGTACACTCTTCAGCTAAAGTTTGTATAGCATCATGATTGTTCTTTTTTTTTGCCTTTTCATACTACAATGATTAAGAGAGTTTCTAAAAATGTTGAACCAGCCAATTGGGCAGTTTTCTGTCTGAATTCCCAAATAAAAGTCAATGGGAAATGTTGGCTGAAAATGGCCTGATTGGCTGCATCGGAGGATATAGCAGAAGACCCATAGTCTTCTGGATATTATGGTCCCATTTCATTACACTTGGCTAGAACTGATTTAAACTAATTCAAATGAAAATGACTTCACAGCATATTACATGGGGCAGTAATGTATTTGCACTTTGTGAAGTTACAAAATGCACCTCTTGTTTTGATAAAGGGCAGTGTTTTCCAGATTGGTGTCAAAAAGTGACCTCACTTTGGGGCGAGTCACTAAGCAGTGAGCTTTTGCGCCTGATTGGGAAATTTGTAATCCCACGATAAAAAATTAAGGCAGATGCGGATTCACTAAGAAGTGAAGGGCGTTTGGGTAGTTGCAGGCAGAAACACACCCAATGGCGCGAGCTGCTATCGTGCCTAAAATTCTAAAGCCGCCTGTAAGAACTGCATGGAGACGCTGTGTCCCCATGTACGGCTCTTACAGGCGATCATACTGTATACATATACATTTTAATACTAGTGTACATATGCAGGGGGTCTCCTGAGCCGAACCGCATTGGTTTCAGCATCTGGACCCCCTACTTCCTGAGATACAGGCCCGTTATGGGGTGCCGGTATCCCCTGTGCTTTTAAATCTGTGCGGGAGCAGGGGGTCTCCCGAGATGAACCGCATTGATTTTGGTCTCAGGCCCAGATATGGGGTGGGTGCCGTATCTCCTCCACTATTTAAATGTCCCGCGTCATGTGACGCGGATGCTTTAGAAATGGCAGTAACATTGGCATCCGATGCCCCATATCGGGACCTGTTATTTGGGAAGCAGGGGGTCCCTGTGCCAGAAATCAAAGAGGTTCAGCTCAAGAGACCCCCTGCTCCCGCACACTATACAAAAAATACACACTATTTTACATGTTACTTTACTTCTCCCATATCTCTTTTTGCTCTGTGTAACCACAGCTAAAGTCATATATTCCACAAAATGTATTGTTATGTTCTATAAGCAAAGATGGAGAAGTGTACAGGCATTGGGAAGGTTCCTGTCTGACGTTTCCAGGTTATATTTGTTTGTTTTGATACCCTTTACAAAATAATAATTGATGACTATACATTAGACATCTTTTATTGCAAAACTTAGATCCAGATCCACAAAGCTCTGTAAATGTACTTACTATAACTTAATGTTACCTAACTTAGCATCACATTAACACTACCAGACAATGGTGTATATTCAAAGAACAGTAACATCACGTTAAATTAAGTATTCTACTGTAAGAGCATAGCGTTAGCTGGAACAGATATTAAGGTTAATAACAGGCAAATGAGGCTTTATCGTAGCATTACACATCCTGCAAGGTTAACATGTGGACTTAATGTTACATCAGTTACAGTAAGTCATACATAAACTTAGCGTTACTCACATCCAGAACATGAAATAGGCTTGGATGTGTTTGGATGGGTGAACAGTAAGTCACAGTTAGGTATGATTTAATTAGCATAGTGTTATTTTCCTGTATTATTTCTATTTCTCAACTTAAGCTAAAGACCTATATCAGGGTCTGTATGGGAGCAATGCTAGGTCACACTTAATATCACATTATTGTAAGATAAGAAGCAGTTTTATGCTACAATAACGTGATGTTAAGCCTGTGCTAATGAGATGTAGTTGGACGTTGTTTTTGCAATAAAATTAGCTTTGATGATACCCTGTTAACTCAGGAACAACATCCATTTCTGTTTCAGGAGCTCGGATTTAACAAAGTTTGTGGATCTAGGTCATAATATCTTCTCCTACTAAGGGAAAAGCCAGCGCGCATCTGTTTATTTGTCTTTTCCAAGTACTGTAATACACAAATTAATGTGCATCTCTATTTGAACAAATGAATATGTAACGGTATTTCTGAACCGGCCTGACCCACCCAATCTCACATTGGCCCCTGTGGTCTAACCGGCCCCCATTACAGTGTGGTAGTGTCTGGTGGTGCACCTGTTGGCAACAGGACTCCTGAGTCTCCCGCATGATGGTGTATGGGGAGGACCCATCCAGACAGGCAGCTGAGGTAGTGTGCTGAGTCTCACCTAGTTCCAGTGCAGCGCCTCCACCTCATCAGGGTCCCTTCGGTCACTTGGGGATGGTCCTGACGAGGAACTCCTCCGTGGTGCTCCTCTCTGTACATTCACTCCACATATGTACACGAGAGGGTTTGCGATTGAGAACATCTTTATTGTATGAGTGGGCTAGCTGCCCCTCGCAGTAGAGAATTAGCCACTCATGATCAGTCTCTGTGCTTCCCTTAAAAGGTGTATCTCTCCTTAGATAGGGATTCCCTATCCCCGCAGGGATCACTGCCCTGTGCCAGGTCCCTGGACACAGTCTCCTCTGGAGTTACTATAACATAACTAGAACTCTGGTAGAACTACTCCTCCTCTCAGCAGAACTCAGTTCTCATGCAGAACTCTGGCTCCACTAGACTAACTTTTAGAAACAGTGCTGTGCCTTATGTAACTTCTGAGGCTGACAAACCTCTGACATCACTAACCATGGAGTCAGAGCATGTGACCAGTCCCATCCATACACAGGGCACCCCACCAGGGTGTGAGGGCAAACCTCCATAATTACTGCTGGCATGCCCACAACTTACCAGGCCTTACTGTCAGCAGGAGAGATGACTGTAGCCATTTTACATGACTGCTACAAATACATTAATGTACTTACTATATGCAAAGATTCCATGGGGCCTACTGTATATACCAAGACCATATTTACAGTACATTTGAATTAAGCATCAACATTTTTGTTCTATAAATGACTACTGATGTGCCTCGTAACTATAACGTTCCTTATAGGACATCACATTTGTGATACATAGTTTTGTTGTTTTGAATTCATTTTGACAGATTTTGTCAAGTTAAATGTTTGAATTTACAATTTAATTTTAAAAAGAATTATGAGTATATTATTTATATCTTGTGTTATAAAGATAAATTATTAGTGTAATTCTACTAACATTAGACATACTGTAAAAATAATCTATTTTACTAACCTACAATATATAATGAAGGAAACATCCATACTATGTCACATACATCTTTTACGCTTATGTCACACAATGAGTTGAATAAGGTTAGTACTGTAAAAATGTCTCTCTGACCATCACCTCATCTCATTCTTTCTATCTCGCTTCTCCCCTTCTCCACCTCCATCTACCCCCGGTTCTGCAGAAACCTGCGCTCTATTCACTTACCTGACTTTGAGTCCACTTTAAGCTCCACCCTCTTCTCTCTCAGCTCTGCTACAGACCCTGACAACCTGGTCAGAAACTACAACTCTGCCTTGTCCTCGTCTCTTGATCTACATGCCCCACTTTCTCTCTGCCGCACTCGCCCTTCTAACCCTAGACCCTGGCTAAATTCCCACACGCGCATGCTGCGTTCCTCCACTCGTTCCTCTGAACGCCTCTGGAGGAAGTCTCACACTCTCGCAGACTTCCTTCACTACAAATGTATGCTATCCTGTTTCAACTCTGCCCTCTCGCAAGCTAAACAAGCCTATTTTTCTGCACTAATCAACATGCACAAGTCTAACCCACGCCGACTGTTCTCTGTCTTTGATACTCTACTCAAAGCACCCTCAGCTGCCTCTCCTTCCTCCATCTCCGCTCAGGACTTTGCTGACTATTTTAAGGAAAAGGTGGAATCCATACGGCAGAACATCCCCTCTGTTTCTTCCTCCCATCCTACACCTCTTCCTAACTCTCCTCCTGCCTTCCTTGACTCTTTTTCCACTGTCTCAGAGGAGGATGTGTCGCTGTTGATCGCCTCCTCTCCCTCTACCACTTGCCCACTTGACCCCATTCCCTCCCATCTCCTAAAACCTCTAGCTCCTACTATAATCCCTACGCTCACACACATTTTTAACTCCTCCCTCTGCTCTGGAACCTTTCCATCCTCCTTCAAACATGCAACAGTCATACCATTACTCAAGAACCGCAAGCTTGACCCTACCTGTCTTTCTAACTATCGACCTGTCTCCTTTTGCCTCTAAACTCCTTGAACGTCTTGTATTCTCTCGCTTGCTCCATTTTCTCAACACCTATTCTCTCCTAGACTCTCTACAATCTGGCTTCCGCTCTGCTCACTCCACCGAAACAGCCCTCACTAAAATAACTGACGACCTCCATGCTGCCAAAGACAGAGGTCATTACACTCTGCTCATATTACTCGACCTCTCTGCAGCATTTGACACAGTGGACCACCCTATTCTCCTTCACATTCTCCATACTCTAGGTATTCGGAACAAAGCTCTATCCTGGATCTCATCCTACCTCTCCCATCGTACTTTCAGTGTCTCTTCTGCTAACACCTCCTCCTCCTCTATTGATCTCTCTGTGGGGGTACCCCAGGGCTCTGTCCTGGGACCTCTTCTCTTTTCTCTGTACACACTCTCTCTAGGTGACATAATAACATCTTTTGGGTTTAATTATCACCTCTATGCCGACGACACGCAAATATACTTTTCAACACCTGTCCTTACACCTGCTGTACAAACCAAAGTTTCTGGATGTCTCTCTGCTATATCATCATAAACTCAACATGGCTAAAACAGAGCTCCTCATACTTCCTCCCAAACCTGGCCCTACTACCTCCTTCCACATTACTGTTGGAACTACAATCATTCACCCAGTAGCCCAAGCACGCTGCCTAGTGGTCACGCTCAACTCCTCTCTCACATTCGCCCCTCACATTCAAAACATTTCTAAAACTTGTCGCTTTTTCCTCCGCAATATAACAAAGATACGCCCTTTCCTCTGTTGCTCGACTGCTAAAACTCTGACTCAGGCCCTCATTCTCTCCCGTCTTGATTACTGTAAGCTCCTGCTGTCCGGCCTTCCTGCCTCTCACCTGTCTCCCCTACAATCTGTCCTAAACGCTGCTGCCAGAATCACTCTACTCTTTCCTAGATCTGTCTCAGCATCTCCCCTCATGAAATCCCTCTCCTGGCTTCCGATCAAATCCTGCATCTCACATTCCATTCTTCTCCTCACTTTTAAAGCTTTACATTCTTCTGCCCTTCCTTACATCTCATCCCTAATTTCTCGTTATGCACCATCCAGACTCTTGCGTTCTTCTCAAGGATGTCTTCTTTCTACCCCCTTTGTATCTAAAGCCCTCTCCCGCCTTAAACCTTTCTCACTTTCTGCCCCACACCTCTGGAATGCCCTTCCCCTCAGTACCCGACTAGCACCCTCTCTATCCACCTTTGAGACCCACCTTAAGACACACTTGCTTAAAGAAGCATATGAATAGCACTGTGGATATTCTGAACACAATACATAAAGCTTGGCCCCCTGCAGACGCACTTACCAGAACTCCCTCCTACTGTCTCTGTACGTTCTACCTACCAATTAGACTGTAAGCTCCTCGGGGCAGGGACTCCTCTTCCGAAATGTTACTTTTATGTCTAAAGCACTTATTCCCATGATCTGTTATTTATATTATCTGTTATTTATTTGATTACCACATGTATTACTAATGTGAAGCGCTATGTACATTAATGGCGCTATATAAATAAAGACATACAATACAATACAATAGGTGCACACACGCACACACGCACACACGCACACGCGCACACGCGCACACACGCACACACGCGCAATTACATTTGAGATTTTGATGCATTCATTTTATGACAAAATTGCCATTTGCAACACTTGGTAAATAGCCTCATTGTTCCACAGATAACAGGGGACCTTAACACAGCAGTCTGCACTAATCACCCTCTTTGTTTGTATTTTCCCCGAAGACCTTTCCAACGAGGTTTTTATTTGTAACATCTTATGCTCCCTTCAGGAGATTTAAGCGTTTCAAATAATACATTTCCAGGAGGATAAAATGAAGCTCTCCCCAGAGCCCAGTGCAATGTAAAAGTTACCATGGTAACCGCGGAAGCATATGAGTTTAACTCATATCATGTTAGCATCTCAGCCACTGTGCATGTTCTGCTCTTTGTTTAAAAACCATAGAATGTTTTGTCGTAAGGGAATGCCGAAATTTCGTAGACTCCCAAATTGACACTGAGTTGGTCATTGAGGAGAGCGGCATGACGGTAAATTTTCGCGCCGTTTTAGGTAACCAAACTAAGCTGCTCAGTTCCAGAGGTGCACATGCAGCATTTTCTAATTCCACCCATCTCTTTAACTTTGGGTTAGAATGCCATTGTACAATCTGACTTAATTGTGCCGCCTTGTAATATGATACCAGGCAGGGTACAGCCAGGCCGCCCGCCGCCACAGATCTTTTCATATTTAATTTACTTACTCTCGGTTTTTTACCTCCCCAGATGAATTTGGATATTTCAGATTGAAGTGAGTGCAAGTCCCTCCAACTGAGTGGCACTGGGAGAGTTTGGAAGAGGTATAATAAACGGGGGAGTAAATTCATTTTGACACTATGGATACGTCCAATCCAGGATATCCTTTTGGATGTCCACTTCCGTAAATCAGATTTTAAGGTCCGAATCAGGTTGGGGTAATTTGCATTGTACACGTCCTTTACAGTTTTGGTGATGTGGACACCCAAGTATTTTATGTGGTTTTGTTGCCAGTTAAATTTGAAATTTAATTTTAGTAATTTCTCTGTGTGTCTAGGGAGGTTGACATTGAGGGCTTCCGACTTGGATTGATTGATTTTGAAGCCGGAGACCTTAGCGAATCGATCTAGTAGGGCGAATAGGTTTGGCAGGGAAGTAAGGGGTTTTGTGATAATCAAGAGGATGTCATCCGCATACAGGGCCGCTTTATGGGTTTGGGAGTATGCGTTTAACCCTGAGATGTCTGGGTTTCCTCTGATTTGCGCCGCCAGTGGTTCGATACAAAGGGCAAATAAAAGTGGGGATAATGGGCAGCCCTGTCTCGTGCCACTCTTTATTTGGAATGGCAGAGAGGGGTAGCCTTGGTGTATGACCCTGGCGGTGGGGTTAGAGTACAGCGACAGAATCGCCTCGCTCACCCGATCTCCAAAGCCAAATGTTGCAAGCGTCTCTTTTAAATATGGCCAGTCTATCCTATCGAAAGCTTTTTCTGCATCCAGACTTAACAACATGCTTTGAGTTGCCTTACTATTTGCCAAATCCAACAGATCAATAAATCGTCGTGTATTATCCGCTGCTTGCCGGCCCTTGATAAATCCGACTTGATCTGGGTGTATAAGTCTGGGTAGGATGAGACTAAGTCTATTGGCCAATAATTTAGCGTATAATTTAACATCAGTGTTAATTAATGATATAGGCCGGTAACTTTTGCAGTCTAGCGGGTCTTTCCCAGTTTTAAGAATTAGTGATATTGATGCCTTTAACATCTCCTTGGGGATGGGGGCTCCCGCTAAAATAGCGTTAAACATGCGGAGCAACCTTGGGGCGAGCAGCTTTATAAATTTCTTATAGTAAAGCCCTGAGAATCCATCAGGCCCAGGGGTGTCCACATCACCAAAACTGTAAAAGACGTGTACAATGCAAATTACCCCAACCTGATTCGGACCTTAAAATCTGATTTACGGAAGTGGACATCCAAAAGGATATCCTGGATTGGACGTATCCATAGTGTCAAAATGAATTTACTCCCCCGTTTATTATACCTCTTCCAAACTCTCCCAGTGCCACTCAGTTGGAGGGACTTGCACTCACTTCAATCTGAAATATCCAAATTCATCTGGGGAGGTAAAAAACCGAGAGTAAGTAAATTAAATATGAAAAGAACTGTGGCGGCGGGCGGCCTGGCTGTACCCTGCCTGGTATCATATTACAAGGCGGCACAATTAAGTCAGATTGTACAATGGCATTCTAACCCAAAGTTAAAGAGATGGGTGGAATTAGAAAATGCTGCATGTGCACCTCTGGAACTGAGCAGCTTAATTTGGTTACCTAAAACGGCGCGAAAATTTACCGCCATGCCGCTCTCCTCGATGACCAACTCAGTGTCAATTTGGGAGTCTACGAAATTTCGGCATTCCCTTACGACAAAACATTCTATGGCAACACCCATTTGGAATAACCCTGATTTCGCTCCAGGTCTATCAGTCAGTAATATCTCAATCTGGAGACAGAGGGGCTACAATCGGATTAGAGATCTGGAGGGTCACGACAGAAAAATCAAAACATTCGACCATATCAGGGAAGAAAAACAGATCCCTCACTCAGAATTCTTTAGATACCTCCAGATCAGGGCATTTTATAACAAACTTGCCCCATACCCCCTATTAACATCTTTCGAAAAGCTCTGTCTGGCTGAGACCGACACGAAGGGACTTACATCTCAGCTATACGGAGAAGTGATCAGATCTGGTGAACATGAGCAGCGGATACCCTCATTCCGTTCTCAATGGGAAACAGATCTGGGAGAAAACTTAGAAGATGAAGAATGGAGCGCCATATATATGGCCACAGCGAAGAGCTCCATATGCACCACGCTCAAGGAGAACGCATATAAAGTCCTAATGCGATGGTACCTCACCCCACTGAAATTATCAAGGTTTGTGCCGGGTTCCTCTCCCCTGTGCCCCCGCCAGTGCGGAGGAACAGCCGACCTGTTACATATGCTGTGGTCTTGTCCACGGATCTCTCCACTGTGGGAGGCGATTAGACATTGGATACAGAGACTGTTCGATCTCACCATTCCCCCAGACCCGTGGTTGTTCCTACTGAACAGGCCATTGACGGGCCTTTCCAAAACAAATAACAAACTAATTGTCCATTTCGCAATTGCAACGCGGTGCGAGATCGCAGCATTATGGAAACAATCTGATATTCCAACCATCCCAAAGATTCGGAATCGAATTTGGTTCATTTGCCAGATGGAAAAATTAACGAGTTTAGTTAACGATACTGGTGACAATTTTCTAAAAGTCTGGACGCCTTGGCTGGCACAGACAGATATCCCGGGGATTGAGAGGTCCTCAATATGGCTCTGATAACAGTAGGTGCGTTCTCCTTGGGAGGGGCTTACAGGAAGTATTCTATTCACCCAGGACCCCTTATAGCAACATTATAACATAAGTAATAAGAGAGACGACTCAGCTTGCAAACATCTGCGATGCTTAGCACGGAGCCACGTGTCGCACCTACTATCAACACACTCCCCCTACCTCACCCCCAACCTACCCCTTTCCCCTCCCCATCCCGCCTCAACTTTTTTTTTTTTCTGTGAGTATGTATTGTCTCCCCTTTTAAGTTGAGTTATATGTGTCTGTTTGTCCATTTAAGTAGAGTCGGCTTGGACTATATAGTCCACACCAAAGTACCCGGAAGGCCGGGTCCCGAAGCACAGCAGGATCTCGTTGTTACTTATATAATTGTTAAAATATTGTTTGCATACAAGACAAAAGTATTCTGTAATGTATTTTATGCTGTCTTGATTCAATAAAATTTAAGTTATAAAAAAAAAAAAAAAAAAAAAACATATATTTATTTTAAGAGCAGACCATACTGAGGGTCTAAGATACTAACATGATATCAGTTCATATCGGCTTCTGGGAGGATGTTGGAATAAATGCAGCTGGGATACTCTATGGAAAATCAGCTCAAGTTACAATGTATATTTTAGTGATACAATTTAGATACATATAATCACCTGATGATTGAGAAGCCCAAGTATACAGTACATTGTATCTTGTTATTCCTATTCTCACTGTGTTGGATTTGTTCCTAGTGTTATAGAGCTTAGGATGTAGTAGAAGCTGTGAATTTATGTTTTTTTTAAATATTTTTTTATAATTCCTTCTAGCTCCTCAAGAAGATGTGCCTGCCAATCCGCCATTGCAATGTCCATCCTGTTATAATAACGACAGTACAGTGGAATGTGTGTCCAATAAGAAAGTGACCTGTTCTGAAGGTCAAGGACAATGTCTGAACTATGTGGGAAAGGTACAGCTGGCAGGTAAGGATTTCACAGTCACTGACCCCTCCAAAGACTGTAAATGTTCTGCAGCAAAGGAAAGATGCTCACTGGCTCACTGTATTTTGGTTTTGCCACTGGAAGGAATATGTGATCTCAGATATATACTGTATTATGTGTATCTAATAAATGGGGTCTTCATATAAGTATAAACAGTATATGCATGGGGGTACAGGGTGTGGTGCTGCAGAGCCCCCTCCCGCCCAAGACTTGTATTGTACATTTTAACATTAAGGACATACATACATACATATGTAGCCCCTTTTCTGACGCCTTCCAAAGGGACTACTAGTACTATACACAACCTGCAGGTTCAGAAGATCTGGGCCTCCGCTAGCTGGGAGCCTGGGGTAACGATTCTAGTGCAGCGCCTCCACTTACCCAGGATCCCCATTATGCAAGATTTACCCTGGGCAAGAAACATACCATACATTGCGTGTGCAACCAAGTTTTACTGGGCTTATGCTGTGGTACCTCACTCTTTACATAACATCACACATAACCTGTACATTTATCATAACGTTAATACCGCCGCAACACTGAACGCCTTTATAACAACTGGGTCCTTATACTATAGTGGCTCGGCCACACCTCTAGGGGGATAGTGTGCTGTACAACCGTGGCTCTGCCACGCTCTTATAGAGTGTGTCCTTGTAATGTATTAGGTAGTATATGCTCATTCCGCTAGCCACTTGCTAGTGTCACGTCAGAGTTACTCCTAAGGCGGGATCAGCGCCTGATGACCGGTGTCGGTGCACTTGTTGCTACAAAGTACCTTCCGGTCACGGCGGTGACCGGCACCTCTTCACAAAGGGTCCGTCGCCTCCGACCCCTGACCTCCCGACGTCACGGAGTCCCACCGTCTGATCCCAGATGGCTGTATCCAACCACAACTCCGTGCGTTATTCCTAACTAAGGTGACAGTCCTTTCCACTACGGGCGTCCCTATAGTACCGCAGCCTACGGTGACTCAGGGAATACTCCTATGGGCCTGAGGGTATTAGCTGGCCTATGCAGGCGGGTCACGGACCCCCTGCACTCACACTACCGCTCGCAGCACCGTCCCGCTCTCCTCTGGCTAGCGTGGTCTCTCCCCCACGCTTCCTGTTCCTCCTCCCTGCAAACCCAGCCTTTTCATTGGCTCCTAGCGTCAGCTGACTGATCCAGGGCTCACGGGGGTTGTAGTTCATTAACAGAGCCCTTTCCTTATTGGCTCTCGTTCGCGCGCTTCCATGGCGCATGCGCGACCTCTTCACTTTGGTCAGTGACCTCGGCAACGTTGCGTGATAACATGGCGGCGCCCTGTACTAACTTGCCATCGTGGAACCCGCCGTACCCCCTGCGTGCACACATATAAGGTATCTAACACACCCTTACACACACATACATACATACATACATACATACATACATACATACATATATATTGCAGGATGAATGAGTACTTCAGAATTAGGTGAAACCTTTTTTATTTGGACTAACAATTTATGTCATAGGACAAGCTTTCAAGAGTTCTCCTCTCTTCCTCACGTCAGCAATTCTGATTAACAAAGGAATATATGCCTCTTGAAAGCTTGTCCTATGACATAAATTGTTAGTCCAAATAAAAAAGGTATCACCGAAATCTGAAGAACTAATTAATTCTGCACTATCACAACTGGACTATCGGCTATTTATATATATATATACAGTGTTCGACAAACCTATACATTTGCTCGCCCCGGGCGAGTGGATTTAACCCCGGGGTGAGTAAATATTGGCCCAAGCAGCACACGTTTGGTACTAGGTGGCGAGTAGATTTTTTTGTGTGGTGAGTAGATTTTTTGGTGATTTGTCAACCACTGTATATATATATATATATATATATATATATATATACACACACACACACAGCAGAGTCTCGTTTATCCTAAATAAACGGGACCAATACCGTGTTGGATAACCGAAAAGACGGATAATATGGAAATTATTATCCGACATCTTCGCCCCCCCACTTCTTTTCACTTACCAGGCTTACCGGTGGCAGCAGAAGAGGAGGACTCAAAACCATGGGAGCAGAGCAGTACAGGAGGAAAACAGCTGCGTGGGTGAAAAGGACCATGCCAGCAGACGAAAGGAGTTGAGACAGCGAGCAGCAGCAGGAGAACACCATGTGATTGGAGCAAATCAGCACAGGGGAGAATGGCCAGGGAGGAATACTGGCAGACTCCGGAAGTCAGATACTGGTCAACATCCCGTGTTACAGCGTCTTCCTCCCCAACAATTCTCCTGTTCTGCTTTGCTCCTGCTCTGATCACAAGGTCTTCTCCTGCCACTGCCCGCTGTCTCAACTTCTTTCCTCTGCTGACATGGTCCTCTTCTCCTACCGCCAGCTGTCTTCCTCCTGTGCTACTCCACTCCTGTGGTCTTCAGCTCTACTTTTCTTCCACCGCTGCCGTTAAGTCTAGTAAGTGAGAAGAAGGAGGGTGGGGGAGGGGAGGGGGCACTGATGTCGATAAAATGGAGTGTCGGTTAACTGAAAGTCGGATAACCGGGAGTCTACTGTAAATGTTACTGATTGTGTATGAACAGCACCTCTCTCCAAAATACGTCCCTGCGCTTCAGGGTGTGTTTTTATATAATTTATATAAGGTAGTATATTTATAAGGAGTCTTTATAAGGGCAAATATTATAAAGATTCAATATAAATATTAATTGAACAAAATTCCCTGGGGAATTTAATAATTGTAAAACAATAAATAAACACTGCACTAATATAAAAAATAATGAAATAACAAAAACAGTTGAAGGCATCTGACCGAAACGCGTAGGAGTGGGTGCTGTAGGCAGGATCCTCTGGTTTGTCCCCCCATCTGGAACACGTAACTATACCTTGAGCTGCTGCTCCTTGCATTTTCTGTGACACTTTTTTTGATGCAATGTAGGATAGTGCTGCACACTCTACTAGCTTTAGGACTGTGATATCTGCATACCTGGACTGATATTTAGTTGCCCTTTTTTTCCTCTACAGCCTTGAATTTATGTATAGCCTTGTTGAGTATACTAGGGGATCATTACCCCTACTCCAAGTGTAGTGGTTAATTATATAGAGCAACTTTGGTCTCAGTCTTTCTTTCTATATTGCTGTGTGGGAGTTACATGTTCAGTCACTTCCCTTTTGCTTCAGACTTATATTGTCTGTGATTTCTCATTTGAGATATTGTGTCCTACTTAACTTATTTGCGAGTAAGCAAATGCTGTGGCTTACGTACATGGGATTCATGCCTTATTTTAAATATTCTATGCTATCTTTTATTATGTTCTGTGACTGTTAATAAATAAATTTGTATTTTTTGAAACCTCATATGGTATACTAGAGTGCTATAATTTTGGGCTTCTTTTCCCTCTTGCTTATATATATATATATATATATATATATATATATATATATATATATATATACTGTATATATATATATATACACACTTATTAAGGTTATGGTGGGTAAACAAAGTGACAAAAACCCTCCACAGTATAGCATATAGCAACTGTAAATATTCCTGTATATTCATTTGCATGTCTTAGACAGGTCTTCAACCCTGTCTTTGTGAAAGACAAGGTTGCAGACCTGTCTAAGACGTGCAAATGAATATACAGGAATATTTACAGTTTCTATAAGCGATACTGTGGAGGGTTTTTGTCACTTTTTTTACCCACCATAACCTTAATAAGTGTGGTGATTACCTACTCTTAATCTCAAATGAGCATTTGCCAGTACCAACCTCACACTGATGATACCCATCAAGGATGAAACATGTCTGTGAGTGGGTTTACTGGCTTTGCATCTCCCAAGCCCTTGCTTAAAAGCTGTGTTTAAAACAGCATGCATTGGCTAAGGGTTGCTCATGTAATGTGAGCTTGAGATAAAAGGTGGCACTGTGTGCTCATTTGCATGTCATTTCCCAGAAACCCTTGCTGCAGTGGAAGTGCTGTGTGCTGGGCGATAATGGTGAAAGACAGGATTGCAGACCTGTCTAAGACATGCAAATGAATATACAGGAATATTTACAGTTGCTATATATATATATATATATATATATATGAACAAAAAACAAACAAAAGTGCAATCTCCATACTGTAGCACGTAACTGAGTAAAAAATAAGGTACATTTATTTAAAAAATCAACAACCCATAAGAATGTGCACTTACAGGATTTCAAACAGAAATCTCTATTGTGGTCATCTGCAGTGGTAGGGTGAGTCCCACAGTGTGAAGAAACGCGTAGAGCTGTGACGTCATCGCGTTTGTTTTGGTGTATTTGGAGTCCCTGGCTTTCCTGCGCTCCGGCTGGCGGTTATTTCAAGTGTTAGCAATCATTGTATGAGGGAGCAAAGGACGTGCAGGCATTGGATGCCTTTATATCTTGCTGCCAATTCATGGAGAACCTGGGCTGTTTACATCCACTCTGCAAACCTGGGACTCACCCTACCACCGCAGATGAACACAATAGAGATTTCTCTCCCACGAATGGTTCTGTTTGAAATCCTGTAAGTGCACATTCTTATGGGTTGCTGATTTTTTAAATAAATGTACCTTAGTTAGATACGTGCTATGGAGTTTGCGCTTTTGTTTATTTTTTTGTTCATAGATTCCAAAAGTGGTTGGCTATAGCACTCCCCTTAAAGCTGCAAAGACTCTCCCTGGTTCTTCTATTGGGACTATATTTCGCTCTGGATTTTTTGTTTGAGTGGAACATTCAATTTGGATTTTCCTTTTTTTTACTATCACGTTATGGTTTGCAGATATTATTAGGTTAAATTGTGGTAATTTTAATTTATTTTAATATTTTAAATATGTTATTATAATTTATCATTTATTAGGGTTATTTCACATCCTCTTTAGCGCTACTTAATTTTTGTGTTGTTTTTATATATATAATATATATATACTTTTACTAGTGCCATTATCACTCATAAAATACTACAATAGATAAACGTTGTAGTTAAAAGGTTATGCTCTATCAGTAAAAGGCAATATATACTAAATAATACTGAATATTGCAAGAAAATAAAAGCACTAAAACCAACTCCTTGAAAAGCTATAAATGTATATAAAAGGATTATCACTGTCCTAAAAACAATCTATTCAATATCGTCACTTTATTTCATTAATATTTGTTACAATGTAAATACAGTATTAGAGATTTTGTCATGAAACCTGCCCACTTTTAGTGATGAGAAACCGTGTTTCAGTCGGGATCTCAGGCGATTACGTGCATTGCAATCTCAGACATTTTTCCTAATTTGCTACATTTTCTAAAATGGCTAAATCTTCTTAATGTCGAGACAGAGACTATAATTAGGACACACACCATGTTCCTCTCACATCCTCTTAATGCCGAGTCAGAGAGATAGAGAGGTACAGCTATAGAGAGACTGCACGGGGATAGCTACAGTATAGAGAGAGTGCTCAATGAGAAGAATAGAGAGAGCACATGGGGAGAGGTACAGAGAGAGTACACAGGGAGAGCAATAGAGAGAGTGCACAGGGAGAGCAATAGAGAGAGTATCGAGAGAGTACATGGGGAGGGTATAGAGAGAGTGCATGGGGAGAGCAATAGCGAGAGTACATGGGGAGAGGTACAGTGTAGAGAGAGTACTGTACATGGGGAGAGGTATAGAGAGAGTACATTGGGAGAGGTACAGTATAGAGAGAGTTCATGGGAGAGGTATAGAGAGAGTGCATTGGAAGAGGTATAGAGAAAGTGCATGTGGAGAGCAATAGAGAGACTCCTTGGGGAGATTGAGGGAGTGGAGGGAAAAGGGAAACCATGGAATCCCGGGGGAGGGGTGGGGGTGGGGGGAATAATATCGTAAAACAGGTGAGAGAAAAGAGATTGGAGGCAAAGAATGAAAATAAAGAAGTACAGCATATGGTAAAGATAACAAGGAAAAGGCGGAAGCAGTAATTATATTTATATATTTTCTATAATAAATGACTATAAGTTAGTCAATTATTTAAAGTTTACATAATAAAGTGCAGCAATAATGCCATAAAAATAATTCACTCTGGACGTTGATAATTGAGACTTTTTTCTATTCTTCAATTCACTGACCTGGGCCCCACATTTCTGTGCAGATATAGCATGGAAGGGAGCGTATACTTAAGGTAGTGAGGGAGGTGACTATTACGTACAATGTACAGGTAAATAGCACTTCCATATACTGTAATAAATAAAGTAATTGGTAATATAGAGACAGTGCTGAGGTGCATGGTCTGTACTTTCATATTAATATAAAAGCACAGTGCTGTGTGTGAGATGTGAGTGTAATGCGGCTAACAAAACGTATGTGCTATCATTTGTCTTGCAGATGGCTCAGTACACAACATGTCTTATAAAGGCTGTATCACCACAGGAGGGTGTCTGCTTGGATTTGCTGTGTTACCAGGAAGTAAGCAATTGAAATGTAACATACTGGAGTGCACTCCGGCTGTACCAAAATCCGATCTACAATAACCAACTTGCAGATGGCAGAACACACAACTACTCCATCAAAGGCTGTATCATCACAGGCGGATGTGCTGCTGGGTTCAAGTTTTACTGGGAACTAAGTAATTGTAACATGTACAATTTGTGTTTGTTCTGAGGTCCAGAAAGTTACATACATTGTCTTTACCCTGTAACTGCTTATCAATTAGTTGCTAACACAATTTGAACCTGTGTCATATTTAGTGATATGATGCATGTATAATGTAACCTTTCCTTAACCTTTGCTCTAGTGCGATTTCTGTTCTGTATGTTTCATGAATAATTCATACAGACTTTCTGATCAATAAAGATTTAGCTGCAGACACTGTATGGTTTCATTCTTGACAAAGGTGTTTCTCCTTTACTATATATAAATCTAAAAGTGCTTGCCCGCCCCCACCCCCCACCCCCCTGGAAGATTCTGCCATTACACAATGTGGTGTGGTGCATACCTGCTGGCTCACAGTGGTTCTGAGCTTCCTGCGTTGTTGTAGGGGAAAACAGCACAGGCTTCTGGGGTATTAACTGATTCTTTCTCACGGTGAGAGCACCTCCATCTCTTGCAGGCAACAGGGATGTGGAGAAAATACCTGCAGGAGAACTTCTTTCCCTCCTCCTGATAGATTGATAGATTGTAGTCTCAGGCAGGAAGATATATTTGAACAGGATCACTTTATTCTGACAGCACACTCAGTTCTTACAGCAGGCACGTCAGAGATCACTTCTTGGGGTTTCATCTCCACTCCAGGCCAAGGGGCCCTGAAGCAGTTCTTGCTGTTCACCTACTCCCTGGTGGAGTTAGGGGCATATTAACCCATTCACTCCACTATGGGAGGGAATACAGATTGGCAGAGCCCTGCACAATTGTTATGGGTTGACCAGCCTCTCTCAAGGTGGTAGAAGCACTGACTAAATTTAGCAGTGAGGTTCCTTAAATACAAGGGAAGTATTTATTTATTTATTTATAAAATATTTTACCAGGAAGTAATACATTGAGAGTTACCTCTCGTTTCCAAGTATGTCCTGGGTACAGAGTAAGACAAATAATACATAGTTACAAATACAGTTACATAAATAAACAGGGTATACATTATATACAAGACATAGCGTGCACAGTTAAAGAAAATATAAATTAACTCCTTGAAAAGCTATAAATGTATATAAAAGGATTATCACAGTCCTAAAAACAATCTATTCAATATCGTCACTTTATTTCATTAATATTTGTTACAATGTAAATACAGTATTAGAGATTTTGTCATGAAACCTGCCCACTTTTAGTGACGAGAAACCGTGTTTCAGTCGGGATCTCAGGCGATTACGTGCATTGCAATCTCAGACATTTTTCCTAATTTGCTACATTTTGTAAAATGGCTAAATCTTCTTAATGTCGAGACAGAGACTATAATTAGGGCACACACCATGTTCCTCTCACATCCTCTTAATGCCGAGTCAGAGAGATAGAGAGGTACAGCTATAGAGAGACTGCACGGGGATAGCTACAGTATAGAGAGGTGCACGGGGAGAAAAATAGAGAGAGTACATGGGGAGAGGTACAGAGAGAGTACATAGGGAGAGCAATAGAGAGAATATCGAGAGAGTACATGGGGAGAGGTATAGAGAGAGTGCATGGGGAGAGCAATAGAGAGAGTACATGGGGAGAGGTACAGTATAGAGAGAGTATTGTACATGGGGAGAGGTATAGAGAGAGTACATTGGGAGAGGTACAGTATAGAGAGAGTACCGTACATGGGAGCCGTATAGAGTGAGTGCATGTTGAGAGCAATAGAGAAACTCCTTGGGGGGATTGAGGGAGGTGTGAGAATAGGGAAACCATGGAATCCTGGGGGGGAGTGGGGAATAAGATCGTCAAACAGGTGAGAGAAAAGAGATCGGTGGCAAAGAATGAAAATAAAGAAGTACAGCATATGGTAAAGATAACAAGGAAAAGGCGGAAGCAGTAATTATATACAGTAGAGGCAACGTTTATTCTACCATTTGCCGTAAACTAGCCAGGTTACATTCTGGGTGTGTGCTGGGTATGTGCTGGGTATGTGCTGGGTATGTGCTGGGTATGTGCTGGGTATGTGCTGGGTATGTGCTGGGTATGTGCTGGGTGTGTGCTGGGTATGTGCTGGGTATGTTCTGGGTATGTGCTGGGTATGTGCTGGGTATGTTCTGGGCTAGTTTGAGGCACATTTAAGGCATTTCTGCATTGACTAACGACCCATAGGATTAACACAGCAGGGATCCCTGGCAGTCCAATTCAGTTTGAATGGGACTGCCAGGGACCCCCGCTGTTAATCTGATAGGCCATTAATCAATGCAGAAATGCTGGGGCTAGTTTCAGGAAAGTTTAAGGCATGTACCCAGCATGTACCTGGCTGTTTCCTGGGTTTTTTGGGGAATTGCCACTGGTTTTTGTTCGAATAAGAGTTGCCTCTACTATATATATATTTTCTATAATAACTGACTATAAGTTAGTCAATTATTTAAAGTTTACATAATAAAGTGCAGCAATAATGCCATAAAAAGAATTCACTCTGGACGTTGATAATTGAGACCTTTTTCTATACTTAAATTCATTGACCTGGGCCCCACATTTCTGTGCAGATGTAGCATGGAAGGGAGAGTATTCTTAAGGTTGTGAGGGAGGTGACTATTACGTACAATGTACAGGTAAATAGCAGTAAATATACAGTAAAATAGAAAGTAATTGGTAATATAGAGACAGTGCTGAGGTGCATGGGCATATGAAACAGCCTTAGATTTGAAAGAACTTAAACTGGTGGTGGATGTGAGAGTCTCTGGTAAGTTGTTCCAGTTTTGGGGTGCACGGTAGGAGAAGGAGGAACGGCCGGATACTTTGTTGAGTATCAGTAGGTATCAGGTCTGAGTCCCTGATTGGACACACACAGACCTAGTCCCACCGCCTCCCCTTTGACTCACTGAAGCTGCTCTGGGTTGGAAAAACCCATGATAACTCCTGGCAGCCTATTTTTACCAGGGCATACTGCCAGGAGGGGGCAGACTGGCAGCCAGAAACAAGTCCTGGCTACACTCGGCATCTGGTGGTATCCAATCGTCCCCTTTTGGAGCCAAATTTACGGGTCCATTCAGCAGATGAGTAACCTGAAACAATACAACATGATATTAACAACCAATAACAATGGTATACAGTTAATCATACCGTCATATGCGCACTCAGGTTTTTACCCACCCATCTTTGAGTGGGGATCAAGAACTAACATGAATTACTCCCAACATGGTGAATCCTTTTAATTGTAATGCCTGGGGTCAAATTTCTTTACAATCCTTCCCTCAAGGTCAGACACCTGGTTGAAGAATATCCTCTTAGGTGGATTTTGTAAAGCATACTCCACATGTCTGGGGGAATCATATCCTGATGACTCATCTGAGGATACCGCTAGAATATCATCCTGTCCAAGATCACTATCCCAGTTCTCATCCGAATCCTCAGAATCCCACTACTTTGGTACATTACTCCGATCAGGGCGCGTGTGGGAAAGACCTTTGTCACGGGAGAACAGCACTTTTAACACCAAATAGCCGGATCCTTTGATTGAGCAAAGCAAGAGATAAAATAAATTGTTATTTATTTACAGAATGAACAAACACAGCTTGATTTCCAATTACAACAAAAAAATACACTTAGTTGTTACAATGTTAAGTCTTGTTACAGAATGGATCTTTCACTGCATGATAAATCTTAGGTGAATCTGTTACATGATGGAACTGATCCCTGATGGGCTGCACGGATTATTATAGTGTTAAAACTCCCTATACCTAACCTGGTCAGCCAATCTCTGCGTGGAAATCAATTATCCCACCTATCCTACAGTTGCCAGTCCTGTGTAGCCTAGCAGAGGGCTTCTTAGTATGTTGAGAGCATGTGCAGACCTCGCACGTTTGCCGCTTAGCATACCAGACCAAACCCTCTTTACCTGGCGACATTTTGTCTGCTTTGGGCCAGACATCTGCTAAAATGGAGGTGCTTGCATCTACCCCTCCTCACTTAACACTTTACTTGGCTAACCCTTTTCAATTACGGCTTTTCCTAGACACAGTGGAACCGAATCAGCATTGTGGCTTAGAAGTCCGAGTTATGTATGCATTGCTCACCTCACAGGAATTTCCTGCTATACACGTTTAAGCACAGTACTTACAATTTAAGTGTTATCTCCTGTTCCGGAAGCCTGAATGTAAACCCCTTATGTTTATAATGTTAAAACGGCTAAAATAGCGGAACTTTAATTCATCAATTTTTATAAGGCTTTATAAAATATGCGTGATAACCTTCTTAATGGTGTTACCAGACCAGCACTCACAGCAAAATTCAGCTTGCTAGGACCTTCCTAGCAGAAGTTAGCTAAAAGCTATTCACTTTGCTGTGGGCTGCTTGCTTTTAAAACCCTTTTTTCTTTGCGCGGTTTACAGGGAAACACTGTTTCAATAATGCATACATTTAAAACATGATATGATTCTCGCCACCTTATCCCTGGTGGGAGACACACAGACGGTTTTTAATATAATTACAGTATTACAGCCATCATTGGGTCACAGAGCTGACACTCTACACTTTAACTTAAAACCCCTATAACTCTCTTCACCTTATACCTGGTAAGAGATGTACGGAACCCCTCACTGGGTTCTGGGGTTTTGGCATTAACCAGGACCTGTAATGTAACCCTGTTCACTGCCTGGTCTTACTGCTCTGGTCTGTGCTGAAGCAGTGAGATTTGGCGGTGAGCTGCAAACTGCTTTCTAGGGAGGATTTTATCCAGTGGTCTTTGTTCCTCATGTCCTCAGAAATCTGAGGAGATTCCTGAGTGCATGTTTCGGGGTAATCTGCAACATTGGCCCGCTTCTACCCAAACACACCCTGACAACAGTTTAACGTAAAATCATCCCTGAAACTCACACCCTGCACATCTCCGCTGGTTAGCACTCCCTGGAAAAGTAAAAACATACCGACATATTTATTACACATGCAGTTACATACTGTAACATTATTGGGTTGAAGAGCTGACACTCACAATCCCGCAATATGGCTCAGGGGCACCCAGCCGGGCCAAATACCTTTATTAATGGCCTGGGTACCCCTTCACCGTCACAACCTTCTCTAAACCTGGGATACCTATTAGCAAATCCCCCTAATTCTCCCTCCTCATCAGAACTATGCTGCACCTCACCTACATCAGAGCCATACTCAAACTCGATCGGCCCAACCCAGGGTTGCTGAAAATACAGTGCAGCTTTCATGCGATTGCGAGCCCATCGTGCAGCATTTTTATGCACATTGGGCTGTGAGGGTACATCAGAGGAAGCAGGGGCACTAGTGACAGGGGGTAAGGCCTTGGGATCAACAATGTCCGGGACAGAGTCCTTAAATTTTACTAGGCTGCGGCCAGCTGCAGGTGTTGCGATCTTAGTCATTTTGTCCGCAGCCCGACGTTTTCCTCGGCCCACAACCTTGTAAATATAGCACACCATTTCTTGCCTGGAGAGGGCAGAACTCACCAGAGCGGTCACAGAACAGTCCCGGTCCATTTCACCAGTCCCCGCGGAAGTTACGTCATCAGCAGGGTGTGGTCCAGGAAGGTCGGCACGATCCTCCGCACAAAACTAGGCGCTGGGCAGGGCCTCTCCGCTGGATACCTCCATCGTCTGCAGGGAGTAAGGGGGTGGAGCCTCACCGCTCCGCTGACACGAGATGGGCTTCAGATCATCTGGAACGCCGTCAGGTACTGCCTCTGCTGCGCTGGACACCGCCATGGCCATGGAACTTATCCGCGGTTCTGGGCACACCAGCGCTCACCGTGTTGTGGGCCCGGGACTTCGCCTCTCTACTTTAATGGTAGGTGGCTCTTTTTCCTCAGCGTCTTGATGGTGGATGGTGGATGGTGGATGGTCCGCCGGTTGGCGCATCAACACGGATCTGAAGCTGTCATCATTGTCTGATGAAGATGGTATGTGCTGCTCCACCGGGTCTGGGGTACCTGTCTGAGTCCCTGAATGGACACACACAGGCCTAGCCCCACCACTTCCCCTTTGACTCACTGAAGCTGCTGTGGGTGGGCAAAACCCATGATAATTCCTGGCAGCCTGTTTTTACCAGGGCTTACTGCCAGGAAGGGGAAGACTGGTAGCCATAAACCAGTCCTAGCTACATAAAGAATATCACTTGTGAGTACATTCACATGTCTTAAACAGGTCTGCAACCCTGCCTTCCAACCATAATCACCTAGCATACAGTGCTTCCACTCAGCAAGGGATTCTGGGAAATGACATGTAAATGCTAAATGCAATTGGCTATATGCTAACGGTGGAGGTTTTTTGTCTCCTTTTTCACCCACCATAACTTAAAATGTGTGTATATATATATATATATATATATATATATATATATATATATATATATATATATATATATACACAGATATCAGGAATGTTTAGGGCACTGAAATGGGAAAATGAAAGGAAATTAAACTTATCTGATCAGTTGTGGTGCTTGCGGTGCAGCCAGGATCACCATCCAGCAACAAAAATAGATAGGCTCATAACACAAAAAAATTGCAGCACTCACAAATTCCAAAGATTAAATTTAAAAAAGCAACACAAGCAACACAACACATACAATAATCACTATATAATTATTAATTAGTATATACTTAACAATTAAACTCAAACACATATTGATCATTAATACATAACAATATGGAAGATGGGGGCATGCCTTTCTTCTGTCCTTGCTTCCATCCATCATTTGCAGTTTATTCTGAACTCCTCTGGCTTCCTTTGAAATCTGTTCCACCTATGTCAATCGCGCATATATGTGAGTATATTTCACACATATATATGTATATATTTATTTGTTATATTAATCGCCAAGTTAGCAACCAGAATTCAACTGGTATTTTCTAGTCAAATTAGTAATTTGACTGACATCCATCCATAAATAAAATAAAATTCAGAAACATCCTTATGTGTGCACTATTTGGGAATATAATATTCTATGGTTTTTTCTAGCCCTTTGAATGCCTAATCTTTTTCTAGTCTTTTGAATGCCTGGTGTTTCTCTATGTGTGTGGGGAGTTGTTCTTATAGTTCAGGCTCGGTATACACATGGAGAAATACTATGTGTGCTCATATGTGAAATGCATGCATTAATTTACATATTATATGGTTTTGACAATTTAGTCATTTATACATATTGCTATTTATAACTTTGTTGTTTATTTTTATACTCATTTCTATTTACTTTGAAATTTGCTATGAGCTGAAAAGATTGCATTGATTTATAGCTGGTTTCATGCTGGGCCATCATCAAATTAAATCTGATTGTTACACATGTGCATAATCAATTAATGGAAAAAAAAAAAAACCTTTCTCTCCCCTATATATTCTGAGAGGGTATACCTATTGGGGTGCCCCTGATGAAGTCATTTTGATGATGAAACGCGTAGGGCGTGGTCTAACTGTGTTGCTGACACTCACTTAGTTGAGGTTGTGTATGAGCTTCTGAGTCTCCCCACGATTCGGATTGAACGCATTTACATTGTCTTGTATGGACTCTTGAATCCATTGTATACGGAGGAACATCTTTGTCGGGTGCTCAAGGGAGAAGGTTCCGCCTCCAGTTCATGTGGAGGAGCGATGCAGGAGAACGCCGGGATCTCGTAGTGTGCTGAGAGGACCGCGTTGTTGGCGATTGAGATCTAGGGGATCATGCAGTAAGAGGCAAAAAGGCACTTTTCGCCCGTTTTGCGCCAAAAATGCATATCACGATTCAGTAAGCCCCGAGAACTTGGCGAAAAGCGAAAAAAACGCCAAGTTTTTTGGTGGTTTACTTTTTCCTGCCAGAGGCTCGGCAAAACGGCACTTTGCGCCGCTACTAGCCATGTTTTCAAACCCGCTCAATTCTAGTAGCCCCGAGCAGCTTTGCGCCGCTACTTGCCGCTCTAGAAATGAGATTTTCACGCCAATCCGTCTCGCCCCAAAAAGTTGGTAAGTTGCTGGGGAGAGGCGGAGGATGAGCTGCGGAACGGCACTTAGAAAAAAAAGTCACTGTTGAAATATATGTTTTAAGCATGGTGTCAATGGAGCTGGGACATATTACTTTGGATTATTGCTTCCGTGGTCTTTCCAAAGATATTATTTGTTACATTCAAGAGTTTAGCTTCTTGACATAATAGTGTCACCGCGGACGTTTATTATGTTTTAAAATATGACTTGTTAATGTTAGAATTATTTACGGAGTAACTCAATGTTTCTGTTATGGTGATTCTAGGGATAGTCTCTTAAAGGAACACTTCAGATAAGATGAAACATGTTTCTCAACATAAACAGTTATGTAATTCCTTTACCTAAAATACTGTAGTTTGTAATAATAACAATGATCATGTCGTAAATGTTGCTATTTATTTCATTGTTTATAATGTTAAAAGCATGATTCAAGTTTCACATTATGCATATTGGTAATGTTTACATATTTTTTAGCCCGCCCTCTCTCAAGCACAGAACCAATTGTATAACCAATTGTTAACACTCATTAATATTCCAGGAATACATTGGACACAATGCAGTGCAAGAATTACATGTTAAACCTCTGCTTTAGCCACCAATTACAGGACAAAAGATACAGTATATCTTGTTTTTAAATAATCACTTTGCATTCTACATATTGATTGTATTGACGGATATTTCTTTCACCCAAAAAATGTTTGTTAAGTTATAAAGATATTGTTACAAAACACCTTAATACGTCACTATGCTTCAATTAATTTCTTAACATCCATGTTCCAAAATCTTATTGCACACAGTTGTGTACATAACATTTCGATGCATTTTAAATATTTTGTTTAATTGGTGGAAACAATGGTGTAGTTTATTTTTATACATTTGACATGATTATATTGCGATGTTTGTAACAGCTAATTAACACTTACTCATTGTTTGTAAACACGAATCTCAGATTACAATGCAAATATATTTTTACACAACGTTCATTTATTTCAGTTACGTGCCCTAATCCCATATTTATTTAAAGGAGGAAAAATCCACACTCACTGTGACGTGGAGATGGAGATGCAAATTATACGTTTCTTAAGGAGAAGGCGGAGGCTTATTTTACAAGAGGGAGAAGATATACAGGATGTGGGAGGGAGAGGAGAGGGATAGGAGAGGAGAGGAAGGGAGAGAGGAGAGGAGAGAGGTGGTGCCAGCCCGTCCACGTGTGTACTATGAAAGAACACTTGTAGATGGGCTGACTGAGGAGGAGATTATTAGTCTGTATACATTGAGTTCAGCAGCAATCTTATCTCTTTATGAAGACATAAGAGAAGATTTGGATAGTGTAACAGCCAGAGGTCATGCAGTCTCTGGGCTTGTTAAAATGCAGTGCTCATTACATTTTCTTGCATTTCAGACAACTGTGGGCATAGTGGGCGGGGTCTCACAGTCATCATTCTCGCGGGCTTCAGCCAGTTTCTATGTGCACTGACTAGACGCGCTAGAAATTATATTCATTTTCCTAGAGAGCAGACAGAGTGGCTGGAAGTCAGAAATGGCTTTTATACCATAGACAGGATGTGTGATGGGTGCAATCGATTGCACCCATGTTGCCTTGATCCCGCCTAGTCAGAGTGAGCATGCTTACCGGAATAGAAAACACTATAATTCCCTCAATGTGCAGGTGGTATGCGATGCCACTATGAAGATTATGAATGTGGTAGCCAGATTCTGTGGTTACAGCCATGATCCTCGATACTAACGAACTCATCAGTTTTCCATGCCTTTGAAAATGGGTATTTGGGGCATGGTTGACTGGTGGGTGAGTACATATTATGAAGTATAAGACTATGAAGTGGTAACATACATATTTAATCATGTATCATTATTTTACATGTAACATTATGATTAATATGACATGTATAGTGTTTCATTTTGTCAAATAACCAAAAACATAGTTACTGTGCATTTTTCTGATTGTATTCATACTAATTTGTAATTATATACATATTTGCTAATATCTACACACACACACACACACACACGCACGCACGCACGCACGCACACACACGCGCGCACGCACGCACGCACGCACACACACACACACACACAATAACACATGTGGTCATAAATGTAAGTCTTACTTGAAATATATGATTAGCCATATTTAAAAACAACATCGGTATCATCACATAAAGCCATTTTTCATTCACAAAAACATGGATGTGTAAGTGAACATTATTGAACTATCTGTTTACTGTTTATAAATTATATATGTGCATGTTTGATGAGCATCTCATATATGGACAATCAAATCGCATGTCATATATGTATTTGTTGAAACATGTGTCACAATTAGATCAAATAAATATCTTTAAGAACATGACTACATTGTATGCTGTGTAATAATTAATTTTTACGCTGTATTGTAGGTGACTCAGGTTACGGGATACGACCGTGGCTTTTAACACCACTGGCTAACCCTCAATCACCTGCAGAGGAGCGATATAATGTTGCACACATATCCACTCGGTCAGTTATTGAGCTGACATTTGGACTGTTGAAATGTCGGTTCAGGTGTTTAGATAAAACGGGCGGTGCATTACAGTATAAGCCTGAGAAGGTGTCTGACATAGTAATTTGTTGCTGCATTCTGCACAATATTGCACTGCGTCATAATCTTCAAGGTGACATACGGGAGGGGATAGAGAAGGACCCTCCCATCCATGCTGCAGGTTAAAATGAGCAGACAGCCAGTGGTGTTGAGACACATCAGAATGTGATCAACACCTATTTCTCAGGTAAACAACACAGTGTATGTGAATATTAATATATACAGTCATTAAAGTTTCGTACAATGACATGTGTTACATTCTTATTATCATATGATAGTGTTGCCTCTCCTCCTGCAAGATTGTTAATCTCTGTTGTTTGTACAAGCACATCTGCCTATGGTATGTTAAGCTTCAATTATTTAAATCCAATTCGTAATCAAATTGTGTATCATGTATGCATGAATGAACATGTTGTGCAAGTAGAAATGTTATGGACTTTTTTATTTCGTATATGAGTGAAACACATGGAATATTTGTGCAACATTCATGAGTGTTACAACAAAAAATGTGAATTCATCTTACTAATTTACATAGCTTCAAACTATATAATGTTAAGTACTTTTTACATAATCTCTCATGTTTTTATTACATGTTATGACATTATGCAACTATAGCATATTCCCTTCTAAATTTGGCACACATATTAATTATTCTTCAATAATCACATGTATGTTTGTTAACATGTTGAAATTGTGTGGATGTTCATGTGAACAATTTTAATGGAACACAATTAATGAAATATAATGACGAATAGGGGTATACACAGTGACACGTATTGTTACAGTATCATGTTGTAACATTTATATTTATACATAGATGTGTTGCAACATTTCTGACTGTATTGTGTTGTTGGTGTTGGCTCAATGTTTGCTGTGTTGGACACTGTTTGACATTGTTATTTCATACATTGTGTAACGTATACGTATGACCAGTTTCCTCACTCCACTCATGCACATGTGCGAAGGGAACACTGTATGTGTATCTAGCACAACAATTAAAAAATTTGTAGAAGAACATCAATTGCATGACAATATGTTTGTTGTCTAGCTATACTTATTGCACAGATATAATATTGTTATACGTACAAGATAATTTAAATAACACATTTTCATGTTACAAAATATAATTTTTGTATAGAATAGCTTGGATGCTTTAAACAATAAATTTTCAATCTAACTATTTAAATTTAATTTTTCAAAACCTTTCATGTTTTACAATGATAATGTATAATATATAGATAAATAAAGTGGCATTGATATTACTCAGCACATTAAAACATCATCACATGAATCTTTTTAAAAAAGTTCCATTAATTTCACAATGTATACATTGCGTTTTTGTGTGTGTATGTATGTATGTATGCAAATGACAAAACATATATGGTAATAAGTATCATCTTTTTATACATATACCTTGACGTTTGGTATGCAGGGTTTGTACGCTTTGGCCATAGGTTGAAACTAAATAACCCCAAAATTATTCTTATTATTTTTACATTTGTTTAACTTAAAGCTGCAGTTCAAGCAATATCCTGCATGTGTGTGTTTTTTTTAATAAATCAGTTCTGTAGTAAAAAAAATATGTTTAGCATTTTCTGTTTTAAAAAACAATAACTTTAAAAAACCAATTTTCTTGTATTCTATTTTAACAAGCATGCCTGTTCCTATAGCAACCATTTACATTCCCCATATTTAAAGATGTCGCCAAACTTTGCCGATCAATAGACAGAAAACAAATTGACAGGCAGCTATGCAGTTCTTTGCAGTTCTTTAGCTAATTAGAGATTGCCCACATGAAACTATTGAAGTAAAAAAAAAACTAAAAAAAAAAAAAACGGGAGCTTGAACTGCAGCTTTAATACTTATGACCATATATGTTTAGCCAAATGGAAGTAGCATTGGCCACCACTTTCTTTTGTAGTATACATTTGCCACGCCCAGCAGCACTCTTTTTTACATACATATATATTCATGATGTGATGGGTGTAGGATTTGAAGATCGCTGGTAATGTATGTATGTATGTATGTATCTATCTATGTATCGAGTGAGTTCTTGCAAAAGGTGTCACTGTGTATTAATTTGCATGTCATTTCACATATTCAGTTTCTGGATTATAAGTATTTTTTGATGTGTGATCATGCTGAATATCCGGTTTGCAGACCAGTGTAAGTAATTTAAATGAGCATACACTAATTATGACATTTAAAATATTGCTTCCGTAGAAGCAGTCCAGTCTCTCTCTCTAAGGAAACCAGCGCACGACCCCTTACCACCCCCAAACCAACGGACTATGTGAGAGGTTCAACGGTACCCTGAAGCAGATGCTTCGAACCTTTATAGAGGCAGAGGGCAAAGACTGGGAGATTCACCTGCAGCACTTGCTGTTTGCGTACCGAGTGGTACCGCAATAATCTCCCTTTGAGCTGCTATATGATCGCAGTGTACGGGGACCTCTGGATCTATTCCGTGAGGGATGGGAAGGAGAGACTACCAATACAGATGCTTCTGTGCTTCAGTATGTGGTAGATATCAGAGACCGACTAGAGATACTCATGGGGTTGGCACAGGACAATCTTAGGGCTGCTCAGACTAAGCAGAAGACTTGGTATGACCAGATTGCCCATAGTAGAGAATTTATCCCAGGACAACAAGTACCCACTCGAGAGAACAAATTGATGCCTGCCTGGTCGGGACCGTATCCAGTGCTCCAAAAGATGAATGAGTGCAACTATGTTGTACAGGTAGATGCTGAAGCAGGGAGAAATAAGACTTATCACATCAACATATTGAAGGAGTACATAGCCCCAAGTGTGGCATCGGTGCTGGCTATTTGTAGCCCACCGACGGGAGATCCGGCGGGCAACGCTCTGCCAGATCTCTAAGGGGAGGCTAGGCAGATGAGTACCATAGAGCAAGTGGAGATAGGGTCCCAGTTGAGTGTCAGGCAGCGAGCAGAAGCCAGAGCTATGCTAGGTCAGTATAGGGCTCTGTTCACGGATAAGCCAGGCAGGAGCCATATCAAAGATCACCCAGTGCTCACGGGGGATCTGCGCCCTCTGCATAAGCATGCCTATCGGGTATCAGCAGAGATTAAGGGCAGTATAGAGAGGGAGGTAGAAGAGATGCTGGCCCTAGGGGTAATTGTACTGTCCCAGTGCCCTTTGGCTTGTCTGGTAGTCCTGGTACCTAAGAAGGATGGGACTACCGGGTTCTGTGTGGACTACTGGCAGCTCAATGCAGGGATGGTGTCAGATGCCTACCCCATGCCCCGCATGGATGAGTTGTTAGATGAACTCGCGGAGGCAAGGTATCTGACCACACTGGATCTCAGTAAAGGTTAATGGCAGATCCCCTTGACCCAGGAGGCTAAGGAGAAGTCGGAATTTATTACCTGTATGAATTTTTAGTGATGCCATTTGGGATGAAAAATGCACCGGCTACCTTCCAACGCCTGGTCAATCACTTGCTGGAGGGTATGCAGGGATTTGGAAAGGCATACCTGGACGACATTGCTGTGTTTAATAATTCGTGGGACTCACATTTAGTGCATGTAGCTGCGGTACTAGCCAGAATTAGGGAAACAGGGCTCACCTTGAAAACCAACAAGTGCTTAGTAGGGATGGCAGAATTACTGTACCTAGGGCATAGGGTGGATGGCGGGCACCTTAAACAGGATTCAGCCAAGGTGAGGCAATAGTGCAGTGGCCCATTCCCAAAACCAAGACGCAGGTTATGGCTTTCTTAGGCACTGCAGGCTATTACAGAAAGTATGGTCCCCAGGCATTGAAGACTGCACTGGCCAGTGTCCCTATCCTAGCTGCCCCAGATTACTCAAAAAGATTTCTGGTGTAGACTGATGCCTCGGACTATGGTATCGGTGCTTTACTCAGCAAATTGGGGGAGGAGGGAAGTGAACCCCCTAGTGGTATATCCAAGCTGCAAGCTGCTGCCCAGGGAGGTGGCTTATGCCACCATTGAAAAAGAGTGTCTGGCCATTGTATAGGCTCTGATTGAACTGCAGCCCTATCTTTATGGCAGACCCTTCACAATGATTACGGACCACAACCCGTTAAGTTGGTTGCAGAGGGTGTCGGGGCAAAATGCTAAACTGTTACGCTGGAGTCTTGCCTTACAGGAATTTGATTTCACCATCCAGCACAGGAAGGGCAATGAGCATGGCAATGCTGATGGCCTATCCCGCCAGGACAGTCCTCATGAACTAATAATCTCAAAAGCAACCAGGCCAGCCCAACCACCGGACGAGGTGGTCGGGACAGAGCCTGCGCTTTGAGTGGGGGAGGTGTGGTGATGGAGGGGTTAATCAGGCCATTAATCAAGGCATTATACCCGGCTGATTAGCCCTAACTCACATTGGGAGCAAAGGGATTAAATGTATGTGCACCACACTGATGTATTTGCCCTGCCCCAGCATTCTTGTCCCCATTTTGCAGTCTATTCCCTGTCGGTGATAATAAGAATGCATACAAACTGTGCCCTTAGCTTTTCAGACACAAGATGGTGTTGTGATCGCTGAGCAAAATGCTGATTGAAGACGTGTGACTGTGTATGGGAGGGCTGCTTTGAAGTATACATATCCATTTCTAAGCACTAGACCTCGTAACCGCAAGGTCAATTGAATAAGTAGTTTGCGGTTAATCTGAAGTGGATTTCTGTCAAAATGTATCTCTTGCCTTGTTAGCGTCTTAACTTGAAAGGGGGAAGTCTTTCAGAACTAGGTTAATTAACTAGGAGAACTAGGTTAATTAACTATGGACCTCACATCATAGCCCTTTCAATTAAGTCGGCTAAATTGAGAACGGAGTGAGCTAGCACTCTAATTTTTGGAGTGCAGCTCAGGATAAAGAAAACATACACCCACATATAAAGGTTATTCCAGTGGCACAAGCAGAACATACTTTATTAATAAAATGTATTTTTCTGTTGGTTTTAAATGTACAGGCAGGAAAGGTATTTTCTGTGAGCCCGGGAAAAATCCTTTAGCATGCAAATATGCTAAGGGTGAATGAGCTGAGGGCATTTTCCTCTCTGTACTTCAAAGAGCCCATACTGAGTGGGAGACTCTGAGTCTAGTGAAGTCCGGAGTTGAAAAGCCTCAGAGATTCAAAGTGTGAAAATGGCCGGGATGTTGCTGCGTGCCAGATACCGGTACTCAGCATGGGCCATTCACACTTTGGGACCAAACTACAGACTAAGAGTCGCCAAGTAAGGGGCGGACCACGGTATAGTAAACCGCGTAGGTGTCAGGCTGACACATGCACTTTGCAAACCGGAAAGCCCGTTTTGCCAGTCTTGCCCGTTTTGCAAACTCCGGGCAAATCAGGGATTGGTGGGTTAAATGTTCCCACGGAGGGGATTGGGCATGCATGTTAGGGATAGGACTGTAAACCCTATAAACCTGTCTGACGAACTATACCATGTGTGATTCATGATTTCTTCAAGCGTGGTTCAAGATCCCGTACAAGTACAGCGGCAGCGGTTCTAGAACGTAAGGGTTTAAAACATCGTAACCAAGGATTTACCCCTACTTCAGGAATTTGTTAACGCTGGGGATCTCAAAACGAACTCCAACAAACCAGAATATAAATAAAAAAATGCATAACTCCACTAGAAAAAGAAAAAAGGAAAAATCCACCAGAGGGCGACAGAGATCCATACCAGATCTAAAGAACTTAGAATTATAATAATCAAGTCAATACCACATCTGAATAAACATTTGATTAACAGAATCAAAGAAAATGTTTAAGATCCCACTCTGTATTAATTCCTCTAGAGAACAATGTGTCTAAGGAATGAATCCAAAATATTTCACATTGATTAAGCAGTTTTAATCTATCTCCACCCCTCACAGGCATATAAAGTCCCTTCACGGGATGAAACGCGTAAGAGATTTTTTCATGTCCATGTTTTTGTTTCAATAAAGTTTTTTTAAATGAATTATGCTTGGTTGAGTTCACGGAGGCTAGCAGTGACCGCTGGGATCCTTTTTTCTACATACCGGTTACCCTGATCGGCTGGAGCACGCAGGACGCCATCGCAGCAGGAGATTCAGCTGTTTTTCAGCTCCACGGTAGATCTTACAGACAGCCAGTTGAAGCCTACAGCACTTCATTGACACGGGAGTTCGTAAGGGCAGCAGTTTCTGTGTTATTTAGGTCATTACTCGGCAGCATGTAGAAGTATGTGTAGCCTTGTTCTTTCCATCAGTAACTGCAATCTGGCCCCCACCCCGGTTTAGTCTTTACACGAGTGCTGATTTACTTTATTATTTACTCAATACTGCTGCAGTGCTGTGTCCACCTTTGTTTTCACTCCACAGGATATTAAAAAATTGACTGTTTCATAGCAAGTTTGGAGCATCTGGATATTTCCTTTTCTTATTTCTCGAATTAGGCTTCCTAAAAATGTCCGTTTGAATAGTGCCTGATGTGTCAATAAATAAGGTGACATCCAAATAATTAATGTGATTAATGTGTTCCTCATATGTAAATTTAAGGTTTAATGTATTAACATTAAATGTTTTAATAAAAGTGTTCAGTGATAATAAATCCCCATCCCAAATCATAATCAAGTCATCAATATACCGCCTTTAAAAAATAATCTGATGACGAAAGGAATTATCAGCACCGAAAATGTGAGTGGATTCCCAAAGACCCATAAATAAATTTGCATAGGAGGGGGCAAAAGACGTCCCCATAGCAGTACCCCGTGTTTGTAAATAAAACTGTGCATCAAAAGAAAAATAATTATGAGTGAGAAGAAACGTGATGGAGTCTAAAAGAAAAGCACGTAGTGAAATGGGCAATGTGGAAGCCTGAAGAAAGAATTCAACTGCTTGAATCCCTTGGTCATGATCTATGATTGAGTAGAGGGACGTCACATCGTGACCCATCTGAAACTTTTCTGCCAGCAGATACTTTTAATAGCAGACAACAAATCCATAGAGTCTCTCAGAAAACAAGGCAAACTCTTAACTAAAGGCTGTAAAAAGCCATCAACATAGCGTGACAACCCATCTCCAAAGATCCAATTCTAGCCACAATGGGCCGCCCAGGAGGGCGGACCAGTGACTTATGGATCTTTGGGAGATGGTGGAAGATGGGCACAATGGGTGAGGCATTATAAAGAAACTCATACTCTTTATTGTTCAAGACAAATAAGGCTTTACCCACATCAAGAACCTCTTTTAAAAGGAGTAAAAATGCAGATGTAGGGTCTTGTTTTAATTTCTTGTAGGAATCGACATCCTCTAATAGTTTAAGTGGCTCTGCCTGTAAGTCTGATGAAGAGAGAACCACAATGGCCCCTCCCTTGTCCGCTTTCTTAATTGTAATAGACCTATCTTCCCTGAGAGCAATCACCTTCTGGAATTCTTTGTCTGACAGATTCGTTCTATCATAGAAGGGAACCCCTAAGGGTATTATACCCCTAGCCAATAACCTGAGATCCCTCTCAACCAACTTCTCAAAGGTCTTAATGTTATGATTATTAAAGATTTGAGGACAAAAAGTCGATTTCTTCTTGAGACCTGAAAGTAATTGACCAAAGAAGCTGAATGATGATGGGATCTCAGGGTCCAAATCCTGATGCTATTCATTGTAAAGATCCATAAGATCTGACAGAGCACATTGTTCACGAAATGTGGATAAATCCAGACTCCCCACCGGTTCAACCCCACTATCTACATTCTGGGATAAACCCCTTGTGGTAGAATAAAGTGGAACCTCAGTTGTACCCTGTCCACTAAAGTATTTGTTGAGTGACAATTTACGAGTGAACTTTTGGAGGTCAATGATAAGGTTGAATAGATTAAAGTCCTAATAGGGAGCAAAAGTCAGTCCTCTGTTAAGAACCACAAGTTGTTCCTTTGTAAGAATCTTATGGGAAATAATGATAACATTGTCAACTTGATCTTTTAGGCATATTTTTTCCTCTTGCCCAAACCTCTGGGGCCCCCTCCTCCCCCTCCTCTTCTTTGATGATCTCCTGGTCCTCTTTCGTTTTTTGACTCCCCCCATTGAAACAAGGAGTATGATGGTCTCTCTTCCTTCCGTGAGGAAATCACTGTGGATTTTTGTGAAGTGTCATTCTGTGTATTGTGGGTCTTGGATTCAGCCTGTTTTTTATTTTGGCCCTTAGGATAAAATTTTGATTGAAATTTGGATTATTTGTAATATTAAGTTGCTACATATAGACCTGTTGTTTTATCATAATCTGCTTTGTCCCTATCAAACTTCTGTTGTTTCTTTATCATTATAGACGTTTCCATAGTGCCATTGTTGTTTAATAACATTTGATCATATTTAGAGAAATTTTCCATTTTCTTACAACTTTTTAATTTATTCTGCAAAACCTTGACATTAGCTCTCACAATCTTTTTCTCATTCATTTTATATTTAATGATCAAGTCAATAAGCCTGAGCGAACAGTTATCCAATATAGCCTTCCACTCATTTTCAAAATCCTTGTTTAAAAAAACAAACGAAGGTGCCTTTTTCAGGCGCAGGCCCCTTGGAATTCTTTTAACTCTAGCATAGTTTTCTAAAGTAGTGATATCCCACCAGTACCTAATGTCCTGTGATAGCAGTTTTTTCCAACTTGAAGAAGTGCGCAATCAAATCAGTCGGCTCCTCACAGATGAAGTTGGCAACCTCATCAAAGACTGCTTCTGCCCTCCTCTGTCGATTGGTATCATCTCCACAATTAAAGGCTGATAGGCTGTAGAGGTTTGTGAATGGGACACTGAAACCCATTAGAAACCTTGCAGCCAATCAGGAGCGCAGATTCCAAGCTCCAGACCAACAGCGGCAAATTCGAAGATGCTCTGTGCTGAATAGACGCAAGCCGGCCTCCAAGATTTTGAGTGAGACATTTTTCTAAGTCCCGCTTTTTGAAAACTTAGCGTCGCGGCTGGCATTGCACGCCGAAATCAGTTCCAGGACTTTCGTGAGTACCTCCCAGTCATTGGAAAGGGCTCCTACAGAGGTCATTTTTGTGAATTTCGTTTAAAGGACAAGTTTATTCGTTAGCCCCGTTCCCAGTGTGTTAACTGTGTAAATTGTGTTACAGATACAGCAACAAGTATTAGAACTCTGCCTGGGGAGATTCTGGGGCAGTCTCACTGTAAATGCCTCAACATTTCTGTGAGATTGTTAATGGCCCATAGGATTAGCACAGCAGGGGGTCCCTGCAAACTGAATGGGACTGCAGGGACACCCTGCAGTGTTAATCCGATGGGCCATTTAGAATCTCACAGAAATGTTGAGGCATTTACTGTGAGACTGCCCCAGAATCTCCCAGGATTTTCTCTGGTATGTGTTCTAATACTGGTAGCTGCTTCAGTACATTGTGTGTATGTCTTTTCCTGAAATAAATTACAATTTGTTTTACCTCCTTGCTTTGCTCAATCAATGATCCCGGTATAAAAAGGTGTTGGTAAACCTGGGAGTTGGGTTCAAAGGGGCACCTCAGTATTTTGGGGGAATCTCACCAGGGTGTGGACACTACGGTTGGAGGACACTGTGGGGTTATGGATGTGCGAGGCCTGGGAAAATGTTCTGCATTTAAACCTCTATTTTGAGCTAATTGAATAATTACATATGTGATTTCAGCTCTCTCAAGAGGTTCATGAATACACCAGCTGAAAACGCAATCAGTTCTCAACAGAGAATTAATGACGATAGCACTTTAGATATTCATTTTTGGGTGTATAATCAACAACTGGTTAATCGAGGTGCCTGGAGACATCATTTGTTTAGTTAGAAGTCTCAATCTATGGTTATTAAACCTTTAGATGTTTTTTGAGCTACATTGAAGCCAGCCTTGAATCATATCAAGACACATCATTTGCGGTACTCATTTTAATTAGCACTATTCTCTCTAGAGGGGTTAATTAACCACCTAGCTTGGTCATAAGGGGCCCGATTGCACCACCTATGTAACCCATATACCTCCCCCCCCAATCATAGGTAGGGTGCATATGAGGAGAATCTATACTGTATGTATTACCGGTGTGGTGCTTTACCTGTTAGGCTCACAGGAGGACTGAGCCTCTGCCAGTGAGAGCCTGGGGTGTATCCTCTGGAACAATACTATATGGTGCAGCGCCTCCACCTGCGATGGCTCCCAGCAGAGCGGGAGTTGTTCCTCGCAGGACACATACAAATGAACACATACACTAGATGTAAAATAGCAACGGTCTTTACCATAACAATATGCATACACTTTTAAGCGATTTCTATACCAAGACAAATTTCCCTAGCCAATTCCAATCTGGGTTTCGTCCCAAACACTCCACCGTAACTACCCTGCTAAAAGTTTGCAATGAAATCCAGTGTGGAATGGAACGGGGACAACTCGCTGGCGCAGTATTCCTAGATTTTGCAAAGGCTTTTGACACAGTTGATCATGCTATCCTGCTTAACAAACTCCAGAGCTCTGGAATAGGGAAACATGCTTTAAACTGGTTTTAGTCCTACCTATCAGGAAGATCCCAACATGTGTCCATCTCAGGCTCTAACTCCAACCCCCTGGATATCACCTGTGGTGTCCCGCAAGGCTCTGTTCTGGGGCCCCTACTCTTCTCAGTGTTCATTAATGATCTTTCCACAGCTTGTAAGGAAGCCTCAATACACATGTAGAGGTAAAGAAGAAAAGAAGCTTCGGCGGTCACAGCAAACGAAGGAGCTCAGCCATGAATAAATAAAATCACTATTTAATCAAACTTGGTGCTGGACATTACAGGGATTCACCTTCTCTGACGCGTTTCATTCCGCAAGGAACTTTATCAACTCTTTGATAAAGTTCCTTGCGGAATGAAACGCGTCAGAGAAGGTGAATCCCTGTAATGTCCAGCACCAAGTTTGATTAAATAGTGATTTTATTTATTCATGGCTGAGCTCCTTCGTTTGCTGTGACCGCCGAAGCTTCTTTTCTTCTTTACCTCTACATCCAACGGCTGGAGCACGCTACAGATCCTCTGCATTGAGCAAACGTCACTACATCTCCTCCCCTGGCTATCGCGGGGATAGCTGGTGATCGTGGTGCGTCTCACTGGAATTTCCCAGACCCACAAGGTTGGCGCCGGCGATGACGTCACACGGAGGCGCCACACACGCGGCTTAGAGCCGGATCCATCACAGAGCTAGCAGTGAAGATACCAGGCGGGTGGAGGGCAGCAGGCACCGGTTGGCGTACGTGAGTACAGGAGAGGAGTTCTTATCCAGCTTCTTATCCTGACTCCTTGCGAATCCCTGCAAAACGGGCGCCCCCCCCCTAGGTTCATAAGTCTGCAACTGTTGCTCCATATATCTACTGATTGCCTCATATATTTATTGCAGTGGGATCTTGTTTTTTGCCTCTTACCAACCAAAGCTCACAAAGTACTTCCAATACTGAGACACCTATTATACTGTACATATGCACTTGTAGAGCACCGAACTCCATGGGGTTCATTCCCCTTATTCTATATCAATACACATGTATGCAGATGACACAATCCTATATGCACACAGCCATAGCCTCTCTGACCTTCAACACATACTTCAGTCTGACTTTTTGAGACTCGAAAACTGGTTTTCCCAAAACAAACTGTTTTTAAACACTGACAAGACTGTAACAATGGTATTTGGGACCAAGACTAAATTTGTAAAGCTTCCAGTGACTGAGCTCCAGATTAGAACCAACGCTAACACCACCCTAACACCTGTCACTAGTTTTAAATACCTGGGCTTATGGTTTGACTCCCACTTAACATTCGGGATGCACATTGATACCCTGACAACCAAGACCTATACCAAACTAGGGGTACTTTACAGGAACAAATCCTCCCTAAGTCTCCTGGTCAGAAAGCGTATCGCACAGCAGATGCTAATGCCAATTATTGACTATGGAGACATAGTATATGGCTCGGCTCCTCAAACCCACCTTAGCAAACTTGACACCCTCTACAATTCAATTTGTCGTTTTGTTCTCCAATGCAACTACAACACACATCACTGCGAAATGCTCAAAGAACTAGATTGGTCAACACTAGAGTCTAGGCGCAAAGTTCACCTTTCCTGTCTTGCCTTTAAATTCTTCATGGGCAAGCTACCCAGCTACCTGAACAAGCTTCTCACCCCTACCACTTGCAGCACTTATCACCTGAGATCAGACTCCAAAAGACTATTCATGGTCCCAAGGCTCAACAAAGTATCCGGACGTTCCTCCTTCTTCTTCAGCGCACCCCAAAACTGGAACAACCTACCAGAGATTCTCACATCCACCACCAGTTTAAGTTCTTTCAAATCTAAGGCTGTCTCACATTTTAACCTGGTCTGTAACTGTTTCATACGCTCATAATATATATTTTCTTTAACTGTGCACGCAATGTCTTGTATATAATGTATACCCTGTTCATTTATGTAACTGTACTTGTAACCATGTATTATTTGTTTTACTCTGTGCCCAGGACATACTTGAAAACGAGAGGTAACTCTCAATGTATTACTTCCTGGTAAAATATTTTATAAATAAATAAATAAATACACTTCTCACTCTATAAACACTTATCACTCTATAATACTAATGGCACAACTACCCAAAGCGCCAACACAGGCGCAACCCTCCACCGTGTCCACTGTCCCACACCCAAACCCAAGTGTGTGGTGACCGCGCGGCCCACAAGTATTAGGATGTTATAGATGGTGCACTTAGCTGTAGGGTTACCTGCTGAGCGCTCTTGCACTCGGACCAGCAGTCAATCTTCACAAAGTCTCCGCCGCCGCGATGCCTTCCACGACGCTCCTCATGGGTGATCCCACTCGAATAGATATGACGGTCTCTGCACTTGCAGAGAGTGATTCACTGCAATCACTGGCCAGGATATTCCTCTTCCTGGCTGGACCTCACTTGTCTGGGTTCTACAGGACCCTGTCCCTATCTAAGGGGAGTCCCTGTAGTAACCACAAGCTGAGGTGATTGGGGCCTAGCTGGGGCCTAAGGGGGAATGTCTGGTCTAGTGTATGAGCCACTTGCTCTCTATACTTACCCACCCTCCCCTGTCTGTGTCCCAGCTTCTTCTGCTTCCTCACTGCAGCACACAACAATGTATCTTTCCTCTCAGGGAAAGCTGTAAGCCCTATTGTCTCCCTGGTGTCAGGTGGCCTGTCTGCCGCTAAGCATTCTGGGGGCTGTAGTCCTCCATGGCCCTCTTTCCTAAATGGGCACGTGCGCGGTCTGTAATGGCCACCGCTACTCTCCACTGAGCCTGCGCAACACTGCAATGGCCACCTCATCGCCCTAATGGCACATGCACGACTGTGAACCGCAACACAACCAAGATGGCGGTGCCCTGTCTCCGACACCGCCGGTAGCCCCCGCAGCAGTGAGGGTAAGGGGAACCTTGGGGGACCTTGCTACACTTATATCAATTATATGCTGGAGTTCACGTGCAAATTTCCAAACATTTATCTTATACTATATTAGTGAAAGCACTGTATGTTTGCCTGCATGCATGCATGCATGCCTGCTGCCTGCCTGGATGTCCGGTGTCCCTAGGGGAAATCTCATTGGTCCCTTGGCCCGCCCCCGCACACCTCTCATTGGCCTGAGGCGGAGTGACGGGCCAAAGGACACACAGGGACACACACACACACAGGGACACACACACACAGGGACACACACACACACACACACACACACACACACACACACACACACACACACACACACACACACACACACACACACACACACACACACACACACACACACACCACACACACACGGACACACACACACACACACACGGACACACACGGACACACACGGACACACACACGGACACACACACGGACACACACACGGACACACACACACACACACACGGACACACACACGGACACACACGGACACACACACGGACACACACACGGACACACACACACACACAGGGACACCACACACAGGGACACACACACACGGACACACACACACGGACACACACACACACACACACACACGGGGCTCACAGTGTTAGCAGCACCCGCGCGCACCTCCTCCTCTCCCCGTGTCTCCCGCGCTTTCACACCGACCCCCCCCCCCTCCCCGGCGCCGCTACAGTCAGCGGGACACACACACACACTATTATTAGCCCTTCAGCGCCCCCCCCCCACCCAGTGTCAGCGGCCGTGCGAGACCCCCCCTCTATATCTCCCCCCCCCACACATATACATGCCCCCCCTCCCCGGCGGGGGAACAGCCAGTGGCCAGGCAGGCTGCCTCGCGGCGCCGAGTGCCCAAGATGGTGGCGCCCGGGACACAGCGGGGGAGCGGCCACAACACGCTGCCTCCCGCCTCAGATCCACGTGGGACCTGCCGGATGGGTGAGTGAGCGGCCTTCACCTCCCCTCCACCCCCCTTCACCTCCCCTCCACCCCCCCTCCCCTCCAGTGTCAGTGTCCTCCCCGATACCCCCCCCCCCCCCCCCCCCGGCGCCGCTACAGTCAGCGGGGGAGCGAGCGAGCGCCCGGGACACAGCGGGAGAGCGGCCACAAACACGCTGCCTCCCGCCTCAGATCCACGTGGGACCTGCCGGACGGGTGAGTGAGCGGCCTTCACCTCCCCTCACCCACACCTCACCCCCCATCACCTCCCCTCCCATCACCTCCACTCACCCCCTTTCACCTCCCCTCACTCCACTTCTCCCTTCCACCCCCCTTCACCTCCCCATTTACCTCCCCCCCTCCACCCCCCCTTCACCTCCCCTCCACCCCCCCCTCCACCCCCCCCCTTCAACTCCCCTCCACCCCCCCCTTCACCTCCCCTTCCACCCCCACTCACCTCCCTTCTACCCCACCCCCTTCACCTCCCTTCCACTCCCCCCCCCTTCACCGCCCCTCCACCCCCCCTTCACCGCCCCTTCACCCCCCTTCACTGCCCCTCCACCCCCCCTTCACCTCCCCTCCACCTCCCCTCCACCCCCCCACCTTCACCTCCCCTCCACCTCCCCTCCACCCCCCCTTCCCACCGCCTCCCCCCCCCCTTCACACCGCTTCCCACTGCCTCCCCCCCCCTTCCCACCGCCTCCCCTCCACCTTCCCACCGCCTCCCCCCCCTTCCCACCGCCTCCCCCCTTCCCCCCTTCCCACCGCCTCCCCCCCCCTTCCCACCGCCTCCCCCCCCCCTTCCCACCGCCTCCCCCCACCCCTTCCCACCGCCTCCCCCCCACCCCTTCCCACCGCCTCCCCCCACCCCTTCCCACCGCCTCCCCCCACCCCTTCCCACCGCCTCCCCCCCCCTTCCCACCGCCTCCCCCCCCTTCCCACCGCCTCCCCCCCTTCACACGCCTCCCCCCCCCTTCTCACCGCCTCCCACCCCCCCTTCCCACCCCCCTTCCCACCGCCTCCACCCCCCTTCCCACCGTCTCCCCCCCCCCTTCCCACCACCTCCCCCCCTTCCCACCGCCTCCCACCCCCTTCCCACCGCATCCCACCCCCCTTCCCACCGCCTCCCACCCCCCGCCATCCCACCGCCTCCCACCCCCGCCTTCCCACCTCCTCCCACCCCCCGCCTTCCCACCGCCTCCCACCCCCCGCCTTCCCTCCGCCTCCCCCTTCCCACCTCCCCCCCTTCCCACCACCTCCCCCCCTTCCCACCACCTCCCCCCTTCCCACCACCTCCCCCCTCCTCCCCCTTCCCACCACCTTCCCCTTCCCACCACCTCCCCCCTTCTCTCCCTTTCCACCACCTTCCCCCTCCTCCTCCTTCCCACCACCTCCCCCTTCCCACCACCTCCCCCCTTCTCCCCTTCCCACCACCTCCCCCCTTCTCCCCCTTTCCACCACCTCCCCCCTCCTCCCCCTTCCCACCACTTCTCCCCTCCCCCCCCGCTCCCCTTCCCCCCCGCTCCCCTTTCCCCCCTCCGCTCCCTTCCCCCCCCCCCCCGCTCCCCCTTCCCCCCCTCCGCTCCCTTCACCCCCCTCCGCTCCCCTTTCCACCCCCCCCTCCGCTCCCCTTTCCACCCCCCCTCCGCTCCTCTTCCCCCCCCGCTCCTCTTCCCCCCCCTCCACCTCTTTTTCCCCTTTCCCCTCCCCACCCCCCTCCCACACTTCCACCCCCTCCTCTAACCCTCCCCCCCCTCCTCTAACCCTTCCCCCCCCCCTCCCTCTAACCGTTCCCCCCCTCCTCTAACCCTTCCCCCCCTCCTCTAACCCTTCCCCCCCTCCTCTAACCCTTCCCCCCCCTCCTCTAACCCTTCCCCCCCTCCTCTAACCCTTCCCCCCCCTCCTCTAACCCTTCCCCCCCTCCTCTAACCCTTCCCCCCCTCCTCTAACCCTTCCCCCCCTCCTCTAACCCTTCCCCCCCTCCTCTAACCCTTCCCCCCTCCTCCACCCCTTGCCCCCCTCCTCCACCCCTTGCCCCCCTCCTCCACCCCTTGCCCCCCTCCTCCACCCCTTGCCCCCCTCCTCCACCCCTTGCCCCCCTCCTCCACCCCTTGCCCCCCTCCTCCACCCCTTGCCCCCCTTCTCCACCCCTTGCCCCCCTCCTCCCCTTCCCGCCGCCCTTCGCCTTCATGCCCGCCTTACCGCCTCCCCACCCCGCCTCTGCCTTTCACCCGCCCTTACTCCGGCCGTCTCTGCCTTTCACCCACCGCCTCACAGCCGCTGCACGCACTCAACAGACACCCGCCACACTCGACACATACCTGCCGCCACACACACCTGCTGCCTCCCGCCCCTACGCACCGACATCACTGACCCACCGCCTCACACCCTAGCAGGACCCCCCACTCACAGACAGCACTCACAACCCACGCGCCAGCCGCCGCCGCCTCACACCCTTGCAGGACCCCCACTCACAGACAGCACTCACAACCCACGCGCCACCCGCCGCCTCACACCCTAGCAGGACCCCCACTCACAGACAGCACTCACAACCCACGCACCACCCGCCGCCTCACACCCTAGCAGGACCCCCACTCGCACACAGCACTCACAACCCACGCGCCACCCGCCGCCTCACACCCTAGCAGGACACACGACTCAGATTTTTACATCACTTATGGCACCAAAATATACATTGTACTGTGGTGTGGTTACAATAAACCATTTTTATACAACATCGTATTACATTTTCTTCCATCTTTCTTTTCAATATTATTATCCAACCTTTACAACAAACAGTCACCTATTGTTCCACGATTTATAAATAATACTACCTATTACGCATTTACATCCCGGGCAACGCCGGGTCTCTCAGCTAGTACATAATATAACGAGAGTCAACAGCTAGGTGGCGCTATTGCTTAATGTTCATCAGCATAACCCTATTTTCTGGCCCTTACTTCTATGTACAAACAGAGACCAGACAAGAGACTACTCATTTAATCGTTTTTTAGTTTTGTATCATTACGTTCGAGGTCTTGTGTGTTCGTGCTGTTTGTTTAGTAGTGTTTTGTCCAACATTATTTTAACTATCAAGACCATTAAAGCTTACGTTTCAATGTCTTCATTTACCCACATTTTTTGGCGAGTGCTGTACCTAAAGGGGTCTTTTTCACTTGCTTCGGCAAGTTTCTGTGGCTCCTTTTACCTATACACCTGGCACCACCTACAAACTATAGATTGTAGCAAGAGCCCCTCCCTCTCTTTCCCTTACCCTAAGACAACAACGTTACCATCCAACACAAAAAAGGCGTTGAGCAAGGCAATGCAGACGGACTTTCCCACCAGGACCAGTGAGCTAACATCTTCAAAAGGTGTCAGGCCAGTTAAACCGCTGGACGAGGCGCTTGCAACAAAGCCTTCATCTTGAGGGAGGAGGTGTGATGGTGAGGGGGTAACCAGGCTCAATAATAAAGGTTAAGCCCACTTGGTTGCCCCTGATCCATGTTTTGAGGTCCTAGAGCAGAGGTCATCAAACTCTTAGTCCAAAAGAGCCAAATATGAGTAGCACGGCGATTTAGAATTTTTCAAAGAGCCATAAATATATTTTTACAAATACGGTTGATTAACCGTCATGACATCAAGCTGTCCCCCCATCAGTATTCCCCCACATCACATCAGGCTGCCCCCCATCATTATTCCCCTCCATCACATCAGGCTGCCCCCACATCATTATTCCCCCTCATCACATCAGGCTGCTCCCCCCCCAGGGCCACCAACAGAAACCATGGGGCCCGGGACAAATGAAAGCAGCAGGCCCCTCCCCCCCCAAACCCATAGCGTACCCCCCTAAACCCATAGCGCACCTACCACGAAAAAATATCTTTTAGCGCGCAGCTTTTACTTAACTGTTTTTTTATTGTGATACAGAAAAAAACATTACAATGCAACCTATTTATTTTTATATTTTCAACAAAAGACATGTTACTTGCTGCCTGGGTGGCTGATTGGGTTGGGTGGATTACTGGGTGGGTGAATGATGGTTGTTTGACAGTTGAATGGCAGTGGGTGGGTAGGTGGGGGAAAGACAGTGGGTGGGTGGGTGGGTGAATGACAGTTGAATGACAGTGGGTGGGTGGGTGAATGACAGTCGGTAGGTGGGTGAATGACAATTGGTTGGGTGACAGTTGAATGACAGTGGGTGGGTGAATGGGAGACAGTGACTGTGTGAATGACAGTGACTGTGGGGGAGACAGTGACTGGGTGGGAGACAGTGACTCGGTGGGTGACAGTGACTGGGTGGGTGACAGTGACTGGGTGGGTGGGAGAGAGTGACTGGGTGGGAGACAGTGACTGGGTGGGAGACAGTGACTGGGTGACTGGGTGGGAGACAGTGACCTTGCCAGACAGTGACTGGGTGGGTGGGTAGTAGACAGTGACTGACAGTGACTGGGTGGGTGGTGACAGTGACTGACAGTGACTGGGTTTAGACAGTGACCGTATACAGTGACTGACAGTGACTGGGTAGGTGGGTGGTGACAGTGACTGGGTGGGAGACAGTGACTGGGTGAGTGGGTGCCAGACAGTGACTGGGTGGGTGGGTGCCAGAAAGTGACTGGGTGGGTGGGAGACTGTGACTGGGCGGGTGGGAGACAGTGACTGAGTGGGTGGGAGACAGTGACCTTTGACAGTGACTGACAGTGACTGACAGTGACTGGGTGGGTGGTGACAGTGACTGACAGTGACTTCGTGGGTGACAGTGACTGGGTGGGTGGGTGATAGTGACTTGGTGGGAGACAGTGACTGGGTGACTGGGTGGGAGACAGTGACTGGGTGGGTGGGAAACAGTGACTGGGTGGGAGACAGTGACTGGGTGACTGGGTGGGAGACAGTGACTGAGTGGGTGGGAGACAGTGACTGGGTGGGTGGGAGACAGTGACTGGGTTGATGGGAGACAGTGACTGGGTTGATGGGAGACAGTGACTTAGACAGTGACTGCGTGGGTGGGAGACAGTGACTGGGTGGGTGGGAGACAGTGACTTTGACAGTGACTGACAGTGACTGACAGTGACTGGGTGGGTGACAGTGACTGGGTTGGTGGGTGGTTGACAGTGACTGAAGTGACTGGGTTGGTGGGTGGGTGGGAGACAGTGACTGGGTGGGAGACAGTGACTGGGTGGGAGACAGTGACTGGGTGGGAGATAGTGACTGGGTGGGAGACAGTGACTGGGTGGGAGGCAGTGACTGGCTGGGAGACAGTGACTGGGTGGGGGACAGTGACTGGGTGGGAGGCAGTGACTGGCTGGGAGACAGTGACTGGGTGGGGGACAGTGACTGGGTGGGTGGGTGGTTGACAGTGACTGAAGTGACTGGGTTTAGACAGTGACTGGGTGGGAGACAGTGACTGGGTGGGAGACAGTGACTGGGTGGGAGACAGTGACTGGGTGGGAGGCAGTGACTGGCTGGGAGACAGTGACTGGGGGGGACAGTGACTGAGTGGGTGGGAGACAGTGACTGGGTGGGAGACAGTGACTGGGTGGGAGACAGTGACTGGGCTGGTGGGTGCCAGACAGTGACTGAAGTGACTGGGTTGGTGGGTGGTTGGGAGACAGTGACTGGGTGGGAGACAGTGACTGGGTGGGAGACAGTGACTGGGTGGGAGGCAGTGACTGGCTGGGAGACAGTGACTGGGTGGGGGACAGTGACTGAGTGGGTGGGAGACAGTGACTGGGTGGGAGACAGTGAGTGGGTGGGAGACAGTGACTGGGTGGGAGACAGTGACTGGGTTGGTGGGTGCCAGACAGTGACTGGGTGGGTGAGTGGGTGGGAGACAGTGACTGGGTGGGTGGGTGGGTGGGAGACAGTGACTGTGAGTGACAGTGACTTGGGAGACAGTGATTGGGTGGGTGGGAGACAGTGACTGGGTGGGTGGGAAACAGTGACTGGGTGGGAGACAGTGACTGGGTGACTGGGTGGGAGACAGTGACTGGGTGGGTGGGAGACAGTGACTGGGTGGGTGGGAGACAGTGACTGGGTTGATGGGAGACAGTGACTTAGACAGTCACTGGGTGGGTGACAGTGACTGGGTGGGAGACAGTGACTGGGTGGGAGATAGTGACTGGGTGGGAGACAGTGACTGGGTGGGAGGCAGTGACTGGCTGGGAGACAGTGACTGGGTGGAGGACAGTGACTGGGTGGGTGGGAGACAGGGAGTGAGTGGGTGACAATGACTGGGTGGGAGACAGTGACTGAGTGGGAGATAGTGACTGGGTGGGAGACAGTGACTGGGTGGGAGACAGTGACTGGGTGGGTGGGTGCCAGACAGTGACCTTGGGAGACAGTGACTGGGTGGGTGGGAGACAGTGACTGGGTGGATGGGAGAAAGTGAAGAGCAAAAACACAAAAATACTGCATTGTCGCATCATTTACACACAGTCACAGCGATGCATTTACAACAGTCAGGTGCAAGAGCTGATACTCTAGGACAGGGGTCATGAAACCGCAGCTCGCGAGCCACCTGCGGCTCTTTGGGCACGTTCATGCGGTTCTCCCCTCATTATTTGAAATTGAGGGGCAGGTGCGATGCCGGAGCAAAATGGCGGCGATTCCCCAGCGGTCCCGGCACGCGCATGCGCAGGTCCCCAAACGTGGGACAGAGGGGGAAGTACTAGCTCTTCTTGCGACGCTCCTTCCCCCCCCCCGCTCCCAACGTGGGACGGAGGAGGAAGTACCAGCTCTTCTTGCGGCGGCCACTCCCCCCCCCCCGCTCCCAACGTGGGACGAAGGGGGAAGTACCAGCTCTTCCTGCAGCTGCCCCTTCTCCCCCCCCGCTCCCAACGTGGGACGGAGGGGGAAGTACCCGGCACTCTTCTTCAAGGGGTGGAGTCACATTTAGTGATTGTCGGTTACGCAATTTATAGTCCATCGCATGGGAGAAGCCACAATATCAACCAGTCATCAGGTGAATAACTGACAACGCCTCTAAACATTGGCAGAAGCATCAGCTGTTGCATAATGCGGCAACGTAAGTGGTAAGTATACGGAGCGTATATACATTAATACTGAAAGGCAGGTGTGTAAATAAACCTGTCTGCTCAGGATAGGGTATGTCCATAATAATTATCTATTTGAAAAAACACCCATCGAGTGCATTTGACGGCAGTGGATATTCACAGTTGAGTGCAAATAGCCGCACGACTATTCACAGTTGAGTGCAAATAGCCGCACGACTATTCACAGTTGAGTGCAAATAGCCGCACGGCTATTCACAGTTGAGTGCAAATAGCCGCACGGCTATTCGCACTCAGTAGGAAATAAAATGGAAACAAAATAAACATCCAAGCCAGGAATCGAACCCTGGTCCACTCTGTTAATAGGCTGTAACATAACCACTGAGCTACAACACTTTCTGATGCTTTGAGTGAATAAAGGCATAGAAGTCTATTGACATTACAGTGTTCATAGCCGCACGGCTATTCGCACTCCGTAGGAAATAAAATGGGAAAAAAATAAACTTACCAGCCAGGAATTGAACCCTGGTCCACTCTGCTAATGGCCTGGAGCTTAACCACTGAGCTACAGTATAAGACTTTCTGATGCCTTTGTAGTGAGTAAAGGCAGAGAAACCTACTGACATTACAGTGTTCATTGCCGCACGGCTATTCGCACTCAGTAGGAAATAAAATGGAAAAAAATGACAGAACACTCCCCTATTGACATTCTATACCCCCTGCATCTGTGATCAGCGCGACTTTAGGCTGAGTCCCCAGTCAGCACTGTGGCACGCACCCGGCGGGGGGGCGGCGCGTGCACAGCGCTACACCGCGATCTGCAAGTTTAAATACACAGCAGTTGCCGCCAGCACCGCTGCAGGCATCACGCTATTGCTCACGCGTGCACCAGTGTGCTGCGGTGGTGGGGCCGATGCTGGCCGATGGGGGGGGCATCACAGCAGTTGACACCTGCCATGAAGCACCTGTCTCGCGATGCAGCTCCCACGCGAAACGGGGCTCTCTCTGACGCCGGCGTGCCGGAAGCTTAACCCAGACTACTTCCGGCGCTACCATAGGGAGACACCGCGATTTTTTTTGCAGCAATTTTTAATTTTTTTTAATGAACAGGCGCCTGGCTGCGCGGGGGCCCGGGCAGCCGGGTCCCCCTGACCCACGGGGCCAGGGACGCCAGTACCCTTTCTCCCCCGCTGTTGGCAGCCCTGATTAAGATCAATGGTGTACAGCACATATATCGTAACCCAGTTTATAATTGGTTTACATCATTATGCATAAGGCTGCGTCCATGTTTAGTGCTTGAGGGCGGAGGCGTGCTTCCACTCGGCACTGAGCCCCCACAGCCGCAATGAGAGTGACTTTAGTAGGGGCTCGCCTACGCTTCCGCGCGCTTGCGGAAGAGTAGCTCTTAGGGAAATTTTAAATTTCCCCGCTTGCCAGACCGCAGGGCTGGTCACGTGAGCGGTTCGCCGAATGAGCGCGAACCAGCTCCGTGACATCACTGGCCCGCCCGCCGACACGCCCCCGACGCGCCCCCGGAACCCTGGCCGAGGCCTTATGTGTCTGGCCAGGGTGAGCATTGGGGCTTGAGACGCTTGCAGAGCAAGCAAAATTGAATTTGCCGCCTCCAAGTGCGTCACATAAGCGGTTGACCTAATGAGGGCAAACCAGCTCAGTGCCATTGTGGCCGCGCCCCGAGATGAGCTTGCACCTAGCCACAAATTGCACGGCCGAGCAGGGCGCAGCGCTCGTGTGCCAGCACGCCACGCTCCCTCTCAGGCCGCAGCCTAAGGCTTAGTCGATAGAGACTGAAGCCGTGCGGAGGCGCTTTCCCTGGCCTTAGAGCACGTGCCGTCCGTGGGCATGTCTGAGGGCGGGCCAGTGACGTCACGGAGCTGGTTCTCCCTCATTTGGCGAACCGCTCACGTGACCGGCCCTGCGCTCCGTCAAGCTAAGAAACAAAAGATTTCTTAAGACACGCTTCCACAGGCATGCGGAAGCGTGTGCGAGCCCCTGCTAAAGCCGCTCTCATTGCGGCTGCAGGGGCTCAGTGCCGAGCAGCAGCGCGCCTCAGCATGGGTCAGCGCCTAAGCGATGACCAAGCCCGAGGCCTAAGGACTCGGGCATGGTGCCTCGGGCCGCGCTCTTGCTCTGCCTCGCCTGCAGAAGCTGGTGCTTTTTTGTGGCCTGACAGGTGAGGCAGTGAGCGCGCTTTGGGGGTGGGGAAAAGGTGTGGCGGAGGTGGGGCGGGAGGCGGGGCTAGTTCCATTGGATGTTTGCTGTCACGTGACCGCTCCTCCGCTCCCCTCAGCGCGTATATTTAAACTTGCCTGTCGCCTGCATTTCCACACGCCTCCGCACGTATGCGGAAGCGGCTTCTAAGGCTGCGGTCCCACTAACTACTACAGCGCACGTCTATGCGATCAAGCCCCGCCCACCCAGTTCCTCCGGTCCCAGTCCCTACCTTGTCACGCACCTTTCCCCAGCGGTGCGCGACAGGTTTTCAGGCAGGCAGGGGAGTTTGAGATTGGCATTTGTGACGGAGGCGTGTCCACGCCCCCGCCCCCGCCGGCAGTTCAGCCAATGAGGGCAAACCAGCCGCGGGATGCCATGGCCACGCCCCTGCAAACCTACTGCCATGCCCCCTCCCGTCGCAAATGTTCTCTCTCCCCTCAGACCGCAGATCGCGGTATAGCCCTCTGCATGCGCCACCCCCCCTGCCGGGCGCGTGTCACAGTGCTGACTGGGGCTCCGCCTAAAGCCGCGCTGATTACAGATGCAGCGGGTATAGAATGTCAATAGGGGAGTGTTCTGTCTTTTTTTTCCATTTTATTTCCTACTGAGTGCGAATAGCCGTGCGGCAATGAACACTGCAGTCAGTAGGTTTCTCTGCCTTTACTCACTACCAAAGCATCAGAAAGTCTTATAGCTCAGTGGTTATGCTCCAGACCATTACCAGAGTGAACCAGGGTTCAATTCCTGGCTGGGATGTTTATTTTTTTCCCATTTTATTTCCTACTGAGTGCGAATAGCCGTGCGGCTATTTGCACTTAACTGTGAATATCCACTGCCGCATTTGACGTGCATGGGGTAGATGGTATTAATAGTCACATAATATTCAGTGTGGTATGACCCATCGCATCAATAGGGCAACGTTCAGAGTTGGTAAAGGACACTTAAATCGTAGAAGTGGATCATAAGAATAGAGAGTCGAAGTCGGATTTTCAAAACATATGATATATTGAGTATTAGAAACATGAGCATGGCACCATCAGAGTGAAGTCCAAAGTTCAAAGAGGATTCTGTCAACTCAGGCATTGTATACAACAAAGGATAGTATGTCTATCCCAGGGGCCAAGCAACTTCAGCTAGACTCATTTTCAGATAAGCTTTGCACTATCACAAGCCTCACCTAGGAGATTCCAGAGAGATTCAGGGGCTCAAGAGTTAAAGAACGGAAAAAACAAAATATATACATCCTTTTACAATTCTTTGGGAGGTATTCCCTTCAACCCACAATAATGTCTTGATTGTAGAGGGGTGGTAATTTCATAGGCTAATTATATCGAGATCATGTTCTGCCTGGTTCACTCTCCCTGAGAGCAGTATTCCCAGGGAAGTAGCAATATCAATCCCCTTATTCCTTAATATATATATATATATCCACAATTGGGAGAGGACACTCACTGTACAGCACGTGTGTCCCTCTGCTGCCGGTGAGTGGTTGGAAGCCATCAGTGTGCAATCCGCTCAAAAAGTGCACAGAAGTAGATAGAGGGCTGCGTCGCACCACCAGAGCAATAAACAAGGTCGAGAGGGTGACTGCAGAAAAATAAAAAATGTATTTGATCCTAAAAATGAGGTGAAATGGGCCAACATGTTTCCCGCGGCAAGCGCTTTGTCCAGGTCCTTGTTGGGGAACACTCTATCTACCTCTAACTCCTTAGAATTCCTGTATTTAGAAAACTGGGTTCTCAGTGATTCAAGAATGTTCCATATGACCCCACAGGCATCAAGGCACAAAGCATCATGTGCCAGTCTACCCGTACGTTTACTGTAGGATTTCTTTGTACCCGCTTTCACTTAGTGTGACTGGCTGCATTGGTGACCCTTTTGTTATACTGTTACATTTTTCTGTAAAACCTACAGTATTCATTTTTAAGTTAGGCGAATCAAGTAATTTTTTGACCAATTACCAACAATTAAATAAGTGTTGTATTCGTGGCAAATGTGAATGATGGTAAATAATGAGCTCAGCTCTGCAAATTACTTGAAAATATCTATTTCCTGGTGGCAGTGAATCACTTCAATTAAAATGGTTACTGATATTGGCATAATGAGAAAAATTAGATTTACATTAACTACCAGTGTGCCAGGTGCTACCAGTGTGCCAGGTGCCTCATCCAATTCTTTTGTTGACTTTTCCAATCCTTACATCACTGCCACGTCAACTAACTTTGTTTCAAATGTCGTATGTAATCCTCTGTAACATGGGTATAAATATCAGGACCGGAGCTTGTGTTACTCCAACCAGAAGAAGAAGACACTTGAACACAAAGAACTTCTTCTATCAAAATGACGTCTTTCATTTGCACTCTCTCTATCTTCGTGGCTCTAATGAGTACAGGTGAGCTGATTTATTCAATATCTTAATTTCCATGTACCAAAATGTTTACAATGTAGCCAAATCAATGATGTGTTGTTGGTGTGTGCATTAGATATAACAGCATTTGCAGAATAGAGATTTTTATTCATGCCCTAGTCATACACAATTCAGTGCTCAGGGGGTTATGTAGCAAGGTCTCCCATCTGTAACTGAATAGCACTAAATGAAACGATGAAACATCCATTCAATTTCCAATGGGGTTTTTTTGCATGATAAATGTGGTGCTATATCTGGTCCACTTTGGCAGCTGCAAGAATATGATATGCAGCCCCCATCAATGTCAGTGGTTGAGCCTCACTTCAAAGTTATCAGAAAATAGATGTTACTAACTAACTCATCCTTCCTAAGCCATCACCACCAGTCCTTATTCAATCCATCATAACAGACATTATGGGGGTCATGCACTAAGCAGTGATAAGTGCTTTTAAGTGAGATAAAGGGGGTTATGCACTAAGCAGTGATAAGTGGGTTTTCTGGGTGCTATGCACAAAGCAGTGATAAGTGCTTTTAAGTGAGATAACTGCCTTTATAGCGTGATACTGCCTGCTGTGAGATTCACAAAGCAGTGATAACAGTGCAGTAACCTGCTATAGGGGGTTATGCACAAAGCAGTGATAAGTGTTTTTAAGTGAGATAAATGCCTTTATTTCTCAATATTGCGTGCAGTGCGATTCACAAAGCAGTGATAACACTGCAGTATCACGCTTAAAAGGCTTTTCATCATCAAAACACAATCATTGCTAAAAAAATTGCGCCATAAATTGTGCCAAAATGCAGTTATCTCACTTAAAAACACTTATCACTGCTTTGTGCATAACTCCCATAATGGCTACTTAAAAGCACTTATCACTGCTTTGTGAATCTCACAGAAGGCAGTAGCGGGCTATAAAGGCATTTATCTCACTTAAAAATCTTATCACTGCTTTGTGAATCTCACAGCAGGCAGTATCACGCGATAATGGCTTTTTATCTCACTTAAAAGCACTTATCACTACTTAGTGCATAACCCCCATAAAGCCATTATAGCGCGATACTGCCTTCTGTGAGATTCACAAAGCAGTGATAAGTGCTTTTAAATAGCCATTATAGCACGATACTGCACTGTTATCACTGCTTTGTGAATCTCACAGCAGGCAGTATCACACTATAAAGGCAGTTATCTCACTTAAAAGCACTTATCACTACTTTGTGCATAGCACCAGAAAACCCACTTATCACTGCTTAGTGCATCACCCTCTTTGTGACAAATTGTGAACATTGTTATTCTTTGTTTTGGCCCATGACCTAAAAGTATTCTGGCATGTGAGAAATGCATGTTGCATGTTCAATTATATAGATGCATAGAAACATTATCTATTATATCCGTGTCAAAATGATTTCTAATTACATTGAAAGAGTGTGGCATGAAACCCACAAGTCTGTCTAATCAAGATCAGCACATGAGTAAGTACAGTACACCATGTACTCTCCCTTGTGGCCTCAGAGATGCTACTGTACTAAATGTTTTTTTCCCCCTCTCTTTTCTTGCAGTTTATAGCATCAAATGTCAACAAGGTTGGAGTATCAATTCTAAAACAATTTGTTCTACAATAGATGTTGAATGTTCAGGGTCTTGTATAACATACTCAGATAACTGTTACATCGGTGAGTAATATATTTACAAAACCAAGTATTGTGATCCGTGTGACTAAATGCAAGAGGTAAATGTATTTCACAAGGGAAAACATAATTAAATAATGTACATTTATTGAGATCCTGTAGGTGCAAAGATGAATGGTGTACTTATGGTTTGGGGGATACTTGTGGGTGTTTAGGATTCAACAACCAATCTTTTACTGTTAGCATTGAATTACAAATCCTCCTCGGGGTTTAATGTGAACAATAAATTATTAATTGAGAATTTAAAAATTGAAACAATGATTAAGAATACATGTGCTCATAATCTATTTAACCAATGTTGGTTGTAGTGGAGAATATTAGGTAAATAAGTACATTGGGAAGCTTTCCCTATTACATGTTATATGATCAGAACAGTTTTTATTAGAGAATAACACAGTTGGTTTGGATTTGAAAGACAAGAAATATTCGTCTTGCATAATCATGTCCAATTAAATACATTTATACTGGAATAATTGGGAAGCAAACTGTACAAATCAGATGGGTATATCTAGGTCTTACATCGTGTATGAGATACTTAACAGAACACACGCCACATAGCAAGCTAATATCTCTAGTATCATTGTATGCTCTTTAAAAAAAAAAAAACAGAAAGTGATACAAATCTGTATATTTTATTCCCATGAAAGGGCTGGATATAAGTTATTTATTACTACTCTGTTAGAATAACAACCGTACAGTAATTTACTTGCTCGCTGCTCATAAAACCCGGCTACACCACACATTTGATAAAGCTTTAAACACAGTAACTAGGTTACACATCGATGAACAAACATCTCCTCCTTCTCTGGTACTCTTCTCACCTGAAGCAGGCCCTCATACCTACAACACCAATTGCATATTGTAATTGAGAATAAATACTGTAAGTAAAATACTTGCCACCCATATATTTTAGCCGTTCTAAAATGACCATCTTGCAAAATCTGTAAATAAATGAATGCAGAAATCAAGACAGCTTTTCTCAATATATTTATTTCATACTCTGTATAAAAAAAATCAACAGAGTACATAAATAATCATTATAAACAATACATACAAATTATCTCTCTTTATAAATAATCAACAGGAACACAACCATTGTCTCTTAAATATGAAAACACAAAACTTCATACTTAATAACATTGAACAATAAAATACTATAATCACCCCAGGTTAATAGCGTATAAAGGAGGAGCGGCTCAGTGGGTAAAGGGACTGCATGTGAAACTAACGACATTCATTTAAAAGCAGGGAGCCTGGTTCCAAACTCAGTGTCAGCTCCTTGTGACCTTGGGCAACTCATTCTATCTCCATGTGCCTCCCTGTGCCACCAAAACTGGATTGTAAGTTCTGCAGAGCGGGAGCACTTGAAATAAAATATTATACTAACAACCCACATAGAAAAGGGAATTATTGGCCACTAATTCACTGACTGGGTTATAAAGACTTTGCATTGGCTCATCATCTCACCCAGCCAGTGTTGTTCGGAAAGGGACAATTAGCCACGGCCACTTTGCTGTGGCCATTGAGCCACAGCCGTTCAGCCAATGAGGGACAGTTAGCTATGTTAGAGCTTCTAGGGTAAGGGGGTTAAATGTAGGAGTTTTAGGATAAGGGGTCACATTTATAGTTTTTAGGGTAAAGTTTAAAATGGAGGGTTTAGAGCAAGGGGATAAGGATTTTGGATTTAGGGTTTTTAGCTAAGATTTTAGAGGTTGCCTTACTTGCAGCAGCCAAATGTCCTGGCGGTGGAAAGGCCGCGGCAAGTTGTCCTAGACAAAAAATGTTGCATTCGTGTACATGATCAGATAAACAGGGGAAAGCTAGGAAAATGCATGAGAAAGATTATTAAACTAATTGATTATGGAGTCCGTATCCAACAGAGCAAAAACATCCAATCTTGTGTGTACTGGGCCAGCCTTGCAAGTATTTCCGCCCTGTTTTTGCATTTTCATCGACATTATGAAGGTCCCAGAATACCGGTTATTTGCAAGGGTTTGGGCATGTGAGATGGGATTTAAGAAAATGTAAACATGCATACAGTACCTGTGCAAAGGTCAATAGGACTTTGGTACTTTGGTACATATAGGGGGTCATGCACTAAGCAGTGATAAGTGCTTTTAAGTGAGATCAAAAGCCATTATAGCGTGATACTGCCTTCTGTGAGATTCACAAAGCAGTGATAAGTCTTTTAAGTGAGATAAATGCCTTTATAGCGCGATACTGCGTTCTGTGAGATTCACAAAGCAGTTATAAGTGCTTTTAAGTAGCCATTATAGCAGGTTACTGCACTGTTATCACTGCTTTGTGAATCTCACAGCAGGCAGTATCACGCTGTAAAGGCAGTTATCTCACTTAAAAGCACTTATCACTGCTTTTTGCATAGCACCCAGAAAACCCACTTATCACTGCTTAGTGCATCACCCCCATAGTATTGTTAAATTATTTTGCCCCAGAATTGTTCCACTTTTTCCTTGATATACACTAAAAACCGATAGTTTGGGTCCTTATCCTTTTACCATTTCTTAAATGCTATTTTTCGATTCCCCCTGTGTTTTATTTCCAACCAAGTCGCACACATGTGAGAGACTATGGGGTCATGCACTAAGCAGTGATAAGTGAGTTTTCTGTGTGCTATGCACAAAGCAGTGATAAGTGCTTTTAAGTGAGACACATGCCTTTATAGCGTGATACTGCCTGAAGTGAGATTCACAAAGCAGTGATAACAGTGCAGTATCGTGCTATAATGGCTACTTAAAAGCACTTATCACTGCTTGTGAATCTCACAGAAGTAGGTATCGCGCTATAAAGGCATTTATCTCACTTAAAAGACTAATCACTGCCTTGTGAATCTCACAGCAGGCAGTATCACGCTATAATGGCTTTTTATCTCACTTAAAAGCACTTATCACTGCTTAGTGCATAACCCCGAATGTGTATTGTAATTGTGAGATCTTAACATGCAAGTGTGTATGCACTTTGTTCCATGAATGTGTTCATAAAGAAAGAGAGGGAGCCTTCCTATTAAATGAATATCCACTTCCCTTTACAGTATATAACAACAACAACAATAGTTACAGTAAAATGTCAAGATTTTCTCATTTCAATACAAATTTTCCTACTGTATCATACTAGTACCAAGAACAAATCAAACAGTTTTCCTAAATAACACTTTTCACAGTTTGGACTTTAATTAATATATAATATTGAATAAATATGGCGAGATGACATTTACCCCTCAAATAATCCATTCATGCCCTTGATTGAAAACGGTCACACTGTAGACTCTTCCCTCCGTTATTTATGTTGCTTACAATCTCTTCTTTAATGCTCTCTAGCTTATTTTCTTCATTGTTTCTTTCTTGGCTTATTCTGTGTTGTCTGACATGGTCGTTCGTGCCAATTTCCACAAAAATCCCCCTTTCAGTGGAAAATAACCTGAGCGAACACTTTGGGCAATTCAGAATGTCCTCCTTTGTCTCACCCACTAAATGCCCCATCACATACAGTGTGTACACTCTGACACTCGTTACTTTCCTCCGTGTCTTGAAGATTATTTTGTTAACATGACTGGTTTTCCTCCTGTGTTTTTATCCCAGACAATGTATACCGTCCATCAATCAGAAAAGGTTGTGAAACTAATCAGGATCTGTGTAATATAACTGTCAGTATCAAAACAGATAATGGGGTTGAAGCCAGGGTACCAACTCAGTGCTGTGAGACAGACTCCTGCAATCAGGAACATACTTTTCAAAGTAAGTATAAATAGGTTTATGAACTTATAAAGATCATGAAACTTAAAATTCTCCTGATAATGTTTTCAATAAATCAAACATCATTTTGTTGCAGGGGAAATGTTTGAAAAGGGCAGATACACCTTTAACTGATGGTACACGCATACACAACAGCAATGAACAGATTGCAGCGTTAGAGGGCAGAAAAAGCCCCTCACCCCTTTATTACAGTAACTGATGAGTAATATCTCTATACAATATCATCTAGTAACGTTGCATCTTGTCCAATACACAGATGTAGCAATCGTTATTACTCCAGCTAATGCACCGAGCTGCAGTAACGCTGCCATGTTATTTAACACAAGATTTCTCGCAGTTCTATTGAAAGTAATGGGAACGCATGCTTTATCTCCGTGTTATGCCTGAGTACTTCAAGTACTAACAGTAGTAATAATGCCTGCTATTCATGTACACTCTTCAGCTAAAGTTTGTATAGCATCATGATTGTTCTTTTTTTTTGCCTTTTCATACTACAATGATTAAGAGAGTTTCTAAAAATGTTGAACCAGCCAATTGGGCAGTTTTCTGTCTGAATTCCCAAATAAAAGTCAATGGGAAATGTTGGCTGAAAATGGCCTGATTGGCTGCATCGGAGGATATAGCAGAAGACCCATAGTCTTCTGGATATTATGGTCCCATTTCATTACACTTGGCTAGAACTGATTTAAACTAATTCAAATGAAAATGACTTCACAGCATATTACATGGGGCAGTAATGTATTTGCACTTTGTGAAGTTACAAAATGCACCTCTTGTTTTGATAAAGGGCAGTGTTTTCCAGATTGGTGTCAAAAAGTGACCTCACTTTGGGGCGAGTCACTAAGCAGTGAGCTTTTGCGCCTGATTGGGAAATTTGTAATCCCACGATAAAAAATTAAGGCAGATGCGGATTCACTAAGAAGTGAAGGGCGTTTGGGTAGTTGCAGGCAGAAACACACCCAATGGCGCGAGCTGCTATCGTGCCTAAAATTCTAAAGCCGCCTGTAAGAACTGCATGGAGACGCTGTGTCCCCATGTACGGCTCTTACAGGCGATCATACTGTATACATATACATTTTAATACTAGTGTACATATGCAGGGGGTCTCCTGAGCCGAACCGCACTGGTTTCAGCATCTGGACCCCCTACTTCCTGAGATACAGGCCCGTTATGGGGTGCCGGTATCCCCTGTGCTTTTAAATCTGTGCGGGAGCAGGGGGTCTCCCGAGATGAACCGCATTGATTTTGGTCTCAGGCCCAGATATGGGGTGGGTGCCGTATCTCCTCCACTATTTAAATGTCCCGCGTCATGTGACGCGGATGCTTTAGAAATGGCAGTAACATTGGCATCCGATGCCCCATATCGGGACCTGTTATTTGGGAAGCAGGGGGTCCCTGTGCCAGAAATCAAAGAGGTTCAGCTCAAGAGACCCCCTGCTCCCGCACACTATACAAAAAATACACACTATTTTACATGTTACTTTACTTCTCCCATATCTCTTTTTGCTCTGTGTAACCACAGCTAAAGTCATATATTCCACAAAATGTATTGTTATGTTCTATAAGCAAAGATGGAGAAGTGTACAGGCATTGGGAAGGTCCTGTCTGACGTTTCCAGGTTATATTTGTTTGTTTTGATACCCTTTACAAAATAATAATTGATGACTATACATTAGACATCTTTTATTGCAAAACTTAGATCCAGATCCACAAAGCTCTGTAAATGTACTTACTATAACTTAATGTTACCTAACTTAGCATCACATTAACACTACCAGACAATGGTGTATATTCAAAAAACAGTAACATCACGTTAAATTAAGTATTCTACTGTAAGAGCATAGCGTTAGCTGGAACAGATATTAAGGTTAATAACAGGCAAATGAGGCTTTATCGTAGCATTACACATCCTGCAAGGTTAACATGTGGACTTAATGTTACATCAGTTACAGTAAGTCATACATAAACTTAGCGTTACTCACATCCAGAACATGAAATAGGCTTGGATGTGTTTGGATGGGTGAACAGTAAGTCACAGTTAGGTATGATTTAATTAGCATAGTGTTATTTTCCTGTATTATTTCTATTTCTCAACTTAAGCTAAAGACCTATATCAGGGTCTGTATGGGAGCAATGCTAGGTCACACTTAATATCACATTATTGTAAGATAAGAAGCAGTTTTATGCTACAATAACGTGATGTTAAGCCTGTGCTAATGAGATGTAGTTGGACGTTGTTTTTGCAATAAAATTAGCTTTGATGATACCCTGTTAACTCAGGAACAACATCCATTTCTGTTTCAGGAGCTCGGATTTAACAAAGTTTGTGGATCTAGGTCATAATATCTTCTCCTACTAAGGGAAAAGCCAGCGCGCATCTGTTTATTTGTCTTTTCCAAGTACTGTAATACACAAATTAATGTGCATCTCTATTTGAACAAATGAATATGTAACGGTATTTCTGAACCGGCCTGACCCACCCAATCTCACATTGGCCCCTGTGGTCTAACCGGCCCCCATTACAGTGTGGTAGTGTCTGGTGGTGCACCTGTTGGCAACAGGACTCCTGAGTCTCCCGCATGATGGTGTATGGGGAGGACCCATCCAGACAGGCAGCTGAGGTAGTGTGCTGAGTCTCACCTAGTTCCAGTGCAGCGCCTCCACCTCATCAGGGTCCCTTCGGTCACTTGGGGATGGTCCTGACGAGGAACTCCTCCGTGGTGCTCCTCTCTGTACATTCACTCCACATATGTACACGAGAGGGTTTGCGATTGAGAACATCTTTATTGTATGAGTGGGCTAGCTGCCCCTCGCAGTAGAGAATTAGCCACTCATGATCAGTCTCTGTGCTTCCCTTAAAAGGTGTATCTCTCCTTAGATAGGGATTCCCTATCCCCGCAGGGATCACTGCCCTGTGCCAGGTCCCTGGACACAGTCTCCTCTGGAGTTACTATAACATAACTAGAACTCTGGTAGAACTACTCCTCCTCTCAGCAGAACTCAGTTCTCATGCAGAACTCTGGCTCCACTAGACTAACTTTTAGAAACAGTGCTGTGCCTTATGTAACTTCTGAGGCTGACAAACCTCTGACATCACTAACCATGGAGTCAGAGCATGTGACCAGTCCCATCCATACACAGGGCACCCCACCAGGGTGTGAGGGCAAACCTCCATAATTACTGCTGGCATGCCCACAACTTACCAGGCCTTACTGTCAGCAGGAGAGATGACTGTAGCCATTTTACATGACTGCTACAAATACATTAATGTACTTACTATATGCAAAGATTCCATGGGGCCTACTGTATATACCAAGACCATATTTACAGTACATTTGAATTAAGCATCAACATTTTTGTTCTATAAATGACTACTGATGTGCCTCGTAACTATAACGTTCCTTATAGGACATCACATTTGTGATACATAGTTTTGTTGTTTTGAATTCATTTTGACAGATTTTGTCAAGTTAAATGTTTGAATTTACAATTTAATTTTAAAAAGAATTATGAGTATATTATTTATATCTTGTGTTATAAAGATAAATTATTAGTGTAATTCTACTAACATTAGACATACTGTAAAAATAATCTATTTTACTAACCTACAATATATAATGAAGGAAACATCCATACTATGTCACATACATCTTTTACGCTTATGTCACACAATGAGTTGAATAAGGTTAGTACTGTAAAAATGTCTCTCTGACCATCACCTCATCTCATTCTTTCTATCTCGCTTCTCCCCTTCTCCACCTCCATCTACCCCCGGTTCTGCAGAAACCTGCGCTCTATTCACTTACCTGACTTTGAGTCCACTTTAAGCTCCACCCTCTTCTCTCTCAGCTCTGCTACAGACCCTGACAACCTGGTCAGAAACTACAACTCTGCCTTGTCCTCGTCTCTTGATCTACATGCCCCACTTTCTCTCTGCCGCACTCGCCCTTCTAACCCTAGACCCTGGCTAAATTCCCACACGCGCATGCTGCGTTCCTCCACTCGTTCCTCTGAACGCCTCTGGAGGAAGTCTCACACTCTCGCAGACTTCCTTCACTACAAATGTATGCTATCCTGTTTCAACTCTGCCCTCTCGCAAGCTAAACAAGCCTATTTTTCTGCACTAATCAACATGCACAAGTCTAACCCACGCCGACTGTTCTCTGTCTTTGATACTCTACTCAAAGCACCCTCAGCTGCCTCTCCTTCCTCCATCTCCGCTCAGGACTTTGCTGACTATTTTAAGGAAAAGGTGGAATCCATACGGCAGAACATCCCCTCTGTTTCTTCCTCCCATCCTACACCTCTTCCTAACTCTCCTCCTGCCTTCCTTGACTCTTTTTCCACTGTCTCAGAGGAGGATGTGTCGCTGTTGATCGCCTCCTCTCCCTCTACCACTTGCCCACTTGACCCCATTCCCTCCCATCTCCTAAAACCTCTAGCTCCTACTATAATCCCTACGCTCACACACATTTTTAACTCCTCCCTCTGCTCTGGAACCTTTCCATCCTCCTTCAAACATGCAACAGTCATACCATTACTCAAGAACCGCAAGCTTGACCCTACCTGTCTTTCTAACTATCGACCTGTCTCCTTTTGCCTCTAAACTCCTTGAACGTCTTGTATTCTCTCGCTTGCTCCATTTTCTCAACACCTATTCTCTCCTAGACTCTCTACAATCTGGCTTCCGCTCTGCTCACTCCACCGAAACAGCCCTCACTAAAATAACTGACAACCTCCATGCTGCCAAAGACAGAGGTCATTACACTCTGCTCATATTACTCGACCTCTCTGCAGCATTTGACACAGTGGACCACCCTATTCTCCTTCACATTCTCCATACTCTAGGTATTCGGAACAAAGCTCTATCCTGGATCTCATCCTACCTCTCCCATCGTACTTTCAGTGTCTCTTCTGCTAACACCTCCTCCTCCTCTATTGATCTCTCTGTGGGGGTACCCCAGGGCTCTGTCCTGGGACCTCTTCTCTTTTCTCTGTACACACTCTCTCTAGGTGACATAATAACATCTTTTGGGTTTAATTATCACCTCTATGCCGACGACACGCAAATATACTTTTCAACACCTGTCCTTACACCTGCTGTACAAACCAAAGTTTCTGGATGTCTCTCTGCTATATCATCATAAACTCAACATGGCTAAAACAGAGCTCCTCATACTTCCTCCCAAACCTGGCCCTACTACCTCCTTCCACATTACTGTTGGAACTACAATCATTCACCCAGTAGCCCAAGCACGCTGCCTAGTGGTCACGCTCAACTCCTCTCTCACATTCGCCCCTCACATTCAAAACATTTCTAAAACTTGTCGCTTTTTCCTCCGCAATATAACAAAGATACGCCCTTTCCTCTGTTGCTCGACTGCTAAAACTCTGACTCAGGCCCTCATTCTCTCCCGTCTTGATTACTGTAAGCTCCTGCTGTCCGGCCTTCCTGCCTCTCACCTGTCTCCCCTACAATCTGTCCTAAACGCTGCTGCCAGAATCACTCTACTCTTTCCTAGATCTGTCTCAGCATCTCCCCTCATGAAATCCCTCTCCTGGCTTCCGATCAAATCCTGCATCTCACATTCCATTCTTCTCCTCACTTTTAAAGCTTTACATTCTTCTGCCCTTCCTTACATCTCATCCCTAATTTCTCGTTATGCACCATCCAGACTCTTGCGTTCTTCTCAAGGATGTCTTCTTTCTACCCCCTTTGTATCTAAAGCCCTCTCCCGCCTTAAACCTTTCTCACTTTCTGCCCCACACCTCTGGAATGCCCTTCCCCTCAGTACCCGACTAGCACCCTCTCTATCCACCTTTGAGACCCACCTTAAGACACACTTGCTTAAAGAAGCATATGAATAGCACTGTGGATATTCTGAACACAATACATAAAGCTTGGCCCCCTGCAGACGCACTTACCAGAACTCCCTCCTACTGTCTCTGTACGTTCTACCTACCAATTAGACTGTAAGCTCCTCGGGGCAGGGACTCCTCTTCCGAAATGTTACTTTTATGTCTAAAGCACTTATTCCCATGATCTGTTATTTATATTATCTGTTATTTATTTGATTACCACATGTATTACTAATGTGAAGCGCTATGTACATTAATGGCGCTATATAAATAAAGACATACAATACAATACAATAGGTGCACACACGCACACACGCACACACGCACACGCGCACACACGCACACACGCGCAATTACATTTGAGATTTTGATGCATTCATTTTATGACAAAATTGCCATTTGCAACACTTGGTAAATAGCCTCATTGTTCCACAGATAACAGGGGACCTTAACACAGCAGTCTGCACTAATCACCCTCTTTGTTTGTATTTTCCCCGAAGACCTTTCCAACGAGGTTTTTATTTGTAACATCTTATGCTCCCTTCAGGAGATTTAAGCGTTTCAAATAATACATTTCCAGGAGGATAAAATGAAGCTCTCCCCAGAGCCCAGTGCAATGTAAAAGTTACCATGGTAACCGCGGAAGCATATGAGTTTAACTCATATCATGTTAGCATCTCAGCCACTGTGCATGTTCTGCTCTTTGTTTAAAAACCATAGAATGTTTTGTCGTAAGGGAATGCCGAAATTTCGTAGACTCCCAAATTGACACTGAGTTGGTCATTGAGGAGAGCGGCATGACGGTAAATTTTCGCGCCGTTTTAGGTAACCAAACTAAGCTGCTCAGTTCCAGAGGTGCACATGCAGCATTTTCTAATTCCACCCATCTCTTTAACTTTGGGTTAGAATGCCATTGTACAATCTGACTTAATTGTGCCGCCTTGTAATATGATACCAGGCAGGGTACAGCCAGGCCGCCCGCCGCCACAGATCTTTTCATATTTAATTTACTTACTCTCGGTTTTTTACCTCCCCAGATGAATTTGGATATTTCAGATTGAAGTGAGTGCAAGTCCCTCCAACTGAGTGGCACTGGGAGAGTTTGGAAGAGGTATAATAAACGGGGGAGTAAATTCATTTTGACACTATGGATACGTCCAATCCAGGATATCCTTTTGGATGTCCACTTCCGTAAATCAGATTTTAAGGTCCGAATCAGGTTGGGGTAATTTGCATTGTACACGTCCTTTACAGTTTTGGTGATGTGGACACCCAAGTATTTTATGTGGTTTTGTTGCCAGTTAAATTTGAAATTTAATTTTAGTAATTTCTCTGTGTGTCTAGGGAGGTTGACATTGAGGGCTTCCGACTTGGATTGATTGATTTTGAAGCCGGAGACCTTAGCGAATCGATCTAGTAGGGCGAATAGGTTTGGCAGGGAAGTAAGGGGTTTTGTGATAATCAAGAGGATGTCATCCGCATACAGGGCCGCTTTATGGGTTTGGGAGTATGCGTTTAACCCTGAGATGTCTGGGTTTCCTCTGATTTGCGCCGCCAGTGGTTCGATACAAAGGGCAAATAAAAGTGGGGATAATGGGCAGCCCTGTCTCGTGCCACTCTTTATTTGGAATGGCAGAGAGGGGTAGCCTTGGTGTATGACCCTGGCGGTGGGGTTAGAGTACAGCGACAGAATCGCCTCGCTCACCCGATCTCCAAAGCCAAATGTTGCAAGCGTCTCTTTTAAATATGGCCAGTCTATCCTATCGAAAGCTTTTTCTGCATCCAGACTTAACAACATGCTTTGAGTTGCCTTACTATTTGCCAAATCCAACAGATCAATAAATCGTCGTGTATTATCCGCTGCTTGCCGGCCCTTGATAAATCCGACTTGATCTGGGTGTATAAGTCTGGGTAGGATGAGACTAAGGGCCTCATGCAGTAAGCGTTGATAAGGGAAATATGGCCATGTTATAGCCAAAATTGGGTTTGAGATTCAGTAAGCGCCGATAAGTGCTTCATATCGCCAGGTTTCGGAGCCGATAATTTGGTTATGGCCAGTCGCCTGCCGATAAGCCTGTTTTCGACACTGATCGCCACTTTTTTAAATCGGCTGGATTCAACAAAAAAAAACAGCTTATCGGGGCTGATCGGCACTACGAAATTGAGATGTTATGGCCGATTTCTCCCGCCAACTAAAGTTGGCATTTTGGACGGGAGAACGATCGCTAAGGCTGCCGGAACGGCACTTAGAAAAAAAACATCTTCTGTACATCAATGGAAGTCAATGGAGCGGGGACGTATAACAGTATAGTACTGTTTACGTTTCATTGCTCACAATACAAGGGGGATTTGCATTACAGTGTGGGGGCATTCCCTGCATTGTGTCACAGCTGATGTGTCTTATTTGCATAACATTCGACTTTTACATGTTTTCAGCATTTGCGGGTCACATTACTCATCATGTGATGATGTGGCAAGGGAAAATACTATACTACACTCTTAAAGGAGAACCTCACATCATATCACACATTTTACTCAACTCAGCGACAATTATTTACATGATGTCACACATGTCACACATGTCACACATACACAGTATATTCATCTTCCTTTACATTACACAATGCTTGTAATGTGACACGCATCTTTAAACGTTCATGTACATCTGTATTCTCATGTTTACATATACTTTTGGGTCCTCCCTATTTTCATGACGTCACTTATTGGACGCTCAATCACATTGCATGTTTACATTGTAACCGTTGCATTACAAGCACTTCAACCTAACTTATACACACATGTACAGTAATTCATCATTGGGACACCTTGTAAACTCATTCTATACCAACTATCCTCCTTACACAAATGCATGCATATGCACACGACTATTCATTGTTGCCAACATGTCACAATAACATGGATAATTACACATGTTACACAAAACTTTTCCCACGTCAATCTCAGCCTTTTTGTCTCATTACATGACTGACTCTTGCGTTCACAAGTGTTACATGCATTGCACATGCAACTATTTATTTGCAAGCAATCTTTGTACAAAGCTTCACGTCACATCATTGCCAAATATCATCATTCCCTGCAGAATACACACAACAAATACTTAGAACAACAAGTGCACACAGCTTGCCACAGAAGTACTTTATTATGTTAATGTAACACCTTGCATTTTACTATGTCACCTGACATCATCACATACCTATTTAAAGGACGCACATTACCTGCTCATTCACAGCTACTCATTTCAAAATGTTGCGAATGTTTAGGAGACGGAGGAACATTCTTTTCTATGACATGCTTGATGATGAAGACAATCATATAGGGCAAGGGAGGGACACACCGAGGGACAGTGACAGTGACGCGGATACGACAGGGACAGGGAGAGGGACAGGCCGAGGGACAGGTAGAGGGACAGGAGATCAGAGGAGAAGACAGAGGAGACAACTTGTGCCTCGTCCGCGTCTGTACAGGGAGAGAACCCTGTTAGATGGGATGAGTGAGGAGGAGATTGTAAGTCGCTATCGTTTGAGTTCAGCAGCAATCTTATCTCTTTATGAGGAGATAAGGGGGGATTTAGATTTTTTCACAGCCAGAGGTCGTGCAGTCCCTGGGCTTGTTAAAATGCTGTGCTCATTACATTATCTTGCTTCCGCGTCATACCAGACAACTGTGGGCATAGTGGGCGGGGTCTCGCAATCTACATTCTCGCGGGCCTTGACCCAGTTTCTCTATGCACTCAATAGACGCGCTAGGAATTATATTCATTTTCCTACAGAGGCGACAGAGTGGCTGGAAGTCAGGACTGGCTTTTATAATATAGCAGGGATACCATGTGTGCTGGGTGCAATCGATTGCACACATGTTGCTTTGATTGCACCTAGTCAGAGTGAGCATGTGTACCGCAATCGGAAGCACTACCATTCACTCAATGTACAGGTGGTATGTGATGCCACGATGAGGATAATGCATGTGGTACCCAAGTTCCCTGGTTCCAGTCACGATTCCTCTATCCTGAGGAACTCTTCAGTCTTCCATGCGTTCGAAGAGGGACATTTTGAACCTGGTTGGCTGCTGGGTGAGTACATATTTACATGTTCTAACACAAAACACATGTTGATTTAGGAATGTTGGCATTGTACAATTTGATCACTAATGTCAGCTTATGTGTGCTCCATTCATTATAGGTGACTCAGGATACGGAATTAGGCCGTGGCTCTTGACTCCGGTGCTAAACCCTCAAACTGAAGCAGAGGACAGGTACAATGCAGCCCATATATCTACAAGATCTGTTATAGAGAGGACATTTGGCCTACTCAAGACCAGGTTTAGGTGTCTGGACAGAACTGGTGGGGCTCTTCTATACAAGCCTCAAAAAGTGTCTGATATTATCCTTGCCTGTTGCATTTTGCACAATGTTGCACTCAGGCACAATGTACAGTCAGACCTAGCTGAGGCTTTGGTAGACGAGCATCCCACCCATGTAGCTGCTGAAAATGAACAAACAGCCAGTGGTGGCCAGACACGACAGAATCTCATCAATTCATTTTTTTCTTGTAAGTACAAACTCATATGTTCCTAGTACTACTTTTATAGTTTAATTATGTTATATTAACAATAATGTTTCTTTATATAACCTTCTGTTAGGACACAGATGAATATGGGTTGCACACCTTTCTTTTCTCTGCTGTGTGCACAAAGGGATGTGGCACCGGTATGTTATTGTTGCACAGGTTATATAATCCCTCTTCAATTGTACTTTAGTTGTGTGTATGTGAATACAACTTGGGTAACAAAGCAATAATATTGTAGCATTGTGTTATTCCTTATGCTAAGACAAAACACATATTATGCCCATAATCATTCATGCTTCTAGTATGCTTACATACAATGTTATTGGTGCAGTGTAACATGTACATCCATATGATGTGTACACCAGGCTGATTTACATTTTGAATGTCATGAAATATACATGGTGTTGTACATTTAACACCAAATACACACTTTGCTGTGTTGTTTACGGTACTGAAGATGGCATGTCAATGTTTGCAATTTATATATTGTTCCTTTGCATTATAGGTATATCTCCAGTATGACTGATCATGGTATGTATATTTGCTGACATCTCTCATAAGATGTGGCTACCTCAATCTTCCTATAATTATTGGAACTAAAAACCCAACATATTGGTTTAAACACAAATGTTACATATATGTACTTTCTGTATCATGTATATGCATTTAGCTACTCTTGAGCTTTCATGTGCATTGTATTACAAAATGATTACTCACATTTCATCACATTTTATGTAGGTTTCCTTATAATTTCCATTAATGTAATATAGAGGTGGTTGGAGAAAAGGGGATAACTGTACTTATTTGTTTACTTACGGGAGCACATTCATCACTAGCATAGACACACTTTTTAAGACAACTGTTTGTGTCTCTATCAATTGGTGTAGGATCCATGTATAACACCGACAAATGATAACACCAGCTTTATTATGGTAGCTTATATCATCATATTGACTATACTATGTATTTCTAAACGATTAATAAACACAGTAAACTATAGTTAGTTAGGTTAATGAAATATACACAGAAACGTACTTCATAACATGATGGTGATGTCATATTCAGAACATCATGCATTGGAGGGGACCATAACATCTGGCCAGTAACATTATTTGCTACAGTCCCAAACCATTTTATCTACATACCCATGTAACAAGAGATTTTAAAAATAAATGGCTACTTGGTTGTAAGTGTCCTTTACATTGGGAGAAGGAGTGGCTCACTGAGTAAAGACACACACTGGCACTGATAGTTTGAAGCAGGGGAGTCTGGTTCAATTCCCGGTGTGGGCTCCTTGTGACCTTGGCCAAGTCACTTTATCTCCCTGTGCCTCATGCGGCAAAAAACATTTGTACGTTCCACGGGCCAGGGACCTCAGGCTGAAACATGTGTCTGTAAATCGCTGCGTACAACTAGCAGCCCTATACATGAACATGCTCATATTATTATTATTATTGTTACATAGTTTCGACAGTCATACGTTCCATTACATATTAGAATACACAAATGTGTTAGCAGAGTGGGAATGGTTGTTATATATAAAACACACCATGTCATAAAATGTTAGTAGTCATTAAAGAACACTCAATAAAAATTCATGAGGCACTCTTTTGCAACATCATTATGTTAATTAAGTGCTTATGCAATATAGGCATAAGGGTATCACATTTTTAATTGTTTGTTAATAAGCGCTGCAAGCAATATAAAATTAGTTCCATATGTAGTATAGTAGTCGGTGGCTCCTCCTCACAATCATCTCATATAAAGGTAGACTCTTCTGAAATCATACATTGATCCGATTGTATCTTCCCCGACATCTCTGAAATACAGCAAACACATGATGGTCAAAGATGGCACCTTACTAGATATGCATCCGTGACAACGCGTTACGCAGCTCTATATGATTGTGTAGATACACACGTCACTCACTTATATGTTAGAAGTAAAACTGTTCATCAGTATGTAATGTTTCTTTAAATTTGTAGCAGGCATAACTATGTATAAGAAGTGAACGTTGCCTGTATACTGAAAGATGTGCGCGCACATCTTTGTGTGCGCACGCACTTCACGCTTGGCTCCACTAACTGTTAGCGCATGCGCAAAACAAAGCGTACGTTGTGCGTTCAATACATGTTGAAAATACCAGTAAACATAACATCTTTATTTCAAATACAATGAAGACGAAACTACATTCGTTCTAAACGAGTACATCTGTATTCTTTTTAAACAGACGTGTTTGGACAGAAAGGACGGCCGATAACACAATGCGCAAATGCAATACGTGTGACGTCATGTTAAACCACCGTGAAACGCACGCTAACACTCCTCCCACTCAATTAACATTCGGCTAACGCCCAGTTGACGCCTACAAACACTGAGCCGCACACATGACACACTGCAGTTACCGTTACTATAACAAAACATGACAGCCAATAGGCTTTGAGGCGCGCACGTCGCTTGGGGGCGGGACTTACATCACTAATCCTTTTTAAGGACGCCTTGGCCCATGACAAGGGTCCCACGTCATACGTGGTGGACCCGGTTTTCAATGTTGTAGATGTTGCATGATAACAAAACAGGTATGTGTTAGAGTAATGGTAAAATGTTGCTAATATGTTTAAAGGGATAGGAAAGTACGTATATTTATTCCGTCAGCAATGTGTACTACTCTTTCAGGTCCTACTATATTGTATTAGGAAACAATTTGTTTGTGATCGCTACATGTTATGCAGTCTGCAATGTTACGCTGTATCCACGCATTGAAAGTGAAAATGGTGGTTACAAAAAAAAAAAAAATTTAAACGCAGAGTCAACGCATAACGATTGTTATATTTACCATTCTTCTAGAATTAACTCTTCGCCTGGCTGCAACTGGTCGCTCCAGAAATGCAAGCCATTTTCATCCACGCTTAACCCAACCGCTGAATCCAGTATGGCACATATCTCCTCCAGGATGCGCTCATAGGAATCGCCACTGCTTTCTTCAAATAATTGGTCGGGAGGTAGGTTCATTTCTTCCGGTTCCCATTCCAATGCAATTTCAGCTGAAAGGCTTGGTACATAATCATAGTACTTTTGTTCTTGTACAATGTGGGTTTCAGGAATGGAGGCTGCAGATATTGCAGCACGTATCGATTCAAACGGATCAGTAGTAGCGGATACATTGCTATTGCCATTAGGAATAAATATGCCTTTCACGACAATATAAGTGCCGTCTTTCAGGATAAATTGTTTTTCCGGGGCAATCTTCCAGAAACCATAGGTGTGTTGTAGCTTATCCTGGTCACGTTCAAAAAAGTCATTACTTGATAAAGTGAATCTTATTGAGGAATTAAAATTCCGTGCATGCTTACGGTCTTGGTAATAAGGATATTTTGCTCGAATGAAATCATCGATTTGGCGTGTGCTTGCTTTCTGTCCGCGACTGTTCAAGATGGCTTCACAGATCATGTACTTATACCCTAAAAGGGGATTAATATTGTTAACGAATTCATCAGCCATGTCTGAGTAGCACAAAAGCTGTGTGCAGGTCTGTGTTATTTGCTCATCAAAATGAATGTGCTGAATGGCTAACAAACTCCTGTTTTTCCTTGTCAAGGTCAACAAAAGTAACTACTTTGACTCCTTATTTCAAACGCCAATTGGATTTGGTTGTCTAATTGGGTTAACAGTTGTGGTTCGTGATATGGGACTGTGGGAGAAACATTTCTCCTTCTTTTATCTCGTTTGTGAAAAACATCCCTAGACTGTGAATGCGTTCACATAGTGTTTTTTTGAAAACTAACAAAGACCAGTGTGTGAAAATATTTCTTAGCCAGGCATATCAGTAAAAACACACCTGCAAAAAGAAATGTTTTTTCCCCGCTTACATTTCTGTGTGTATGTGAAAGTCTGGTTAACTCCCTGTCTGCATGAGTTTAAATACGTGTGTATATATATATATATATATATATATATATATATATATAAATATATCTCTTATAAAAATATATATATATTTATATATAATATTTTATTTTTTTTTATATTGCAGGAGTACACACAACATTGATGGCATTAAGTATACCTTGTATGAAACCTATTTAAATGGTGAGAAACATGATTGAATTAAGTAATAAACATTTGTTTAAGCACAATACTGTTAGAGTCTCATACTTAGGATATTTCTCAAACATTAGGCCTGTATTATTAAAATAGTGTGCTTTCACAAGGAAGCATGAAGTGTATTAGTTTGTGTATACCAGTTTATATAGTACTATATATATATATATATATATATATATATATATATATATATATATATATATATATATATACATACACACATATATACATATATATATACACACATATATACATATATATATACACATATATACATATATATATACACATATATACATATATATATATACACATATACACATATATACATATATATATACACATATATACATATATATATACACATATATACATATATATATACACATATATACATATATATATACACATATACATATATATATATACACACTCTCACACTCACACTCACACTCACTCAGTGTGTGTGTGTGTGTGTGTGTGTGTGTGTGTGTATATATATTATTATACATTCTGAGATGTTATAGAAACGAACACACAACTGATTAAAGGACAAAATTACAATGGCCAAGCAAGGCAAAGGTAAGTAATAATTTACACATAATCCTGCTGTACACGTACAAGAAAGATGTTTGCACTTACTTAGGTGTTTTAATAATTGCATGTGACTAATATGCATATGCAATTCTTACATCAATTAACACACCCAAATGCAATGTTTTGCTGCAAAGTCAATGGCAGCTTCTCTAAACTTAGCAACTGGCTCCTGGTGGACCATTACTGAACAGACGATTACAACATAAATATTTATAACACAATTAATTATGAGTGTTAACATTTCCAAAACTTCACGTGTACAAGAACATAGTTGAAAGTTTGGAAACAACACAGTCTTCAGCATACATACAATAGTAATTAGATAATCTGAAGTCAACAAAACAAGGCCAAAGACATATTTTCTGAATTATAACATTTATTTTTTTTGTTCCTTTTGCGAGCGAGTAACAGGCCTGCTTGTTGTCTCTTGAATTTTCCTTTTTCTTTTGCCACCAACTTTAGGCACAACAGAGCCACTTTGAGTGGCCTCTGGCACTTCACGGGCAGGGCTTGTGGCCAGTGACTGTTCACCTACGGGGCTTGTGGCCAGTGACTCACCTACAGGGCTTGTGGCCAGTGACTCACCTACAGGGCTTTTGGGCAGTGATTCACCTACAGGGCTTTTGGGCAGCGATTCACCTACAGGGCTTTTGGGCAGCGACTCACCTACAGGGCTTTTGGGCAGCGATTCACCTACAGGGCTTTTGGGCAGCGACTCACCTACAGGGCTTTTGGGTAGTGACTGTTCACGGACAGGGCTTGTGCCCAGTGACACATGTGAGCAAGTTGGTAGACACTGCACAAGTGATGGTTGGTCTGTTTCATGTGTGTCTTGTTTTGTTTTTGTCGCCTCCTTTGTAGGTGTCTGCTGCTGAATTTGTACAGATGGCAGCGGTAGGATGTCATCAGGAACCTGCACAGCAATGTCTGCTACTTGACCGGTAACATTTGGGCCTGGTGAATGAATATCAGATGAATGTGGTGAAAACTGACCTGCATGAACAGATCCTGGCTGGGAGGTGTTGAATTGTGGTACATTAGTCATTCTCCAGTAATTAGCTTGTGTTTGCTGAACAACTAATGCTTCGAATGAGGTGTTGATTTTTTGCAACTGTTTAGGCACTTCAATGAAGACTCTGTGGAGATGTGCCAATTGTGATACTGTTTCTTCCTGCAGTCCAATCATCCTTTCCAGCACTGTCATCATGTCTGAATGGCGACGATTTTCTGCGTCCACTATTTTTCCCTCTGAAGCTACAATTGCATCGTATGTGGAAGTTGATGGACGATTTGGCGGTACAACAGTTTCTATTGGCACCTCTTCATGGTCACATGATTGTATTTCAGTCTCTTCTGTGGCGTCATCCTCATCATACTCATCATCCTCATCACCATGATGTTCTAAAAAGAAATGTACACATTATTAAATGGCATGTTAATGTATGCTGTGTTACTATGTAATTGTACTGTGTCCTAAGTAACACCTAACATGTTAGCATACGTTTTATAACCTCATTAAAAACTACCTTGACTTACGAATAATGTTTGGACTCAGTATGAAATATGAATGAATGAAAAGTTGCTCTAAACTCAGAAGTCCTACATGATAATTAACATCACTAACACAATACATGTTGCCTTACACTTAATTTCCACTGACACTAAGTAATCCTATTTAAAGAAGATGTGCAAAACAAATAATGCACATGACAACATAACATATAGAAGAGCACATATTATATGGCCAGCAAATGATACACTCACCTTCTAGTAGTGTTGAGCTGGCTGACCCAGGTGAAGACACGTGTTCCATCTCAGGTGACACATGTCCTCCAGGGGCAACTATATATAACAATAACATAAGTTTTACATTTACATGTGTAAATATTGAACAAACACTTATTGTATGTTCTGTATTTATGATTAACTAACAACATCAGTTCCTTAACCGAAAATGTGTGTGAAAGTGAACATAAATAGTTGTAATAACACTGTACATGCCTGTGTACTTAGAATTTTTGAGTTCCCTAACATACAACATACTATGTTTCTGCAGTAATGCGTGAGGATAAATAGATTAAATGAGTACATAAAAATCATATGTTGTGTAGTGATATCAGTATCATAATGTACATAACTATCATGAGATGACCATTCACAATGGTTATCATGAAGGTGGTCATATTGCAAAAAGTGTTGTTTTTGGTAGAGGATATGTGTGGTACATTAATCGAAGATGTGGCACACCTGAATGTGGCTGTGACTCAACAAGACAACACATGCAGTGTGTGATAATGTGTCTTTCATAGTAGTTCAACTATAGATATGAGTGAACTAATGTGTGACGTACGCTTTGATAAGTAATGAGTTGTTGGGGCATTTAGTAGCTAAAGTTAAGCTTTCAAATGAGTGTGATTAACTTCAGTTGTGCTAGTCAGGTTGTAATAACGGTATTCCCTTCCCCAAAAAGCCTAATCAGCCACACCTTTCAATGACTTGAAACAGGTGCAAATGGTGTGAACTAAGTTGACCGTGAAATGAGGCTGTAATTAGTGTGTGTGCTGAACCCCACCCCCTCTGTTGAAGTGTATGCTGTGATGAGATATTAATTGCAGCTGCTTTAACACAATGGTAGATGAGCTAAGTAGTCATCTGCAGTGTTTAAGTTATGAAAACAATGACATACCATATTCTACGTGTGCCTCATTATGCTGTCTGTATATGACATTAAGCAAAAATGGACCTTTTCATAAGCAACTATAGATGTGTTAGTGCCAGTGATGTTTGTAGGCCGTTGCATGCAATTTCTTTGATGCATGCTTAAAATAGGCAGTAATGTCATGTTTGTCGGAGTAAAATCAATAAAATACACAATAATATGATACATATTTCTGTTCTGTACCTGTAGCTACTAATAATTTCTCATGAACATGTGTAACACATGTGTACTACCCTGTTGTTCCCCATCTTCGCCCACCATCAATTGCTTCCACTGCAGCTATGCATTTTGGGAATTCACATGTAAATGAGCACGCAATGGCACGTGCTATATTAGTTACTGCTTTTAGTAGGACTACTACATATATGTCTATTTTGATATATATATATATATACAGAATCAGACATATACATATATAGATGCAGGTATGCTTATATTGTGAAGACAGTATAAAAAGCAGTGTAAATATGCAAAATAACTGTAAGCAACGACACGCCTAGTACAGTAATATTTATCACCTGCTGGAAATTGTGACGGATAAATTCCAATGTCACGGTCACCAGCCAAGCCTTCCACGACGACGGTAAGTAATTTTGGCCGAAGCAGCTTCTCCAATGGAGTCAATATGAGACGTTGTGGTGTGGGCCCACCTCCAGTGCCAGTAGCATGCACGCGTTGGTCTTGTATTTTCTTTTTCAATTTGGACCTAATATCATCAAATCTTTTCCGACAATGATACTTGTCCCTGACACTATTCCCACAGGCATTGACACCAATGACTATTGTGTCCCACATTTCTTTTTTGCTTGCTGCACTTGTCCGCCCTTGAAAAACATATAAAAGATATGAGGTAAATTAATAATAATATAAGCACCAGTTTCCTACACTGCTAGCTGTTCCAAGAGATAGCAAAGATGCTGTTTTATGTGTAATATGTGAAGCACATGAGCATTCACTACTAAACCTATACATGTAAGCAAGCTTGCATTCATATTGTATGCAGTTCTGGCAAATTGACCGCCTGTGTTTATTTGTCCTTGTAAGGCATGATAAAAAGCTGTGTTTCCACACTAATGAACATAGAAAGATATTGTGTACCCATATTTGCATATGAACAAAACTCAGATGACCTAGGATCACATGTATTTGAATAATAAATGTAAAGGTACACTTACCTACTAAATGTCCATAGAGACTGTCATAGTGCTCCAGAATGCCAGTGACAAGAGCCCTATTTTCCTGGTCATTGAAGCGAGGATTACGTGGCTTCTCCACACGTTTCTTCCGAGCAGGTTTAGGGTCAGAGCTTGGCTGGTGCTGACTGGACTCTCCTTCTTCCAATGGAAGAGCCTCCAAAAGCTGGCCACCAGCAAGCACGCCACCACCAGACACCCCATCAGCAACTGCGCCACCAGCAGCACTCCCAGCACCAGCACTCCCACTCCTAGCACCAGCACTCCCACTCCTAGCACCAGCACTCACACTCCTAGCACCAGCACTCCCACTCCTAGCACCAGCACTCCCACTCCTAGCACCAGCACTCACACTCCTAGCACCAGCACTCACACTCCCAGCAACAGCACTCCCACTCCCAGCAACAGCACTCCCACTCCCAGCAACAGCACTCCCACTCCCAGCAACAGCACTCCCACTCCCAGCAACAGCACTCCCACTCCCAGCAACAGCACTCCCACTCCCAACAACAGCACTCCCACTCCCAGCAACAGCACTCCCACTCCCAGCAACACCACTCGGTGCACCAGCAACATCACTCCCCTGAACAGTACGTTCACTCCGACGCGTACTCCCACGAGTAGCACTCCCACTCCCACCAGCATCACTCTTCCCACGCTTTGCGGGCATACTTCCAGCACTCACAAAAAACAGACAAGAAATGTACAGGCAATCACACGACCCACTTCCACATATAAAACAAGACAAAGATGTAAACAAAACAACAAAGGACAAAGCTCACCCAATACACAACAAGTCTCTCAGTCAATATGCAAATGTTCAATCGTCCAGCTCTGTGCGTCTCTCTCTCTCTCACTCCCAACAACACAGAGAATGATTAGCAGTACACGTTGCCTTTAAATATGGCGCGCAATCAAAAACATGCTTGTTTCGCCTGATTCAGCAAGATTTGTGATTGTGCAACCTAACAGCACCCCGCCACGCACGCCGATACACCTGTGTGTGATCGGCTCATCATCGTGAGAGTGGGCGGATTTGTTTTCTGGTTGATTTTGAATGTATTCGGCACTTACTGCATACGGAGAGGGAAAAACGCCAATAACATGACTAATCGATAAGCTTGCCGATTTCACATAATCGTCGCTTACTGCATGAGGCCCTAAGTCTATTGGCCAATAATTTAGCGTATAATTTAACATCAGTGTTAATTAATGATATAGGCCGGTAACTTTTGCAGTCTAGCGGGTCTTTCCCAGTTTTAAGAATTAGTGATATTGATGCCTTTAACATCTCCTTGGGGATGGGGGCTCCCGCTAAAATAGCGTTAAACATGCGGAGCAACCTTGGGGCGAGCAGCTTTATAAATTTCTTATAGTAAAGCCCTGAGAATCCATCAGGCCCAGGGGTGTCCACATCACCAAAACTGTAAAAGACGTGTACAATGCAAATTACCCCAACCTGATTCGGACCTTAAAATCTGATTTACGGAAGTGGACATCCAAAAGGATATCCTGGATTGGACGTATCCATAGTGTCAAAATGAATTTACTCCCCCGTTTATTATACCTCTTCCAAACTCTCCCAGTGCCACTCAGTTGGAGGGACTTGCACTCACTTCAATCTGAAATATCCAAATTCATCTGGGGAGGTAAAAAACCGAGAGTAAGTAAATTAAATATGAAAAGAACTGTGGCGGCGGGCGGCCTGGCTGTACCCTGCCTGGTATCATATTACAAGGCGGCACAATTAAGTCAGATTGTACAATGGCATTCTAACCCAAAGTTAAAGAGATGGGTGGAATTAGAAAATGCTGCATGTGCACCTCTGGAACTGAGCAGCTTAATTTGGTTACCTAAAACGGCGCGAAAATTTACCGCCATGCCGCTCTCCTCGATGACCAACTCAGTGTCAATTTGGGAGTCTACGAAATTTCGGCATTCCCTTACGACAAAACATTCTATGGCAACACCCATTTGGAATAACCCTGATTTCGCTCCAGGTCTATCAGTCAGTAATATCTCAATCTGGAGACAGAGGGGCTACAATCGGATTAGAGATCTGGAGGGTCACGACAGAAAAATCAAAACATTCGACCATATCAGGGAAGAAAAAGAGATCCCTCACTCAGAATTCTTTAGATACCTCCAGATCAGGGCATTTTATAACAAACTTGCCCCATACCCCCTATTAACATCTTTCGAAAAGCTCTGTCTGGCTGAGACCGACACGAAGGGACTTACATCTCAGCTATACGGAGAAGTGATCAGTTCTGGTGAACATGAGCAGCGGATACCCTCATTCCGTTCTCAATGGGAAACAGATCTGGGAGAAAACTTAGAAGATGAAGAATGGAGCGCCATATATATGGCCACAGCGAAGAGCTCCATATGCACCACGCTCAAGGAGAACGCATATAAAGTCCTAATGCGATGGTACCTCACCCCACTGAAATTATCAAGGTTTGTGCCGGGTTCCTCTCCCCTGTGCCCCCGCCAGTGCGGAGGAACAGCCGACCTGTTACATATGCTGTGGTCTTGTCCACGGATCTCTCCACTGTGGGAGGCGATTAGACATTGGATACAGAGACTGTTCGATCTCACCATTCCCCCAGACCCGTGGTTGTTCCTACTGAACAGGCCATTGACGGGCCTTTCCAAAACAAATAACAAACTAATTGCCCATTTCGCAATTGCAACGCGGTGCGAGATCGCAGCATTATGGAAACAATCTGATATTCCAACCATCCCAAAGATTCGGAATCGAATTTGGTTCATTTGCCAGATGGAAAAATTAACGAGTTTAGTTAACGATACTGGTGACAATTTTCTAAAAGTCTGGACGCCTTGGCTGGCACAGACAGATATCCCGGGGATTGAGAGGTCCTCAATATGGCTCTGATAACAGTAGGTGCGTTCTCCTTGGGAGGGGCTTACAGGAAGTATTCTATTCACCCAGGACCCCTTATAGCAACATTATAACATAAGTAATAAGAGAGACGACTCAGCTTGCAAACATCTGCGATGCTTAGCACGGAGCCACGTGTCGCACCTACTATCAACACACTCCCCCTACCTCACCCCCAACCTACCCCTTTCCCCTCCCCATCCCGCCTCAACTTTTTTTTTTTTCTGTGAGTATGTATTGTCTCCCCTTTTAAGTTGAGTTATATGTGTCTGTTTGTCCATTTAAGTAGAGTCGGCTTGGACTATATAGTCCACACCAAAGTACCCGGAAGGCCGGGTCCCGAAGCACAGCAGGATCTCGTTGTTACTTATATAATTGTTAAAATATTGTTTGCATACAAGACAAAAGTATTCTGTAATGTATTTTATGCTGTCTTGATTCAATAAAATTTAAGTTATAAAAAAAAAAAAAAAAAAAAAACATATATTTATTTTAAGAGCAGACCATACTGAGGGTCTAAGATACTAACATGATATCAGTTCATATCGGCTTCTGGGAGGATGTTGGAATAAATGCAGCTGGGATACTCTATGGAAAATCAGCTCAAGTTACAATGTATATTTTAGTGATACAATTTAGATACATATAATCACCTGATGATTGAGAAGCCCAAGTATACAGTACATTGTATCTTGTTATTCCTATTCTCACTGTGTTGGATTTGTTCCTAGTGTTATAGAGCTTAGGATGTAGTAGAAGCTGTGAATTTATGTTTTTTTTAAAATATTTTTTATAATTCCTTCTAGTTCCTACGGATGATGTGTCTGCCAATCCGCCATTGCAATGTCCATCCTGTTATAATAACGACAGTACAGTGGAATGTGTGTCCAATAAGAAAGTGACCTGTTCTGAAGGTCAAGGACAATGTCTGAACTATGTGGGAAAGGTACAGCTGGCAGGTAAGGATTTCACAGTCACTGACCCCTCCAAAGACTGTAAATGTTCTGCAGCAAAGTAAAGATGCTCACTGGCTCACTGTATTTTGGTTTTGCCACTGGAAGGAATATGTGATCTCAGATATATACTGTATTATGTGTATCTAATAAATGGGGTCTTCATATAAGTATAAACAGTATATGCATGGGGGTACAGGGTGTGGTGCTGCAGAGCCCCCTCCCGCCCAAGACTTGTATTGTACATTTTAACATTAAGGACATACATACATACATATGTAGCCCCTTTTCTGACGCCTTCCAAAGGGACTACTAGTACTATACACAACCTGCAGGTTCAGAAGATCTGGGCCTCCGCTAGCTGGGAGCCTGGGGTAACGATTCTAGTGCAGCGCCTCCACTTACCCAGGATCCCCATTATGCAAGATTTACCCTGGGCAAGAAACATACCATACATTGCGTGTGCAACCAAGTTTTACTGGGCTTATGCTGTGGTACCTCACTCTTTACATAACATCACACATAACCTGTACATTTATCATAACGTTAATACCGCCGCAACACTGAACACCTTTATAACAACTGGGTCCTTATACTATAGTGGCTCGGCCACACCTCTAGGGGGATAGTGTGCTGTACAACCGTGGCTCTGCCACGCTCTTATAGAGTGTGTCCTTGTAATGTATTAGGTAGTATATGCTCAGTCCGCTAGCCACTTGCTAGTGTCACGTCAGAGTTACTCCTAAGGCGGGATCAGCGCCTGATGACCGGTGTCGGTGCACTTGTTGCTACAAAGTACCTTCCGGTCACGGCGGTGACCGGCACCTCTTCACAAAGGGTCCGTCGCCTCCGACCCCTGACCTCCCGACGTCACGGAGTCCCACCGTCTGATCCCAGATGGCTGTATCCAACCACAACTCCGTGCGTTATTCCTAACTAAGGTGACAGTCCTTTCCACTACGGGCGTCCCTACAGTACCGCAGCCTACGGTGACTCAGGGAATACTCCTATGGGCCTGAGGGTATTAGCTGGCCTATGCAGGCGGGTCACGGACCCCCTGCACTCACACTACCGCTCGCAGCACCGTCCCGCTCTCCTCTGGCTAGCGTGGTCTCTCCCCCACGCTTCCTGTTCCTCCTCCCCGCAAACCCAGCCTTTTCATTGGCTCCTAGCGTCAGCTGACTGATCCAGGGCTCACGGGGGTTGTAGTTCATTAACAGAGCCCTTTCCTTATTGGCTCTCGTTCGCGCACTTCCATGGCGCATGCGCGACCTCTTCACTTTGGTCAGTGACCTCGGCAACGTTGCGTGATAACATGGCGGCGCCCTGTACTAACTTGCCGTCGTGGAACCCGCCGTACCCCCTGCGTGCACACATATAAGGTATCTAACACACCCTTACACACACATACATACATACATACATACATACATACATACATACATATATATTGCAGGATGAATGAGTACTTCAGAATTAGGTGAAACCTTTTTTATTTGGACTAACAATTTATGTCATAGGACAAGCTTTCAAGAGTTCTCCTCTCTTCCTCACGTCAGCAATTCTGATTAACAAAGGAATATATGCCTCTTGAAAGCTTGTCCTATGACATAAATTGTTAGTCCAAATAAAAAAGGTATCACCGAAATCTGAAGAACTAATTAATTCTGCACTATCACAACTGGACTATCGGCTATTTATATATATATACAGTGTTCGACAAACCTATACATTTGCTCGCCCCGGGCGAGTGGATTTAACCCCGGGGTGAGTAAATATTGGCCCAAGCAGCACACGTTTGGTACTAGGTGGCGAGTAGATTTTTTTGTGTGGTGAGTAGATTTTTTGGTGATTTGTCAACCACTGTATATATATATATATATATATATATATATATATATATATATATATATATATATACACACACACACACAGCAGAGTCTCGTTTATCCTAAATAAACGGGACCAATACCGTGTTGGATAACCGAAAAGACGGATAATATGGAAATTATTATCCGACATCTTCGCCCCCCCACTTCTTTTCACTTACCAGGCTTACCGGTGGCAGCAGAAGAGGAGGACTCAAAACCATGGGAGCAGAGCAGTACAGGAGGAAAACAGCTGCGTGGGTGAAAAGGACCATGCCAGCAGACGAAAGGAGTTGAGACAGCGAGCAGCAGCAGGAGAACACCATGTGATTGGAGCAAATCAGCACAGGGGAGAATGGCCAGGGAGGAATACTGGCAGACTCCGGAAGTCAGATACTGGTCAACATCCCGTGTTACAGCGTCTTCCTCCCCAACAATTCTCCTGTTCTGCTTTGCTCCTGCTCTGATCACAAGGTCTTCTCCTGCCACTGCCCGCTGTCTCAACTTCTTTCCTCTGCTGACATGGCCCTCTTCTCCTACCGCCAGCTGTCTTCCTCCTGTGCTACTCCACTCCTGTGGTCTTCAGCTCTACTTTTCTTCCACCGCTGCCGTTAAGTCTAGTAAGTGAGAAGAAGGAGGGTGGGGGAGGGGAGGGGGCACTGATGTCGATAAAATGGAATGTCGGTTAACTGAAAGTCGGATAACCGGGAGTCTACTGTAAATGTTACTGATTGTGTATGAACAGCACCTCTCTCCAAAATACGTCCCTGCGCTTCAGGGTGTGTTTTTATATAATTTATATAAGGTAGTATATTATATAAGGAGTCTTTATAAGGGCAAATATTATAAAGATTCAATATAAATATTAATTGAACAAAATTCCCTGGGTAATTTAATAATTGTAAAACAATAAATAAAAACTGCACTAATATAAAAAATAATGAAATAACAAAAACAGTTGAAGGCATCTGACCGAAACGCGTAGGAGTGGGTGCTGTAGGCAGGATCCTCTGGTTTGTCCCCCCATCTGGAACACGTAACTATACCTTGAGCTGCTGCTCCTTGCATTTTCTGTGACACTTTTTTTGATGCAATGTAGGATAGTGCTGCACACTCTACTAGCTTTAGGACTGTGATATCTGCATACCTGGACTGATATTTAGTTGCCCTTTTTTTCCTCTACAGCCTTGAATTTATGTATAGCCTTGTTGAGTATACTAGGGGATCATTACCCCTACTCCAAGTGTAGTGGTTAATTATATAGAGCAACTTTGGTCTCAGTCTTTCTTTCTATATTGCTGTGTGGGAGTTACATGTTCAGTCACTTCCCTTTTGCTTCAGACTTATATTGTCTGTGATTTCTCATTTGAGATATTGTGTCCTACTTAACTTATTTGCGAGTAAGCAAATGCTGTGGCTTACGTACATGGGATTCATGCCTTATTTTAAATATTCTATGCTATCTTTTATTATGTTCTGCGACTGTTAATAAATAAATTTATATTTTTTGAAACCTCATATGGTATACTAGAGTGCTATAATTTTGGGCTTCTTTTCCCTCTTGCTTATATATATATATATATATATATATATATATATATATATATATATATATATATATATATATATATATATATATATATATATATATATATATATATATACTGTATATATATATATATATATACACACGTATTAAGGTTATGGTGGGTAAACAAAGTGACAAAAACCCTCCACAGTATAGCATATAGCAACTGTAAATATTCCTGTATATTCATTTGCATGTCTTAGACAGGTCTTCAACCCTGTCTTTGTGAAAGACAAGGTTGCAGACCTGTCTAAGATGTGCAAATGAATATACAGGAATATTTACAGTTTCTATAAGCGATACTGTGGAGGGTTTTTGTCACTTTTTTTACCCACCATAACCTTAATAAGTGTGGTGATTACCTACTCTTAATCTCAAATGAGCATTTGCCAGTACCAACCTCACACTGATGATACCCATCAAGGATGAAACATGTCTGTGAGTGGGTTTACTGGCTTTGCATCTCCCAAGCCCTTGCTTAAAAGCTGTGTTTAAAACAGCATGCATTGGCTAAGGGTTGTTCATGTAATGTGAGCTTGAGATAAAAGGTGGCACTGTGTGCTCATTTGCATGTCATTTCCCAGAAACCCTTGCTGCAGTGGAAGTGCTGTGTGCTGGGCGATAATGGTGAAAGACAGGATTGCAGACCTGTCTAAGACATGCAAATGAATATACAGGAATATTTACAGTTGCTATATATATATATATATATATATGAACAAAAAACAAACAAAAGTGCAATCTCCATAGCACGTAACTGAGTAAAAAATAAGGTACATTTATTTAAAAAATCAACAACCCATAAGAATGTGCACTTACAGGATTTCAAACAGAAATCTCTATTGTGGTCATCTGCAGTGGTAGGGTGAGTCCCACAGTGTGAAGAAACGCGTAGAGCTGTGACGTCATGGCGTTTGTTTTGGTGTATTTGGAGTCCCTGGCTTTCCTGCGCTCCGGCTGGCGGTTATTTCAAGTGTTAGCAATCATTGTATGAGGGAGCAAAGGACGTGCAGGCATTGGATGCCTTTATATCTTGCTGCCAATTCATGGAGAACCTGGGCTGTTTACATCCACTCTGCAAACCTGGGACTCACCCTACCACCGCAGATGACCACAATAGAGATTTCTCTCCCACGAATGGTTCTGTTTGAAATCCTGTAAGTGCACATTCTTATGGGTTGCTGATTTTTTAAATAAATGTACCTTAGTTAGTTACGTGCTATGGAGTTTGCGCTTTTGTTTATTTTTTTGTTCATAGATTCCAAAAGTGGTTGGCTATAGCACTCCCCTTAAAGCTGCAAAGACTCTCCCTGGTTCTTCTATTGGGACTATATTTCGCTCTGGATTTTTTGTTTGAGTGGAACATTCAATTTGGATTTTCCTTTTTTTTACTATCACGTTATGGTTTGCAGATATTATTAGGTTAAATTGTGGTAATTTTAATTTATTTTAATATTTTAAATATGTTATTATAATTTATCATTTATTAGGGTTATTTCACATCCTCTTTAGCGCTACTTAATTTTTGTGTTGTTTTTATATATATAATATATATATACTTTTACTAGTGCCATTATCACTCATAAAATACTACAATAGATAAACGTTGTAGTTAAAAGGTTATGCTCTATCAGTAAAAGGCAATATATACTAAATAATACTGAATATTGCAAGAAAATAAAAGCACTAAAACCAACTCCTTGAAAAGCTATAAATGTATATAAAAGGATTATCACTGTCCTAAAAACAATCTATTCAATATCGTCACTTTATTTCATTAATATTTGTTACAATGTAAATACAGTATTAGAGATTTTGTCATGAAACCTGCCCACTTTTAGTGACGAGAAACCGTGTTTCAGTCGGGATCTCAGGCGATTACGTGCATTGCAATCTCAGACATTTTTCCTAATTTGCTACATTTTCTAAAATGGCTAAATCTTCTTAATGTCGAGACAGAGACTATAATTAGGACACACACCATGTTCCTCTCACATCCTCTTAATGCCGAGTCAGAGAGATAGAGAGGTACAGCTATAGAGAGACTGCACGGGGATAGCTACAGTATAGAGAGAGTGCTCAATGAGAAGAATAGAGAGAGCACATGGGGAGAGGTACAGAGAGAGTACACAGGGAGAGCAATAGAGAGAGTGCACAGGGAGAGCAATAGAGAGAGTATCGAGAGAGTACATGGGGAGGGTATAGAGAGAGTGCATGGGGAGAGCAATAGAGAGAGTACATGGGGAGAGGTACAGTATAGAGAGAGTTCATGGGAGAGGTATAGAGAGAGTGCATTGGAAGAGGTATAGAGAAAGTGCATGTGGAGAGCAATATAGAGACTCCTTGGGGAGATTGAGGGAGTGGAGGGAAAAGGGAAACCATGGAATCCCGGGGGAGGGGTGCGGGTGGGGGGAATAATATCGTAAAACAGGTGAGAGAAAAGAGATTGGAGGCAAAGAATGAAAATAAAGAAGTACAGCATATGGTAAAGATAACAAGGAAAAGGCGGAAGCAGTAATTATATTTATATATTTTCTATAATAAATGACTATAAGTTAGTCAATTATTTAAAGTTTACATAATAAAGTGCAGCAATAATGCCATAAAAATAATTCACTCTGGACGTTGATAATTGAGACTTTTTTCTATTCTTCAATTCACTGACCTGGGCCCCACATTTCTGTGCAGATATAGCATGGAAGGGAGCGTATACTTAAGGTAGTGAGGGAGGTGACTATTACGTACAATGTACAGGTAAATAGCACTTCCATATACTGTAATAAATAAAGTAATTGGTAATATAGAGACAGTGCTGAGGTGCATGGTCTGTACTTTCATATTAATATAAAAGCACAGTGCTGTGTGTGAGATGTGAGTGTAATGCGGCTAACAAAACGTATGTGCTATCATTTGTCTTGCAGATGGCTCAGTACACAACATGTCTTATAAAGGCTGTATCACCACAGGAGGGTGTCTGCTTGGATTTGCTGTGTTACCAGGAAGTAAGCAATTGAAATGTAACATACTGGAGTGCACTCCGGCTGTACCAAAATCCGATCTACAATAACCAACTTGCAGATGGCAGAACACACAACTACTCCATCAAAGGCTGTATCATCACAGGCGGATGTGCTGCTGGGTTCAAGTTTTACTGGGAACTAAGTAATTGTAACATGTACAATTTGTGTTTGTTCTGAGGTCCAGCAAGTTACATACATTGTCTTTACCCTGTAACTGCTTATCAATTAGTTGCTAACACAATTTGAACCTGTGTCATATTTAGTGATATGATGCATGTATAATGTAACCTTTCCTTAACCTTTGCTCTAGTGCGATTTCTGTTCTGTATGTTTCATGAATAATTCATACAGACTTTCTGATCAATAAAGATTTAGCTGCAGACACTGTATGGTTTCATTCTTGACAAAGGTGTTTCTCCTTTACTATATATAAATCTAAAAGTGCTTGCCCGCCCCCACCCCCCACCCCCCTGGAAGATTCTGCCATTACACAATGTGGTGTGGTGCATACCTGCTGGCTCACAGTGGTTCTGAGCTTCCTGCGTTGTTGTAGGGGAAAACAGCACAGGCTTCTGGGGTATTAACTGATTCTTTCTCACGGTGAGAGCACCTCCATCTCTTGCAGGCAACAGGGATGTGGAGAAAATACCTGCAGGAGAACTTCTTTCCCTCCTCCTGATAGATTGATAGATTGTAGTCTCAGGCAGGAAGATATATTTGAACAGGATCACTTTATTCTGACAGCACACTCAGTTCTTACAGCAGGCACGTCAGAGATCACTTCTTGGGGTTTCATCTCCACTCCAGGCCAAGGGGCCCTGAAGCAGTTCTTGCTGTTCACCTACTCCCTGGTGGAGTTAGGGGCATATTAACCCATTCACTCCACTATGGGAGGGAATACAGATTGGCAGAGCCCTGCACAATTGTTATGGGTTGACCAGCCTCTCTCAAGGTGGTAGAAGCACTGACTAAATTTAGCAGTGAGGTTCCTTAAATACAAGGGAAGTATTTATTTATTTATTTATAAAATATTTTACCAGGAAGTAATACATTGAGAGTTACCTCTCGTTTCCAAGTATGTCCTGGGTACAGAGTAAGACAAATAATACATAGTTACAAATACAGTTACATAAATAAACAGGGTATACATTATATACAAGACATAGCGTGCACAGTTAAAGAAAATATAAATTAACTCCTTGAAAAGCTATAAATGTATATAAAAGGATTATCACTGTCCTAAAAACAATCTATTCAATATCGTCACTTTATTTCATTAATATTTGTTACAATGTAAATACAGTATTAGAGATTTTGTCATGAAACCTGCCCACTTTTAGTGACGAGAAACCGTGTTTCAGTCGGGATCTCAGGCGATTACGTGCATTGCAATCTCAGACATTTTTCCTAATTTGCTACATTTTGTAAAATGGCTAAATCTTCTTAATGTCGAGACAGAGACTATAATTAGGGCACACACCATGTTCCTCTCACATCCTCTTAATGCCGAGTCAGAGAGATAGAGAGGTACAGCTATAGAGAGACTGCACGGGGATAGCTACAGTATAGAGAGGTGCACGGGGAGAAAAATAGAGAGAGTACATGGGGAGAGGTACAGAGAGAGTACATAGGGAGAGCAATAGAGAGAATATCGAGAGAGTACATGGGGAGAGGTATAGAGAGAGTGCATGGGGAGAGCAATAGAGAGAGTACATGGGGAGAGGTACAGTATAGAGAGAGTATTGTACATGGGGAGAGGTATAGAGAGAGTACATTGGGAGAGGTACAGTATAGAGAGAGTACCGTACATGGGAGCCGTATAGAGTGAGTGCATGTTGAGAGCAATAGAGAAACTCCTTGGGGGGATTGAGGGAGGTGTGAGAATAGGGAAACCATGGAATCCTGGGGGGGAGTGGGGAATAAGATCGTCAAACAGGTGAGAGAAAAGAGATCGGTGGCAAAGAATGAAAATAAAGAAGTACAGCATATGGTAAAGATAACAAGGAAAAGGCGGAAGCAGTAATTATATACAGTAGAGGCAACGTTTATTCTACCATTTGCCGTAAACTAGCCAGGTTACATTCTGGGTGTGTGCTGGGTATGTGCTGGGTATGTGCTGGGTATGTGCTGGGTATGTGCTGGGTATGTGCTGGGTATGTGCTGGGTATGTGCTGGGTGTGTGCTGGGTATGTGCTGGGTATGTTCTGGGTATGTGCTGGGTATGTGCTGGGTATGTTCTGGGCTAGTTTGAGGCACATTTAAGGCATTTCTGCATTGACTAACGACCCATAGGATTAACACAGCAGGGATCCCTGGCAGTCCAATTCAGTTTGAATGGGACTGCCAGGGACCCCCGCTGTTAATCTGATAGGCCATTAATCAATGCAGAAATGCTGGGGCTAGTTTCAGGAAAGTTTAAGGCATGTACCCAGCATGTACCTGGCTGTTTCCTGGGTTTTTTGGGGAATTGCCACTGGTTTTTGTTCGAATAAGAGTTGCCTCTACTATATATATATTTTCTATAATAACTGACTATAAGTTAGTCAATTATTTAAAGTTTACATAATAAAGTGCAGCAATAATGCCATAAAAAGAATTCACTCTGGACGTTGATAATTGAGACTTTTTTCTATACTTCAATTCATTGACCTGGGCCCCACATTTCTGTGCAGATGTAGCATGGAAGGGAGAGTATTCTTAAGGTAGTGAGGGAGGTGACTATTACGTACAATGTACAGGTAAATAGCACTTCCATATACAGTAATATAGAAAGTAATTGGTAATATAGAGACAGTGCTGAGGTGCATGGGCATATGAAACAGCATGTGAAACAGCCTTAGATTTGAAAGAACTTAAACTGGTGGTGGATGTGAGAGTCTCTGGTAAGTTGTTCCAGTTTTGGGGTGCACGGTAGGAGAAGGAGGAACGGCCGGATACTTTGTTGAGTATCAGTAGGTATCAGGTCTGAGTCCCTGATTGGACACACACAGACCTAGTCCCACCGCCTCCCCTTTGACTCACTGAAGCTGCTCTGGGTTGGAAAAACCCATGATAACTCCTGGCAGCCTATTTTTACCAGGGCATACTGCCAGGAGGGGGCAGACTGGCAGCCAGAAACAAGTCCTGGCTACACTCGGCATCTGGTGGTATCCAATCGTCCCCTTTTGGAGCCAAATTTACGGGTCCATTCAGCAGATGAGTAACCTGAAACAATACAACATGACATTAACAACCAATAACAATGGTATACAGTTAATCATACCGTCATATGTGCACTCAGGTTTTTACCCACCCATCTTTGAGTGGGGATCAAGAACTAACATGAATTACTCCCAACATGGTGAATCCTTTTAATTGTAATGCCTGGGGTCAAATTTCTTTACAATCCTTCCCTCAAGGTCAGACACCTGGTTGAAGAATATCCTCTTAGGTGGATTTTGTAAAGCATACTCCACATGTCTGGGGGAATCATATCCTGATGACTCATCTGAGGATACCGCTAGAATATCATCCTGTCCAAGATAACTATCCCAGTTCTCATCCGAATCCTCAGAATCCCACTACTTTGGTACATTACTCCGATCAGGGCGCGTGTGGGAAAGACCTTTGTCACGGGAGAACAGCACTTTTAACACCAAATAGCCGGATCCTTTGATTGAGCAAAGCAAGAGATAAAATAAATTGTTATTTATTTACAGAATGAACAAACACAGCTTGATTTCCAATTACAACAAAAAAATACACTTAGTTGTTACAATGTTAAGTCTTGTTACAGAATGGATCTTTCACTGCATGATAAATCTTAGGTGAATCTGTTACATGATGGAACTGATCCCTGATGGGCTGCACGGATTATTATAGTGTTAAAACTCCCTATACCTAACCTGGTCAGCCAATCTCTGCGTGGAAATCAATTATCCCACCTATCCTACAGTTGCCAGTCCTGTGTAGCCTAGCAGAGGGCTTCTTAGTATGTTGAGAGCATGTGCAGACCTCGCACGTTTGCCGCTTAGCATACCAGACCAAACCCTCTTTACCTGGCGACATTTTGTCTGCTTTGGGCCAGACATCTGCTAAAATGGAGGTGCTTGCATCTACCCCTCCTCACTTAACACTTTACTTGGCTAACCCTTTTCAATTACGGCTTTTCCTAGACACAGTGGAACCGAATCAGCATTGTGGCTTAGAAGTCCGAGTTATGTATGCATTGCTCACCTCACAGGAATCTCCTGCTATACACGTTTAAGCACAGTACTTACAATTTAAGTGTTATCTCCTGTTCCGGAAGCCTGAATGTAAACCCCTTATGTTTATAATGTTAAAACGGCTAAAATAGCGGAACTTTAATTCATCAATTTTTATAAGGCTTTATAAAATATGCGTGATAACCTTCTTAATGGTGTTACCAGACCAGCACTCACAGCAAAATTCAGCTTGCTAGGACCTTCCTAGCAGAAGTTAGCTAAAAGCTATTCACTTTGCTGTGGGCTGCTTGCTTTTAAAACCCTTTTTTCTTTGCGCGGTTTACAGGGAAACACTGTTTCAATAATGCATACATTTAAAACATGATATGATTCTCGCCACCTTATCCCTGGTGGGAGACACACAGACGGTTTTTAATATAATTACAGTATTACAGCCATCATTGGGTCACAGAGCTGACACTCTACACTTTAACTTAAAACCCCTATAACTCTCTTCACCTTATACCTGGTAAGAGATGTACGGAACCCCTCACTGGGTTCTGGGGTTTTGGCATTAACCAGGACCTGTAATGTAACCCTGTTCACTGCCTGGTCTTACTGCTCTGGTCTGTGCTGAAGCAGTGAGATTTGGCGGTGAGCTGCAAACTGCTTTCTAGGGAGGATTTTATCCAGTGGTCTTTGTTCCTCATGTCCTCAGAAATCTGAGGAGATTCCTGAGTGCATGTTTCGGGGTAATCTGCAACATTGGCCCGCTTCTACCCAAACACACCCTGACAACAGTTTAACGTAAAATCATCCCTGAAACTCACACCCTGCACATCTCCGCTGGTTAGCACTCCCTGGAAAAGTAAAAACATACCGACATATTTATTACACATGCAGTTACATACTGTAACACTATTGGGTTGAAGAGCTGACACTCACAATCCCGCAATATGGCTCAGGGGCACCCAGCCGGGCCAAATACCTTTATTAATGGCCTGGGTACCCCTTCACCGTCACAACCTTCTCTAAACCTGGGACACCTATTAGCAAATCCCCCTAATTCTCCCTCCTCATCAGAACTATGCTGCACCTCACCTACATCAGAGCCATACTCAAACTCGATCGGCCCAACCCAGGGTTGCTGAAAATACAGTGCAGCTTTCATGCGATTGCGAGCCCATCGTGCAGCATTTTTATGCACATTGGGCTGCGAGGGTACATCAGAGGAGGCAGGGGCACTAGTGACAGGGGGTAAGGCCTTGGGATCAACAATGTCCGGGACAGAGTCCTTAAATTTTACTAGGCTGCGGCCAGCTGCAGGTGTTGCGATCTTAGTCATTTTGTCCGCAGCCTGACGTTTTCCTCGGCCCACAACCTTGTAAATATAGCACACCATTTCTTGCCTGGAGAGGGCAGAACTCACCAGAGCGGTCACAGAACAGTCCCGGTCCATTTCACCAGTCCCAGCGGAAGTTACGTCATCAGCAGGGTGTGGTCCAGGAAGGTCGGCACGATCCTCCGCACAAAACTAGGCGCTGGGCAGGGCCTCTCCGCTGGATACCTCCATCGTCTGCAGGGAGTAAGGGGGTGGAGCCTCACCGCTCCGCTGACACGAGATGGGCTTCAGATCATCTGGAACGCCGTCAGGTACTGCCTCTGCTGCGCTGGACACCGCCATGGCCATGGAACTTATCCGCAGTTCTGGGCACACCAGCGCTCACCGTGTTGTGGGCCCGGGACTTCGCCTCTCTACTTTAATGGTAGGTGGCTCTTTTTCCTCAGCGTCTTGATGGTGGATGGTGGATGGTGGATGGTCCGCCGGTTGGCGCATCAACACGGATCTGAAGCTGTCATCATTGTCTGATGAAGATGGTATGTGCTGCTCCACCGGGTCTGGGGTACCTGTCTGAGTCCCTGAATGGACACACACAGGCCTAGCCCCACCACTTCCCCTTTGACTCACTGAAGCTGCTGTGGGTGGGCAAAACCCATGATAATTCCTGGCAGCCTGTTTTTACCAGGGCTTACTGCCAGGAAGGGGAAGACTGGTAGCCATAAACCAGTCCTAGCTACATAAAGAATATCACTTGTGAGTACATTCACATGTCTTAAACAGGTCTGCAACCCTGCCTTCCAACCATAATCACCTAGCATACAGTGCTTCCACTCAGCAAGGGATTCTGGGAAATGACATGTAAATGCTAAATGCAATTGGCTATATGCTAACGGTGGAGGTTTTTTGTCTCCTTTTTCACCCACCATAACTTAAAATGTGTGTATATATATATATATATATATATATATATATATATATATATATATATATATATATATATATATACACAGATATCAGGAATGTTCAGGGCACTGAAATGGGAAAATGAAAGGAAATTAAACTTATCTGATCAGTTGTGATGCTTGCGGTGCAGCCAGGATCACCATCCAGCAACAAAAATAGATAGGCTCATAACACAAAAAAATTGCAGCACTCACAAATTCCAAAGATTAAATTTAAAAAAGCAACACAAGCAACACAACACATACAATAATCACTATATAATTATTAATTAGTATATACTTAACAATTAAACTCAAACACATATTGATCATTAATACATAACAATATGGAAGATGGGGGCATGCCTTTCTTCTGTCCTTGCTTCCATCCATCATTTGCAGTTTATTCTGAACTCCTCTGGCTTCCTTTGAAATCTGTTCCACCTATGTCAATCGCGCATATATGTGAGTATATTTCACACATATATATGTATATATTTATTTGTTATATTAATCGCCAAGTTAGCAACCAGAATTCAACTGGTATTTTCTAGTCAAATTAGTAATTTGACTGACATCCATCCATAAATAAAATAAAATTCAGAAACATCCTTATGTGTGCACTATTTGGGAATATAATATTCTATGGTTTTTTCTAGCCCTTTGAATGCCTAATCTTTTTCTAGTCTTTTGAATGCCTGGTGTTTCTCTATGTGTGTGGGGAGTTGTTCTTATAGTTCAGGCTCGGTATACACATGGAGAAATACTATGTGTGCTCATATGTGAAATGCATGCATTAATTTACATATTATATGGTTTTGACAATTTAGTCATTTATACATATTGCTATTTATAACTTTGTTGTTTATTTTTATACTCATTTCTATTTACTTTGAAATTTGCTATGAGCTGAAAAGATTGCATTGATTTATAGCTGGTTTCATGCTGGGCCATCATCAAATTAAATCTGATTGTTACACATGTGCATAATCAATTAATGGAAAAAAAAAAAAACCTTTCTCTCCCCTATATATTCTGAGAGGGTATACCTATTGGGGTGCCCCTGATGAAGTCATTTTGATGATGAAACGCGTAGGGCGTGGTCTAACTGTGTTGCTGACACTCACTTAGTTGAGGTTGTGTATGAGCTTCTGAGTCTCCCCACGATTCGGATTGAACGCATTTACATTGTCTTGTATGGACTCTTGAATCCATTGTATACGGAGGAACATCTTTGTCGGGTGCTCAAGGGAGAAGGTTCCGCCTCCAGTTCATGTGGAGGAGCGATGCAGGAGAACGCCGGGATCTCGTAGTGTGCTGAGAGGACCGCGTTGTTGGCGATTGAGATCTAGGGGATCATGCAGTAAGAGGCAAAAAGGCACTTTTCGCCCGTTTTGCGCCAAAAATGCATATCACGATTCAGTAAGCCCCGAGAACTTGGCGAAAAGCGAAAAAAACGCCAAGTTTTTTGGTGGTTTACTTTTTCCTGCCAGAGGCTCGGCAAAACGGCACTTTGCGCCGCTACTAGCCATGTTTTCAAACCCGCTCAATTCTAGTAGCCCCGAGCAGCTTTGCGCAGCTACTTGCCGCTCTAGAAATGAGATTTTCACGCCAATCCGTCTCGCCCCAAAAAGTTGGTAAGTTGCTGGGGAGAGGCGGAGGATGAGCTGCGGAACGGCACTTAGAAAAAAAAGTCACTGTTGAAATATATGTTTTAAGCATGGTGTCAATGGAGCTGGGACATATTACTTTGGATTATTGCTTCCGTGGTCTTTCCAAAGATATTATTTGTTACATTCAAGAGTTTAGCTTCTTGACATAATAGTGTCACCGCGGACGTTTATTATGTTTTAAAATATGACTTGTTAATGTTAGAATTATTTACGGAGTAACTCAATGTTTCTGTTATGGTGATTCTAGGGATAGTCTCTTAAAGGAACACTTCAGATAAGATGAAACATGTTTCTCAACATAAACAGTTATGTAATTCCTTTACCTAAAATACTGTAGTTTGTAATAATAACAATGATCATGTCGTAAATGTTGCTATTTATTTCATTGTTTATAATGTTAAAAGTATGATTCAAGTTTCACATTATGCATATTGGTAATGTTTACATATTTTTTAGCCCGCCCTCTCTCAAGCACAGAACCAATTGTATAACCAATTGTTAACACTCATTAACATTCCAGGAATACATTGGACACAATGCAGTGCAAGAATTACATGTTAAACCTCTGCTTTAGCCACCAATTACAGGACAAAAGATACAGTATATCTTGTTTTTAAATAATCACTTTGCATTCTACATATTGATTGTATTGACGGATATTTCTTTCACCCAAAAAATGTTTGTTAAGTTATAAAGATATTGTTACAAAACACCTTAATACGTCACTATGCTTCAATTAATTTCTTAACATCCATGTTCCAAAATCTTATTGCACACAGTTGTGTACATAACATTTCGATGCATTTTAAATATTTTGTTTAATTGGTGGAAACAATGGTGTAGTTTATTTTTATACATTTGACATGATTATATTGCGATGTTTGTAACAGCTAATTAACACTTACTCATTGTTTGTAAACACGAATCTCAGATTACAATGCAAATATATTTTTACACAACGTTCATTTATTTCAGTTACGTGCCCTAATCCCATATTTATTTAAAGGAGGAAAAATCCACACTCACTGTGACGTGGAGATGGAGATGCAAATTATACGTTTCTTAAGGAGAAGGCGGAGGCTTATTTTACAAGAGGGAGAAGATATACAGGATGTGGGAGGGAGAGGAGAGGGATAGGAGAGGAGAGGAAGGGAGAGAGGAGAGGAGAGAGGTGGTGCCAGCCCGTCCACGTGTGTACTATGAAAGAACACTTGTAGATGGGCTGACTGAGGAGGAGATTATTAGTCTGTATACATTGAGTTCAGCAGCAATCTTATCTCTTTATGAAGACATAAGAGAAGATTTGGATAGTGTAACAGCCAGAGGTCATGCAGTCTCTGGGCTTGTTAAAATGCAGTGCTCATTACATTTTCTTGCATTTCAGACAACTGTGGGCATAGTGGGCGGGGTCTCACAGTCATCATTCTCGCGGGCTTCAGCCAGTTTCTATGTGCACTGACTAGACGCGCTAGAAATTATATTCATTTTCCTAGAGAGCAGACAGAGTGGCTGGAAGTCAGAAATGGCTTTTATACCATAGACAGGATGTGTGATGGGTGCAATCGATTGCACCCATGTTGCCTTGATCCCGCCTAGTCAGAGTGAGCATGCTTACCGGAATAGAAAACACTATAATTCCCTCAATGTGCAGGTGGTATGCGATGCCACTATGAAGATTATGAATGTGGTAGCCAGATTCTGTGGTTACAGCCATGATCCTCGATACTAACGAACTCATCAGTTTTCCATGCCTTTGAAAATGGGTATTTGGGGCATGGTTGACTGGTGGGTGAGTACATATTATGAAGTATAAGACTATGAAGTGGTAACATACATATTTAATCATGTATCATTATTTTACATGTAACATTATGATTAATATGACATGTATAGTGTTTCATTTTGTCAAATAACCAAAAACATAGTTACTGTGCATTTTTCTGATTGTATTCATACTAATTTGTAATTATATACATATTTGCTAATATCTACACACACACACACACACACGCACGCACGCACGCACGCACGCACACACACGCGCGCGCGCACGCACGCACGCACGCACACACACACACACACACAATAACACATGTGGTCATAAATGTAAGTCTTACTTGAAATATATGATTAGCCATATTTAAAAACAACATCGGTATCATCACATAAAGCCATTTTTCATTCACAAAAACATGGATGTGTAAGTGAACATTATTGAACTATCTGTTTACTGTTTATAAATTATATATGTGCATGTTTGATGAGCATCTCATATATGGACAATCAAATCGCATGTCATATATGTATTTGTTGAAACATGTGTCACAATTAGATCAAATAAATATCTTTAAGAACATGACTACATTGTATGCTGTGTAATAATTAATTTTTACGCTGTATTGTAGGTGACTCAGGTTACGGGATACGACCGTGGCTTTTAACACCACTGGCTAACCCTCAATCACCTGCAGAGGAGCGATATAATGTTGCACACATATCCACTCGGTCAGTTATTGAGCTGACATTTGGACTGTTGAAATGTCGGTTCAGGTGTTTAGATAAAACGGGCGGTGCATTACAGTATAAGCCTGAGAAGGTGTCTGACATAGTAATTTGTTGCTGCATTCTGCACAATATTGCACTGCGTCATAATCTTCAAGGTGACATACGGGAGGGGATAGAGAAGGACCCTCCCATCCATGCTGCAGGTTAAAATGAGCAGACAGCCAGTGGTGTTGAGACACATCAGAATGTGATCAACACCTATTTCTCAGGTAAACAACACAGTGTATGTGAATATTAATATATACAGTCATTAAAGTTTCGTACAATGACATGTGTTACATTCTTATTATCATATGATAGTGTTGCCTCTCCTCCTGCAAGATTGTTAATCTCTGTTGTTTGTACAAGCACATCTGCCTATGGTATGTTAAGCTTCAATTATTTAAATCCAATTCGTAATCAAATTGTGTATCATGTATGCATGAATGAACATGTTGTGCAAGTAGAAATGTTATGGACTTTTTTATTTCGTATATGAGTGAAACACATGGAATATTTGTGCAACATTCATGAGTGTTACAACAAAAAATGTGAATTCATCTTACTAATTTACATAGCTTCAAACTATATAATGTTAAGTACTTTTTACATAATCTCTCATGTTTTTATTACATGTTATGACATTATGCAACTATAGCATATTCCCTTCTAAATTTGGCACACATATTAATTATTCTTCAATAATCACATGTATGTTTGTTAACATGTTGAAATTGTGTGGATGTTCATGTGAACAATTTTAATGGAACACAATTAATGAAATATAATGACGAATAGGGGTATACACAGTGACACGTATTGTTACAGTATCATGTTGTAACATTTATATTTATACATAGATGTGTTGCAACATTTCTGACTGTATTGTGTTGTTGGTGTTGGCTCAATGTTTGCTGTGTTGGACACTGTTTGACATTGTTATTTCATACATTGTGTAACGTATACGTATGACCAGTTTCCTCACTCCACTCATGCACATGTGCGAAGGGAACACTGTATGTGTATCTAGCACAACAATTAAAAAATTTGTAGAAGAACATCAATTGCATGACAATATGTTTGTTGTCTAGCTATACTTATTGCACAGATATAATATTGTTATACGTACAAGATAATTTAAATAACACATTTTCATGTTACAAAATATAATTTTTGTATAGAATAGCTTGGATGCTTTAAACAATAAATTTTCAATCTAACTATTTAAATTAAATTTTTCAAAACCTTTCATGTTTTACAATGATAATGTATAATATATAGATAAATAAAGTGGCATTGATATTACTCAGCACATTAAAACATCATCACATGAATCTTTTTAAAAAAGTTCTATTAATTTCACAATGTATACATTGCGTTTTTGTGTGTGTATGTATGTATGTATGCAAATGACAAAACATATATGGTAATAAGTATCATCTTTTTATACATATACCTTGACGTTTGGTATGCAGGGTTTGTACGCTTTGGCCATAGGTTGAAACTAAATAACCCCAAAATTATTCTTATTATTTTTACATTTGTTTAACTTAAAGCTGCAGTTCAAGCAATATCCTGCATGTGTGTGTTTTTTTTAATAAATCAGTTCTGTAGTAAAAAAAATATGTTTAGCATTTTCTGTTTTAAAAAACAATAACTTTAAAAAACCAATTTTCTTGTATTCTATTTTAACAAGCATGCCTGTTCCTATAGCAACCATTTACATTCCCCATATTTAAAGATGTCGCCAAACTTTGCCGATCAATAGACAGAAAACAAATTGACAGGCAGCTATGCAGTTCTTTGCAGTTCTTTAGCTAATTAGAGATTGCCCACATGAAACTATTGAAGTAAAAAAAAAACTAAAAAAAAAAAAAACGGGAGCTTGAACTGCAGCTTTAATACTTATGACCATATATGTTTAGCCAAATGGAAGTAGCATTGGCCACCACTTTCTTTTGTAGTATACATTTGCCACGCCCAGCAGCACTCTTTTTTACATACATATATATTCATGATGTGATGGGTGTAGGATTTGAAGATCGCTGGTAATGTATGTATGTATGTATGTATCTATCTATGTATCGAGTGAGTTCTTGCAAAAGGTGTCACTGTGTATTAATTTGCATGTCATTTCACATATTCAGTTTCTGGATTATAAGTATTTTTTGATGTGTGATCATGCTGAATATCCGGTTTGCAGACCAGTGTAAGTAATTTAAATGAGCATACACTAATTATGACATTTAAAATATTGCTTCCGTAGAAGCAGTCCAGTCTCTCTCTCTAAGGAAACCAGCGCACGACCCCTTACCACCCCCAAACCAACGGACTATGTGAGAGGTTCAACGGTACCCTGAAGCAGATGCTTCGAACCTTTATAGAGGCAGAGGGCAAAGACTGGGAGATTCACCTGCAGCACTTGCTGTTTGCGTACCGAGTGGTACCGCAATAATCTCCCTTTGAGCTGCTATATGATCGCAGTGTACGGGGACCTCTGGATCTATTCCGTGAGGGATGGGAAGGAGAGACTACCAATACAGATGCTTCTGTGCTTCAGTATGTGGTAGATATCAGAGACCGGCTAGAGATACTCATGGGGTTGGCACAGGACAATCTTAGGGCTGCTCAGACTAAGCAGAAGACTTGGTATGACCAGATTTCCCATAGTAGAGAATTTATCCCAGGACAACAAGTACCCACTCGAGAGAACAAATTGATGCCTGCCTGGTCGGGACCGTATCCAGTGCTCCAAAAGATGAATGAGTGCAACTATGTTGTACAGGTAGATGCTGAAGCAGGGAGAAATAAGACTTATCACATCAACATATTGAAGGAGTACATAGCCCCAAGTGTGGCATCGGTGCTGGCTATTTGTAGCCCACCGACGGGAGATCCGGCGGGCAACGCTCTGCCAGATCTCTAAGGGGAGGCTAGGCAGATGAGTACCATAGAGCAAGTGGAGATAGGGTCCCAGTTGAGTGTCAGGCAGCGAGCAGAAGCCAGAGCTATGCTAGGTCAGTATAGGGCTCTGTTCACGGATAAGCCAGGCAGGAGCCATATCAAAGATCACCCAGTGCTCACGGGGGATCTGCGCCCTCTGCATAAGCATGCCTATCGGGTATCAGCAGAGATTAAGGGCAGTATAGAGAGGGAGGTAGAAGAGATGCTGGCCCTAGGGGTAATTGTACTGTCCCAGTGCCCTTTGGCTTGTCTGGTAGTCCTGGTACCTAAGAAGGATGGGACTACCGGGTTCTGTGTGGACTACTGGCAGCTCAATGCAGGGATGGTGTCAGATGCCTACCCCATGCCCCGCATGGATGAGTTGTTAGATGAACTCGCGGAGGCAAGGTATCTGACCACACTGGATCTCAGTAAAGGTTAATGGCAGATCCCCTTGACCCAGGAGGCTAAGGAGAAGTCGGAATTTATTACCTGTATGAATTTTTAGTGATGCCATTTGGGATGAAAAATGCACCGGCTACCTTCCAACGCCTGGTCAATCACTTGCTGGAGGGTATGCAGGGATTTGGAAAGGCATACCTGGACGACATTGCTGTGTTTAATAATTCGTGGGACTCACATTTAGTGCATGTAGCTGCGGTACTAGCCAGAATTAGGGAAACAGGGCTCACCTTGAAAACCAACAAGTGCTTAGTAGGGATGGCAGAATTACTGTACCTAGGGCATAGGGTGGATGGCGGGCACCTTAAACAGGATTCAGCCAAGGTGAGGCAATAGTGCAGTGGCCCATTCCCAAAACCAAGACGCAGGTTATGGCTTTCTTAGGCACTGCAGGCTATTACAGAAAGTATGGTCCCCAGGCATTGAAGACTGCACTGGCCAGTGTCCCTATCCTAGCTGCCCCAGATTACTCAAAAAGATTTCTGGTGTAGACTGATGCCTCGGACTATGGTATCGGTGCTTTACTCAGCAAATTGGGGGAGGAGGGAAGTGAACCCCCTAGTGGTATATCCAAGCTGCAAGCTGCTGCCCAGGGAGGTGGCTTATGCCACCATTGAAAAAGAGTGTCTGGCCATTGTATAGGCTCTGATTGAACTGCAGCCCTATCTTTATGGCAGACGCTTCACAATGATTACGGACCACAACCCGTTAAGTTGGTTGCAGAGGGTGTCGGGGCAAAATGCTAAACTGTTACGCTGGAGTCTTGCCTTACAGGAATTTGATTTCACCATCCAGCACAGGAAGGGCAATGAGCATGGCAATGCTGATGGCCTATCCCGCCAGGACAGTCCTCATGAACTAATAATCTCAAAAGCAACCAGGCCAGCCCAACCACCGGACGAGGTGGTCGGGACAGAGCCTGCGCTTTGAGTGGGGGAGGTGTGGTGATGGAGGGGTTAATCAGGCCATTAATCAAGGCATTATACCCGGCTGATTAGCCCTAACTCACATTGGGAGCAAAGGGATTAAATGTATGTGCACCACACTGATGTATTTGCCCTGCCCCAGCATTCTTGTCCCCATTTTGCAGTCTATTCCCTGTCGGTGATAATAAGAATGCATACAAACTGTGCCCTTAGCTTTTCAGACACAAGATGGTGTTGTGATCGCTGAGCAAAATGCTGATTGAAGACGTGTGACTGTGTATGGGAGGGCTGCTTTGAAGTATACATATCCATTTCTAAGCACTAGACCTCGTAACCGCAAGGTCAATTGAATAAGTAGTTTGCGGTTAATCTGAAGTGGATTTCTGTCAAAATGTATCTCTTGCCTTGTTAGCGTCTTAACTTGAAAGGGGGAAGTCTTTCAGAACTAGGTTAATTAACTAGGAGAACTAGGTTAATTAACTATGGACCTCACATCATAGCCCTTTCAATTAAGTCGGCTAAATTGAGAACGGAGTGAGCTAGCACTCTAATTTTTGGAGTGCAGCTCAGGATAAAGAAAACATACACCCACATATAAAGGTTATTCCAGTGGCACAAGCAGAACATACTTTATTAATAAAATGTATTTTTCTGTTGGTTTTAAATGTACAGGCAGGAAAGGTATTTTCTGTGAGCCCGGGAAAAATCCTTTAGCATGCAAATATGCTAAGGGTGAATGAGCTGAGGGCATTTTCCTCTCTGTACTTCAAAGAGCCCATACTGAGTGGGAGACTCTGAGTCTAGTGAAGTCCGGAGTTGAAAAGCCTCAGAGATTCAAAGTGTGAAAATGGCCGGGATGTTGCTGCGTGCCAGATACCGGTACTCAGCATGGGCCATTCACACTTTGGGACCAAACTACAGACTAAGAGTCGCCAAGTAAGGGGCGGACCACGGTATAGTAAACCGCGTAGGTGTCAGGCTGACACATGCACTTTGCAAACCGGAAAGCCCGTTTTGCCAGTCTTGCCCGTTTTGCAAACTCCGGGCAAATCAGGGATTGGTGGGTTAAATGTTCCCACGGAGGGGATTGGGCATGCATGTTAGGGATAGGACTGTAAACCCTATAAACCTGTCTGACGAACTATACCATGTGTGATTCATGATTTCTTCAAGCGTGGTTCAAGATCCCGTACAAGTACAGCGGCAGCGGTTCTAGAACGTAAGGGTTTAAAACATCGTAACCAAGGATTTACCCCTACTTCAGGAATTTGTTAACGCTGGGGATCTCAAAACGAACTCCAACAAACCAGAATATAAATAAAAAAATGCATAACTCCACTAGAAAAAGAAAAAAGGAAAAATCCACCAGAGGGCGACAGAGATCCATACCAGATCTAAAGAACTTAGAATTATAATAATCAAGTCAATACCACATCTGAATAAACATTTGATTAACAGAATCAAAGAAAATGTTTAAGATCCCACTCTGTATTAATTCCTCTAGAGAACAATGTGTCTAAGGAATGAATCCAAAATATTTCACGTTGATTAAGCAGTTTTAATCTATCTCCACCCCTCACAGGCATATAAAGTCCCTTCACGGGATGAAACGCGTAAGAGATTTTTTCATGTCCATGTTTTTGTTTCAATAAAGTTTTTTTAAATGAATTATGCTTGGTTGAGTTCACGGAGGCTAGCAGTGACCGCTGGAATCCTTTTTTCTACATACCGGTTACCCTGATCGGCTGGAGCACGCAGGACGCCATCGCAGCAGGAGATTCAGCTGTTTTTCAGCTCCACGGTAGATCTTACAGACAGCCAGTTGAAGCCTACAGCACTTCATTGACACGGGAGTTCGTAAGGGCAGCAGTTTCTGTGTTATTTAGGTCATTACTCGGCAGCATGTAGAAGTATGTGTAGCCTTGTTCTTTCCATCAGTAACTGCAATCTGGCCCCCACCCCGGTTTAGTCTTTACACGAGTGCTGATTTACTTTATTATTTACTCAATACTGCTGCAGTGCTGTGTCCACCTTTGTTTTCACTCCACAGGATATTAAAAAATTGACTGTTTCATAGCAAGTTTGGAGCATCTGGATATTTCCTTTTCTTATTTCTCGAATTAGGCTTCCTAAAAATGTCCGTTTGAATAGTGCCTGATGTGTCAATAAATAAGGTGACATCCAAATAATTAATGTGATTAATGTGTTCCTCATATGTAAATTTAAGGTTTAATGTATTAACATTAAATGTTTTAATAAAAGTGTTCAGTGATAATAAATCCCCATCCCAAATCATAATCAAGTCATCAATATACCGCCTTTAAAAAATAATCTGATGACGAAAGGAATTATCAGCACCGAAAATGTGAGTGGATTCCCAAAGACCCATAAATAAATTTGCATAGGAGGGGGCAAAAGACGTCCCCATAGCAGTACCCCGTGTTTGTAAATAAAACTGTGCATCAAAAGAAAAATAATTATGAGTGAGAAGAAACGTGATGGAGTCTAAAAGAAAAGCACGTAGTGAAATGGGCAATGTGGAAGCCTGAAGAAAGAATTCAACTGCTTGAATCCCTTGGTCATGATCTATGATTGAGTAGAGGGACGTCACATCGTGACCCATCTGAAACTTTTCTGCCAGCAGATACTTTTAATAGCAGACAACAAATCCATAGAGTCTCTCAGAAAACAAGGCAAACTCTTAACTAAAGGCTGTAAAAAGCCATCAACATAGCGTGACAACCCATCTCCAAAGATCCAATTCTAGCCACAATGGGCCGCCCAGGAGGGCGGACCAGTGACTTATGGATCTTTGGGAGATGGTGGAAGATGGGCACAATGGGTGAGGCATTATAAAGAAACTCATACTCTTTATTGTTCAAGACAAATAAGGCTTTACCCACATCAAGAACCTCTTTTAAAAGGAGTAAAAATGCAGATGTAGGGTCTTGTTTTAATTTCTTGTAGGAATCGACATCCTCTAATAGTTTAAGTGGCTCTGCCTGTAAGTCTGATGAAGAGAGAACCACAATGGCCCCTCCCTTGTCCGCTTTCTTAATTGTAATAGACCTATCTTCCCTGAGAGCAATCACCTTCTGGAATTCTTTGTCTGACAGATTCGTTCTATCATAGAAGGGAACCCCTAAGGGTATTATACCCCTAGCCAATAACCTGAGATCCCTCTCAACCAACTTCTCAAAGGTCTTAATGTTATGATTATTAAAGATTTGAGGACAAAAAGTCGATTTCTTCTTGAGACCTGAAAGTAATTGACCAAAGAAGCTGAATGATGATGGGATCTCAGGGTCCAAATCCTGATGCTATTCATTGTAAAGATCCATAAGATCTGACAGAGCACATTGTTCACGAAATGTGGATAAATCCAGACTCCCCACCGGTTCAACCCCACTATCTACATTCTGGGATAAACCCCTTGTGGTAGAATAAAGTGGAACCTCAGTTGTACCCTGTCCACTAAAGTATTTGTTGAGTGACAATTTACGAGTGAACTTTTGGAGGTCAATGATAAGGTTGAATAGATTAAAGTCCTAATAGGGAGCAAAAGTCAGTCCTCTGTTAAGAACCACAAGTTGTTCCTTTGTAAGAATCTTATGGGAAATAATGATAACATTGTCAACTTGATCTTTTAGGCATATTTTTTCCTCTTGCCCAAACCTCTGGGGCCCCCTCCTCCCCCTCCTCTTCTTTGATGATCTCCTGGTCCTCTTTCGTTTTTTGACTCCCCCCATTGAAACAAGGAGTATGATGGTCTCTCTTCCTTCCGTGAGGAAATCACTGTGGATTTTTGTGAAGTGTCATTCTGTGTATTGTGGGTCTTGGATTCAGCCTGTTTTTTATTTTGGCCCTTAGGATAAAATTTTGATTGAAATTTGGATTATTTGTAATATTAAGTTGCTACATATAGACCTGTTGTTTTATCATAATCTGCTTTGTCCCTATCAAACTTCTGTTGTTTCTTTATCATTATAGACGTTTCCATAGTGCCATTGTTGTTTAATAACATTTGATCATATTTAGAGAAATTTTCCATTTTCTTACAACTTTTTAATTTATTCTGCAAAACCTTGACATTAGCTCTCACAATCTTTTTCTCATTCATTTTATATTTAATGATCAAGTCAATAAGCCTGAGCGAACAGTTATCCAATATAGCCTTCCACTCATTTTCAAAATCCTTGTTTAAAAAAACAAACGAAGGTGCCTTTTTCAGGCGCAGGCCCCTTGGAATTCTTTTAACTCTAGCATAGTTTTCTAAAGTAGTGATATCCCACCAGTACCTAATGTCCTGTGATAGCAGTTTTTTCCAACTTGAAGAAGTGCGCAATCAAATCAGTCGGCTCCTCACAGATGAAGTTGGCAACCTCATCAAAGACTGCTTCTGCCCTCCTCTGTCGATTGGTATCATCTCCACAATTAAAGGCTGATAGGCTGTAGAGGTTTGTGAATGGGACACTGAAACCCATTAGAAACCTTGCAGCCAATCAGGAGCGCAGATTCCAAGCTCCAGACCAACAGCGGCAAATTCGAAGATGCTCTGTGCTGAATAGACGCAAGCCGGCCTCCAAGATTTTGAGTGAGACATTTTTCTAAGTCCCGTTATTTGAAAACTTAGCGTCGCGGCTGGCATTGCACGCCGAAATCAGTTCCAGGACTTTCGTGAGTACCTCCCAGTCATTGGAAAGGGCTCCTACAGAGGTCATTTTTGTGAATTTCGTTTAAAGGACAAGTTTATTCGTTAGCCCCGTTCCCAGTGTGTTAACTGTGTAAATTGTGTTACAGATACAGCAACAAGTATTAGAACTCTGCCTGGGGAGATTCTGGGGCAGTCTCACTGTAAATGCCTCAACATTTCTGTGAGATTGTTAATGGCCCATAGGATTAGCACAGCAGGGGGTCCCTGCAAACTGAATGGGACTGCAGGGACACCCTGCAGTGTTAATCCGATGGGCCATTTAGAATCTCACAGAAATGTTGAGGCATTTACTGTGAGACTGCCCCAGAATCTCCCAGGATTTTCTCTGGTATGTGTTCTAATACTGGTAGCTGCTTCAGTACATTGTGTGTATGTCTTTTCCTGAAATAAATTACAATTTGTTTTACCTCCTTGCTTTGCTCAATCAATGATCCCGGTATAAAAAGGTGTTGGTAAACCTGGGAGTTGGGTTCAAAGGGGCACCTCAGTATTTTGGGGGAATCTCACCAGGGTGTGGACACTACGGTTGGAGGACACTGTGGGGTTATGGATGTGCGAGGCCTGGGAAAATGTTCTGCATTTAAACCTCTATTTTGAGCTAATTGAATAATTACATATGTGATTTCAGCTCTCTCAAGAGGTTCATGAATACACCAGCTGAAAACGCAATCAGTTCTCAACAGAGAATTAATGACGATAGCACTTTAGATATTCATTTTTGGGTGTATAATCAACAACTGGTTAATCGAGGTGCCTGGAGACATCATTTGTTTAGTTAGAAGTCTCAATCTATGGTTATTAAACCTTTAGATGTTTTTTGAGCTACATTGAAGCCAGCCTTGAATCATATCAAGACACATCATTTGCGGTACTCATTTTAATTAGCACTATTCTCTCTAGAGGGGTTAATTAACCACCTAGCTTGGTCATAAGGGGCCCGATTGCACCACCTATGTAACCCATATACCTCCCCCCCCAATCATAGGTAGGGTGCATATGAGGAGAATCTATACTGTATGTATTACCGGTGTGGTGCTTTACCTGTTAGGCTCACAGGAGGACTGAGCCTCTGCCAGTGAGAGCCTGGGGTGTATCCTCTGGAACAATACTATATGGTGCAGCGCCTCCACCTGCGATGGCTCCCAGCAGAGCGGGAGTTGTTCCTCGCAGGACACATACAAATGAACACATACACTAGATGTAAAATAGCAACGGTCTTTACCATAACAATATGCATACACTTTTAAGCGATTTCTATACCAAGACAAATTTCCCTAGCCAATTCCAATCTGGGTTTCGTCCCAAACACTCCACCGTAACTACCCTGCTAAAAGTTTGCAATGAAATCCAGTGTGGAATGGAACGGGGACAACTCGCTGGCGCAGTATTCCTAGATTTTGCAAAGGCTTTTGACACAGTTGATCATGCTATCCTGCTTAACAAACTCCAGAGCTCTGGAATAGGGAAACATGCTTTAAACTGGTTTTAGTCCTACCTATCAGGAAGATCCCAACATGTGTCCATCTCAGGCTCTAACTCCAACCCCCTGGATATCACCTGTGGTGTCCCGCAAGGCTCTGTTCTGGGGCCCCTACTCTTCTCAGTGTTCATTAATGATCTTCCCACAGCTTGTAAGGAAGCCTCAATACACATGTATGCAGATGACACAATCCTATATGCACACAGCCATAGCCTCTCTGACCTTCAACACATACTTCAGTCTGACTTTTTGAGACTCGAAAACTGGTTTTCCCAAAACAAACTGTTTTTAAACACTGACAAGACTGTAACAATGGTATTTGGGACCAAGACTAAATTTGTAAAGCTTCCAGTGACTGAGCTCCAGATTAGAACCAACGCTAACACCACCCTAACACCTGTCACTAGTTTTAAATACCTGGGCTTATGGTTTGACTCCCACTTAACATTCGGGATGCACATTGATACCCTGACAACCAAGACCTATACCAAACTAGGGGTACTTTACAGGAACAAATCCTCCCTAAGTCTCCTGGTCAGAAAGCGTATCGCACAGCAGATGCTAATGCCAATTATTGACTATGGAGACATAGTATATGGCTCGGCTCCTCAATCCCACCTTAGCAAACTTGACACCCTCTACAATTCAATTTGTCGTTTTGTTCTCCAATGCAACTACAACACACATCACTGCGAAATGCTCAAAGAACTAGATTGGTCAACACTAGAGTCTAGGCGCAAAGTTCACCTTTCCTGTCTTGCCTTTAAATTCTTCATGGGCAAGCTACCCAGCTACCTGAACAAGCTTCTCACCCCTACCACTTGCAGCACTTATCACCTGAGATCAGACTCCAAAAGACTATTCATGGTCCCAAGGCTCAACAAAGTATCCGGACGTTCCTCCTTCTTCTTCAGCGCACCCCAAAACTGGAACAACCTACCAGAGATTCTCACATCCACCACCAGTTTAAGTTCTTTCAAATCTAAGGCTGTCTCACATTTTAACCTGGTCTGTAACTGTTTCATACGCTCATAATATATATTTTCTTTAACTGTGCACGCAATGTCTTGTATATAATGTATACCCTGTTCATTTATGTAACTGTACTTGTAACCATGTATTATTTGTTTTACTCTGTGCCCAGGACATACTTGAAAACGAGAGGTAACTCTCAATGTATTACTTCCTGGTAAAATATTTTATAAATAAATAAATAAATACACTTCTCACTCTATAAACACTTATCACTCTATAATACTAATGGCACAACTACCCAAAGCGCCAACACAGGCGCAACCCTCCACCGTGTCCACTGTCCCACACCCAAACCCAAGTGTGTGGTGACCGCGCGGCCCACAAGTATGAGGATGTTATAGATGGTGCACTTAGCTGTAGGGTTACCTGCTGAGCGCTCTTGCACTCGGACCAGCAGACAATCTTCACAAAGTCTCCGCCGCCGCGATGCCTTCCACGACGCTCCTCATGGGTGATCCCACTCGAATAGATATGACGGTCTCTGCACTTGCAGAGAGTGATTCACTGCAATCACTGGCCAGGATATTCCTCTTCCTGGCTGGACCTCACTTGTCTGGGTTCTACAGGACCCTGTCCCTATCTAAGGGGAGTCCCTGTAGTAACCACAAGCTGAGGTGATTGGGGCCTAGCTGGGGCCTAAGGGGGAATGTCTGGTCTAGTGTATGAGCCACTTGCTCTCTATACTTACCCACCCTCCCCTGTCTGTGTCCCAGCTTCTTCTGCTTCCTCACTGCAGCACACAACAATGTATCTTTCCTCTCAGGGAAAGCTGTAAGCCCTATTGTCTCCCTGGTGTCAGGTGGCCTGTCTGCCGCTAAGCATTCTGGGGGCTGTAGTCCTCCATGGCCCTCTTTCCTAAATGGGCACGTGCGCGGTCTGTAATGGCCACCGCTACTCTCCACTGAGCCTGCGCAACACTGCAATGGCCACCTCATCGCCCTAATGGCACATGCACGACTGTGAACCGCAACACAACCAAGATGGCGGTGCCCAAGATGGTGGCGCCCGGGACACAGCGGGGGAGCGGCCACAACACGCTGCCTCCCGCCTCAGATCCACGTGGGACCTGCCGGATGGGTGAGTGAGCGGCCTTCACCTCCCCTCCACCCCCCCTTCACCTCCCCTCCACCCCCCCTCCCCTCCAGTGTCAGTGTCTCCCCGATACCCCCCCCCCCCCGGCGCCGCTACAGTCAGCGGGGGAGCGAGCGAGCGCCCGGGACACAGCGGGAGAGCGGCCACAACACGCTGCCTCCCGCCTCAGATCCACGTGGGACCTGCCGGACGGGTGAGTGAGCGGCCTTCACCTCCCCTCACCCACACCTCACCCCCCATCACCTCCCCTCCCATCACCTCCACTCACCCCCTTTCACCTCCCCTCACTCCACTTCTCCCTTCCACCCCCCTTCACCTCCCCATTTACCTCCCCCCCTCCACCCCCCCTTCACCTCCCCTCCACCCCCCCCTCCACCCCCCCCCCTTCAACTCCCCTCCACCCCCCCCTTCACCTCCCTTCCACCCCCCCCCTTCACCTCCCTTCTACCCCCCCCCCTTCACCTCCCTTCCACTCCCCCCCCTTCACCGCCCCTCCACCCCCCCTTCACCGCCCCTTCACCCCCCTTCACCGCCCCTCCACCCCCCCTTCACCTCCCCTCCACCTCCCCTCCACCCCCCCACCTTCACCTCCCCTCCACCTCCCCTCCACCCCCCCTTCCCACCGCCTCCCCCCCCCCTTCACACCGCTTCCCACCGCCTCCCCCCCCTTCCCACCGCCTCCCCTCCACCTTCCCACCGCCTCCCCCCCCTTCCCACCGCCTCCCCCCTTCCCCCCCTTCCCACCGCCTCCCCCCCCCTTCCCACCGCCTCCCCCCACCCCTTCCCACCGCCTCCCCCCACCCCTTCCCACCGCCTCCCCCCACCCCTTCCCACCGCCTCCCCCCACCCCTTCCCACCGCCTCCCCCCACCCCTTCCCACCGCCTCCCCCCCCCTTCCCACCGCCTCCCCCCCCCTTCCCACCGCCTCCCCCCCCTTCACACCGCCTCCCCCCCCTTCTCACCGCCTCCCACCCCCCCTTCCCACCCCCCCTTCCCACCGCCTCCACCCCCCTTCCCACCGTCTCCCCCCCCCTTCCCACCACCTCCCCCCCTTCCCACCGCCTCCCACCCCCCTTCCCACCGCATCCCACCCCCCTTCCCACCGCCTCCCACCCCCCGCCATCCCACCGCCTCCCACCCCCCGCCTTCCCACCTCCTCCCACCCCCCGCCTTCCCACCGCCTCCCACCCCCCGCCTTCCCTCCGCCTCCCCCTACCCACCTCCCCCCCTTCCCACCACCTCCCACCCTTCCCACCACCTCCCCCCTTCCCACCACCTCCCCCCTCCTCCCCCTTCCCACCACCTTCCCCTTCCCACCACCTCCCCCCTTCTCTCCCTTTCCACCACCTTCCCCCTCCTCCTCCTTCCCACCACCTCCCCCCTTCCCACCACCTCCCCCCTTCTCCCCCTTCCCACCACCTCCCCCCTTCTCCCCCTTTCCACCACCTCCCCCCCTCCTCCCCCTTCCCACCACTTCTCCCCTCCCCCCCCGCTCCCCTTCCCCCCCGCTCCCCTTTCCCCCCCTCCGCTCCCCTTCCCCCCCCGCTCCCCTTCCCCCCCTCCACTCCCCTTCACCCCCCCTCCGCTCCCCTTTCCACCCCCCCCTCCGCTCCCCTTTCCACCCCCCCTCCGCTCCTCTTCCCCCCCCCGCTCCTCTTCCCCCCCCTCCACCTCTTTTTCCCCTTTCCCCTCCCACCCCCTCCCACACTTCCACCCCCTCCTCTAACCCTCCCCCCCCTCCTCTAACCCTCCCCCCCCCTCCTCTAACCGTTCCCCCCCCCTCCTCTAACCCTTCCCCCCCTCCTCTAACCCTTCCCCCCCTCCTCTAACCCTTCCCCCCCTCCTCTAACCCTTCCCCCCCTCCTCTAACCCTTCCCCCCCCTCCTCTAACCCTTCCCCCCCCTCCTCTAACCCTTCCCCCCCTCCTCTAACCCTTCCCCCCCTCCTCTAACCCTTCCCCCCCTCCTCTAACCCTTCCCCCCCTCCTCTAACCCTTCCCCCCTCCTCCACCCCTTGCCCCCCTCCTCCACCCCTTGCCCCCCTCCTCCACCCCTTGCCCCCCTCCTCCACCCCTTGCCCCCCTCCTCCACCCCTTGCCCCCCTCCTCCACCCCTTGCCCCCTCCTCCACCCCTTGCCCCCCTTCTCCACCCCTTGCCCCCCTCCTCCCCTTCCCGCCGCCCTTCGCCTTCATGCCCGCCTTACCGCCTCCCCACCCCGCCTCTGCCTTTCACCCGCCCTTACTCCGGCCGTCTCTGCCTTTCACCCACCGCCTCACAGCCGCTGCACGCACTCAACAGACACCCGCCACACTCGACACATACCTGCCGCCACACACACCTGCTGCCTCCCGCCCCTACGCACCGACATCACTGACCCACCGCCTCACACCCTAGCAGGACCCCCCACTCACAGACAGCACTCACAACCCACGCGCCAGCCGCCGCCGCCTCACACCCTTGCAGGACCCCCACTCACAGACAGCACTCACAACCCACGCGCCACCCGCCGCCTCACACCCTAGCAGGACCCCCACTCACAGACAGCACTCACAACCCACGCACCACCCGCCGCCTCACACCCTAGCAGGACCCCCACTCGCACACAGCACTCACAACCCACGCGCCACCCGCCGCCTCACACCCTAGCAGGACACACGACTCAGATTTTTACATCACTTATGGCACCAAAATATACATTGTACTGTGGTGTGGTTACAATAAACCATTTTTATACAACATCGTATTACATTTTCTTCCATCTTTCTTTTCAATATTATTATCCAACCTTTACAACAAACAGTCACCTATTGTTCCACGATTTATAAATAATACTACCTATTACGCATTTACATCCCGGGCAACGCCGGGTCTCTCAGCTAGTACATAATATAACGAGAGTCAACAGCTAGGTGGCGCTATTGCTTAATGTTCATCAGCATAACCCTATTTTCTGGCCCTTACTTCTATGTACAAACAGAGACCAGACAAGAGACTACTCATTTAATCGTTTTTTAGTTTTGTATCATTACGTTCGAGGTCTTGTGTGTTCGTGCTGTTTGTTTAGTAGTGTTTTGTCCAACATTATTTTAACTATCAAGACCATTAAAGCTTACGTTTCAATGTCTTCATTTACCCACATTTTTTGGCGAGTGCTGTACCTAAAGGGGTCTTTTTCACTTGCTTCGGCAAGTTTCTGTGGCTCCTTTTACCTATACACCTGGCACCACCTACAAACTATAGATTGTAGCAAGAGCCCCTCCCTCTCTTTCCCTTACCCTAAGACAACAACGTTACCATCCAACACAAAAAAGGCGTTGAGCAAGGCAATGCAGACGGACTTTCCCACCAGGACCAGTGAGCTAACATCTTCAAAAGGTGTCAGGCCAGTTAAACCGCTGGACGAGGCGCTTGCAACAAAGCCTTCATCTTGAGGGAGGAGGTGTGATGGTGAGGGGGTAACCAGGCTCAATAATAAAGGTTAAGCCCACTTGGTTGCCCCTGATCCATGTTTTGAGGTCCTAGAGCAGAGGTCATCAAACTCTTAGTCCAAAAGAGCCAAATATGAGTAGCACGGCGATTTAGAATTTTTCAAAGAGCCATAAATATATTTTTACAAATACGGTTGATTAACCGTCATGACATCAAGCTGTCCCCCCATCAGTATTCCCCCACATCACATCAGGCTGCCCCCCATCATTATTCCCCTCCATCACATCAGGCTGCCCCCACATCATTATTCCCCCTCATCACATCAGGCTGCTCCCCCCCCAGGGCCACCAACAGAAACCATGGGGCCCGGGACAAATGAAAGCAGCAGGCCCCTCCCCCCCCAAACCCATAGCGTACCCCCCTAAACCCATAGCGCACCTACCACGAAAAAATATCTTTTAGCGCGCAGCTTTTACTTAACTGTTTTTTTATTGTGATACAGAAAAAAACATTACAATGCAACCTATTTATTTTTATATTTTCAACAAAAGACATGTTACTTGCTGCCTGGGTGGCTGATTGGGTTGGGTGGATTACTGGGTGGGTGAATGATGGTTGTTTGACAGTTGAATGGCAGTGGGTGGGTAGGTGGGGGAAAGACAGTGGGTGGGTGGGTGGGTGAATGACAGTTGAATGACAGTGGGTGGGTGGGTGAATGACAGTCGGTAGGTGGGTGAATGACAATTGGTTGGGTGACAGTTGAATGACAGTGGGTGGGTGAATGGGAGACAGTGACTGTGTGAATGACAGTGACTGTGGGGGAGACAGTGACTGGGTGGGAGACAGTGACTCGGTGGGTGACAGTGACTGGGTGGGTGACAGTGACTGGGTGGGTGGGAGAGAGTGACTGGGTGGGAGACAGTGACTGGGTGGGAGACAGTGACTGGGTGACTGGGTGGGAGACAGTGACCTTGCCAGACAGTGACTGGGTGGGTGGGTAGTAGACAGTGACTGACAGTGACTGGGTGGGTGGTGACAGTGACTGACAGTGACTGGGTTTAGACAGTGACCGTATACAGTGACTGACAGTGACTGGGTAGGTGGGTGGTGACAGTGACTGGGTGGGAGACAGTGACTGGGTGAGTGGGTGCCAGACAGTGACTGGGTGGGTGGGTGCCAGAAAGTGACTGGGTGGGTGGGAGACTGTGACTGGGCGGGTGGGAGACAGTGACTGAGTGGGTGGGAGACAGTGACCTTTGACAGTGACTGACAGTGACTGACAGTGACTGGGTGGGTGGTGACAGTGACTGACAGTGACTTCGTGGGTGACAGTGACTGGGTGGGTGGGTGATAGTGACTTGGTGGGAGACAGTGACTGGGTGACTGGGTGGGAGACAGTGACTGGGTGGGTGGGAAACAGTGACTGGGTGGGAGACAGTGACTGGGTGACTGGGTGGGAGACAGTGACTGAGTGGGTGGGAGACAGTGACTGGGTGGGTGGGAGACAGTGACTGGGTTGATGGGAGACAGTGACTGGGTTGATGGGAGACAGTGACTTAGACAGTGACTGCGTGGGTGGGAGACAGTGACTGGGTGGGTGGGAGACAGTGACTTTGACAGTGACTGACAGTGACTGACAGTGACTGGGTGGGTGACAGTGACTGGGTTGGTGGGTGGTTGACAGTGACTGAAGTGACTGGGTTGGTGGGTGGGTGGGAGACAGTGACTGGGTGGGAGACAGTGACTGGGTGGGAGACAGTGACTGGGTGGGAGATAGTGACTGGGTGGGAGACAGTGACTGGGTGGGAGGCAGTGACTGGCTGGGAGACAGTGACTGGGTGGGGGACAGTGACTGGGTGGGAGGCAGTGACTGGCTGGGAGACAGTGACTGGGTGGGGGACAGTGACTGGGTGGGTGGGTGGTTGACAGTGACTGAAGTGACTGGGTTTAGACAGTGACTGGGTGGGAGACAGTGACTGGGTGGGAGACAGTGACTGGGTGGGAGACAGTGACTGGGTGGGAGGCAGTGACTGGCTGGGAGACAGTGACTGGGGGGGACAGTGACTGAGTGGGTGGGAGACAGTGACTGGGTGGGAGACAGTGACTGGGTGGGAGACAGTGACTGGGCTGGTGGGTGCCAGACAGTGACTGAAGTGACTGGGTTGGTGGGTGGTTGGGAGACAGTGACTGGGTGGGAGACAGTGACTGGGTGGGAGACAGTGACTGGGTGGGAGGCAGTGACTGGCTGGGAGACAGTGACTGGGTGGGGGACAGTGACTGAGTGGGTGGGAGACAGTGACTGGGTGGGAGACAGTGAGTGGGTGGGAGACAGTGACTGGGTGGGAGACAGTGACTGGGTTGGTGGGTGCCAGACAGTGACTGGGTGGGTGAGTGGGTGGGAGACAGTGACTGGGTGGGTGGGTGGGTGGGAGACAGTGACTGTGAGTGACAGTGACTTGGGAGACAGTGATTGGGTGGGTGGGAGACAGTGACTGAGTGGGTGGGAAACAGTGACTGGGTGGGAGACAGTGACTGGGTGACTGGGTGGGAGACAGTGACTGGGTGGGTGGGAGACAGTGACTGGGTGGGTGGGAGACAGTGACTGGGTTGATGGGAGACAGTGACTTAGACAGTCACTGGGTGGGTGACAGTGACTGGGTGGGAGACAGTGACTGGGTGGGAGATAGTGACTGGGTGGGAGACAGTGACTGGGTGGGAGGCAGTGACTGGCTGGGAGACAGTGACTGGGTGGAGGACAGTGACTGGGTGGGTGGGAGACAGGGAGTGAGTGGGTGACAATGACTGGGTGGGAGACAGTGACTGAGTGGGAGATAGTGACTGGGTGGGAGACAGTGACTGGGTGGGAGACAGTGACTGGGTGGGTGGGTGCCAGACAGTGACCTTGGGAGACAGTGACTGGGTGGGTGGGAGACAGTGACTGGGTGGATGGGAGAAAGTGAAGAGCAAAAACACAAAAATACTGCATTGTCGCATCATTTACACACAGTCACAGCGATGCATTTACAACAGTCAGGTGCAAGAGCTGATACTCTAGGACAGGGGTCATGAAACCGCAGCTCGCGAGCCACCTGCGGCTCTTTGGGCACGTTCATGCGGTTCTCCCCTCATTATTTGAAATTGAGGGGCAGGTGCGATGCGGGAGCAAAATGGCGGCGATTCCCCAGCGGTCCCGGCACGCGCATGCGCAGGTCCCCAAACGTGGGACAGAGGGGGAAGTACTAGCTCTTCTTGCGACGCTCCTTCCCCCCCCCCGCTCCCAACGTGGGACGGAGGAGGAAGTACCAGCTCTTCTTGCGGCGGCCACTCCCCCCCCCCGCTCCCAACGTGGGACGAAGGGGGAAGTACCAGCTCTTCCTGCAGCTGCCCCTTCTCCCCCCCCGCTCCCAACGTGGGACGGAGGGGGAAGTACCCGGCACTCTTCTTCAAGGGGTGGAGTCACATTTAGTGATTGTCGGTTACGCAATTTATAGTCCATCGCATGGGAGAAGCCACAATATCAACCAGTCATCAGGTGAATAACTGACAACGCCTCTAAACATTGGCAGAAGCATCAGCTGTTGCATAATGCGGCAACGTAAGTGGTAAGTATACGGAGCGTATATACATTAATACTGAAAGGCAGGTGTGTAAATAAACCTGTCTGCTCAGGATAGGGTATGTCCATAATAATTATCTATTTGAAAAAACACCCATCGAGTGCATTTGACGGCAGTGGATATTCACAGTTGAGTGCAAATAGCCGCACGGCTATTCACAGTTGAGTGCAAATAGCCGCACGACTATTCACAGTTGAGTGCAAATAGCCGCACGGCTATTCACAGTTGAGTGCAAATAGCCGCACGGCTATTCGCACTCAGTAGGAAATAAAATGGAAACAAAATAAACATCCAAGCCAGGAATCGAACCCTGGTCCACTCTGTTAATAGGCTGTAACATAACCACTGAGCTACAACACTTTCTGATGCTTTGAGTGAATAAAGGCATAGAAGTCTATTGACATTACAGTGTTCATAGCCGCACGGCTATTCGCACTCCGTAGGAAATAAAATGGGAAAAAAATAAACTTACCAGCCAGGAATTGAACCCTGGTCCACTCTGCTAATGGCCTGGAGCTTAACCACTGAGCTACAGTATAAGACTTTCTGATGCCTTTGTAGTGAGTAAAGGCAGAGAAACCTACTGACATTACAGTGTTCATTGCCGCACGGCTATTCGCACTCAGTAGGAAATAAAATGGAAAAAAATGACAGAACACTCCCCTATTGACATTCTATACCCCCTGCATCTGTGATCAGCGCGACTTTAGGCTGAGTCCCCAGTCAGCACTGTGGCACGCACCCGGCGGGGGGGCGGCGCGTGCACAGCGCTACACCGCGATCTGCAAGTTTAAATACACAGCAGTTGCCGCCAGCACCGCTGCAGGCATCACGCTATTGCTCACGCGTGCACCAGTGTGCTGCGGTGGTGGGGCCGATGCTGGCCGATGGGGGGGGCATCACAGCAGTTGACACCTGCCATGAAGCACCTGTCTCGCGATGCAGCTCCCACGCGAAACGGGGCTCTCTCTGACGCCGGCGTGCCGGAAGCTTAACCCAGACTACTTCCGGCGCTACCATAGGGAGACACCGCGATTTTTTTTGCAGCAATTTTTAATTTTTTTTAATGAACAGGCGCCTGGCTGCGCGGGGGCCCGGGCAGCCGGGTCCCCCTGACCCACGGGGCCAGGGACGCCAGTACCCTTTCTCCCCCGCTGTTGGCAGCCCTGATTAAGATCAATGGTGTACAGCACATATATCGTAACCCAGTTTATAATTGGTTTACATCATTATGCATAAGGCTGCGTCCATGTTTAGTGCTTGAGGGCGGAGGCGTGCTTCCACTCGGCACTGAGCCCCCACAGCCGCAATGAGAGTGACTTTAGTAGGGGCTCGCCTACGCTTCCGCGCGCTTGCGGAAGAGTAGCTCTTAGGGAAATTTTAAATTTCCCCGCTTGCCAGACCGCAGGGCCGGTCACGTGAGCGGTTCGCCGAATGAGCGCGAACCAGCTCCGTGACATCACTGGCCCGCCCGCCGACACGCCCCCGACGCGCCCCCGGAACCCTGGCCGAGGCCTTATGTGTCTGGCCAGGGTGAGCATTGGGGCTTGAGACGCTTGCAGAGCAAGCAAAATTGAATTTGCCGCCTCCAAGCGCGTCACATAAGCGGTTCACCTAATGAGGGCAAACCAGCTCAGTGCCATTGTGGCCGCGCCCCGAGATGAGCTTGCACCTAGCCACAAATTGCACGGCCGAGCAGGGCGCAGCGCTCGTGTGCCAGCACGCCACGCTCCCTCTCAGGCCGCAGCCTAAGGCTTAGTCGATAGAGACTGAAGCCGTGCGGAGGCGCTTTCCCTGGCCTTAGAGCACGTGCCGTCCGTGGGCATGTCTGAGGGCGGGCCAGTGACGTCACGGAGCTGGTTCTCCCTCATTTGGCGAACCGCTCACGTGACCGGCCCTGCGCTCCGTCAAGCTAAGAAACAAAAGATTTCTTAAGACACGCTTCCACAGGCATGCGGAAGCGTGTGCGAGCCCCTGCTAAAGCCGCTCTCATTGCGGCTGCAGGGGCTCAGTGCCGAGCAGCAGCGCGCCTCAGCATGGGTCAGCGCCTAAGCGATGACCAAGCCCGAGGCCTAAGGACTCGGGCATGGTGCCTCGGGCCGCGCTCTTGCTCTGCCTCGCCTGCAGAAGCTGGTGCTTTTTTGTGGCCTGACAGGTGAGGCAGTGAGCGCGCTTTGGGGGTGGGGAAAAGGTGTGGCGGAGGTGGGGCGGGAGGCGGGGCTAGTTCCATTGGATGTTTGCTGTCACGTGACCGCTCCTCCGCTCCCCTCAGCGCGTATATTTAAACTTGCCTGTCGCCTGCATTTCCACACGCCTCCGCACGTATGCGGAAGCGGCTTCTAAGGCTGCGGTCCCACTAACTACTACAGCGCACGTCTATGCGATCAAGCCCCGCCCACCCAGTTCCTCCGGTCCCAGTCCCTACCTTGTCACGCACCTTTCCCCAGCGGTGCGCGACAGGTTTTCAGGCAGGCAGGGGAGTTTGAGATTGGCATTTGTGACGGAGGCGTGTCCACGCCCCCGCCCCCGCCGGCAGTTCAGCCAATGAGGGCAAACCAGCCGCGGGATGCCATGGCCACGCCCCTGCAAACCTACTGCCATGCCCCCTCCCGTCGCAAATGTTCTCTCTCCCCTCAGACCGCAGATCGCGGTATAGCCCTCTGCATGCGCCACCCCCCCTGCCGGGCGCGTGTCACAGTGCTGACTGGGGCTCCGCCTAAAGCCGCGCTGATTACAGATGCAGCGGGTATAGAATGTCAATAGGGGAGTGTTCTGTCTTTTTTTTCCATTTTATTTCCTACTGAGTGCGAATAGCCGTGCGGCAATGAACACTGCAGTCAGTAGGTTTCTCTGCCTTTACTCACTACCAAAGCATCAGAAAGTCTTATAGCTCAGTGGTTATGCTCCAGACCATTACCAGAGTGAACCAGGGTTCAATTCCTGGCTGGGATGTTTATTTTTTTCCCATTTTATTTCCTACTGAGTGCGAATAGCCGTGCGGCTATTTGCACTTAACTGTGAATATCCACTGCCGCATTTGACGTGCATGGGGTAGATGGTATTAATAGTCACATAATATTCAGTGTGGTATGACCCATCGCATCAATAGGGCAACGTTCAGAGTTGGTAAAGGACACTTAAATCGTAGAAGTGGATCATAAGAATAGAGAGTCGAAGTCGGATTTTCAAAACATATGATATATTGAGTATTAGAAACATGAGCATGGCACCATCAGAGTGAAGTCCAAAGTTCAAAGAGGATTCTGTCAACTCAGGCATTGTATACAACAAAGGATAGTATGTCTATCCCAGGGGCCAAGCAACTTCAGCTAGACTCATTTTCAGATAAGCTTTGCACTATCACAAGCCTCACCTAGGAGATTCCAGAGAGATTCAGGGGCTCAAGAGTTAAAGAACGGAAAAAACAAAATATATACATCCTTTTACAATTCTTTGGGAGGTATTCCCTTCAACCCACAATAATGTCTTGATTGTAGAGGGATGGTAATTTCATAGGCTAATTATATCGAGATCATGTTCTGCCTGGTTCACTCTCCCTGAGAGCAGTATTCCCAGGGAAGTAGCAATATCAATCCCCTTATTCCTTAATATATATATATATATCCACAATTGGGAGAGGACACTCACTGTACAGCACGTGTGTCCCTCTGCAGCCGGTGAGTGGTTGGAAGCCATCAGTGTGCAATCCGCTCAAAAAGTGCACAGAAGTAGATAGAGGGCTGCGTCGCACCACCAGAGCAATAAACAAGGTCGAGAGGGTGACTGCAGAAAAATAAAAAATGTATTTGATCCTAAAAATGAGGTGAAATGGGCCAACATGTTTCCCGCGGCAAGCGCTTTGTCCAGGTCCTTGTTGGGGAACACTCTATCTACCTCTAACTCCTTAGAATTCCTGTATTTAGAAAACTGGGTTCTCAGTGATTCAAGAATGTTCCATATGACCCCACAGGCATCAAGGCACAAAGCATCATGTGCCAGTCTACCCGTACGTTTACTGTAGGATTTCTTTGTACCCGCTTTCACTTAGTGTGACTGGCTGCATTGGTGACCCTTTTGTTATACTGTTACATTTTTCTGTAAAACCTACAGTATTCATTTTTAAGTTAGGCGAATCAAGTAATTTTTTGACCAATTACCAACAATTAAATAAGTGTTGTATTCGTGGCAAATGTGAATGATGGTAAATAATGAGCTCAGCTCTGCAAATTACTTGAAAATATCTATTTCCTGGTGGCAGTGAATCACTTCAATTAAAATGGTTACTGATATTGGCATAATGAGAAAAATTAGATTTACATTAACTACCAGTGTGCCAGGTGCTACCAGTGTGCCAGGTGCCTCATCCAATTCTTTTGTTGACTTTTCCAATCCTTACATCACTGCCACGTCAACTAACTTTGTTTCAAATGACTTATGTAATCCTCTGTAACATGGATATAAATATCAGGACCGGAGGTTGTGTTACTCCAACCAGAAGAAGAAGACACTTGAACACAAAGAACTTCTTCTATCAAAATGACGTCTTTCATTTGCACTCTCTCTATCTTCGTGGCTCTAATGAGTACAGGTGAGCTGATTTATTCAATATCTTAATTTCCATGTACCAAAATGTTTACAATGTAGCCAAATCAATGATGTGTTGTTGGTGTGTGCATTAGATATAACAGCATTTGCAGAATAGAGATTTTTATTCATGCCCTAGTCATACACAATTCAGTGCTCAGGGGGTTATGTAGCAAGGTCTCCCATCTGTAACTGAATAGCACTAAATGAAACGATGAAACATCCATTCAATTTCCAATGGGGTTTTTTTGCATGATAAATGTGGTGCTATATCTGGTCCACTTTGGCAGCTGCAAGAATATGATATGCAGCCCCCATCAATGTCAGTGGTTGAGCCTCACTTCAAAGTTATCAGAATATAGATGTTACTAACTAACTCATCCTTCCTAAGCCATCACCACCAGTCCTTATTCAATCTATCATAACAGACATTATGTGACAAATTGTGAACATTGTTATTCTTTGTTTTGGTCCATGACCTAAAAGTATTCTGGCATGTGAGAAATGCATGTTGCATGTTCAATTATATTGATGCATAGAAACATTATCTATTATATCCGTGTCAAAATGATTTGTAATTACATTGAAAGAGTTTGGCATGAAACCCACAAGTCTGTCTAAGCAAGATCAGCACATGAGTAAGTACAGTACACCATGTACTCTAACTTGTGGCCTCAGAGATGCTACTGTACTAAATGTTTTTTCCCCCTCTCTTTTCTTGCAGTTTATAGCATCAAATGTCAACAAGGTTGGAGTATCAATTCTGAAACAATTTGTTCTACAATAGAAGTTGAATGTTCAGGGTCTTGTATAACATACTCAGAAAACTGTTACATCGGTGAGTAATATATTTACAAAACCAAGTATTGTGATCCGTGTGACTAAATGCAAGAGGTAAATGTATTTCACAAGGGAAAACATAATTAAATAATGTACATTTATTGAGATCCTGTAGGTGCAAAGATGAATGGTGTACTTATGCTTTGAGGGGTACTTGTGGGTGTTTAGGATTCAACAACCAATCTTTTACTGTTAGCATTGAATTACAAATCCTCCTCGGGGTTTAATGTGAACAATAAATTATTAATTGAGAATTTAAAAATTTTAAACAATGATTAAGAATACATGTGCTCATAATCTATTTAACCAATGTTGGTTGTAGTGGAGAATATTAGGTAAATAAGTACATTGGGAAGCTTTCCCTATTACTTGTTATATGATCAGAACAGTCTTTATTAGAGAATAACACAGTTGGTTTGGATTTGAAAGACAAGAAATGTTCTTCTTGCATAATCATGTCCAATTAAATACATTTATACTGGAATAATTGGGAAGCAAACTGTACAAAACAGATGGGTATATCTAGGTCTTACATCGTGTATGAGATACTTAACAGAACACACGCCACATAGCAAGCTAATATCTCTAGTATCATTGTACGTTCTTAAAAAAAAAAAAAAAGTGATAAAAATCTGTATATTTTATTCCCATTAAAGGGCTGGATATAAGTTATTTATTACTACTCTGTTGGAATAACAACCGTACAGTAATTTACTTGCTCGCTGCTTATAAAACCCGGCTGCACCGCACATTTGATAAAGCTTTAAACACAGGTACTAGGTTACACATCGATGAACAAACATCTCCTCCATCTCGGATACTCTTCTCACCTGAAGCAGGCCATCATAACTACAACACTAATTGCATTATGTAATTGACAATAAATACTGTAAATAAAATACTTGCCACCCATATATTTCAGCCGTTCTAAAATGACCAGCTTGCAAAATCTGTAAATCAATGAATGTAGAAATCAAGACAGCTTTTCTCAATATATTTATTTCATACTCTGTATAAAACAAATCAACAGAGTACATAAATAATCATTATAAACAATACATACAAATTATCTCTCTTTATAAATAATAAACAGGAACACAACCATTGTCTCTTAAATATGAAAACACAAAACTTCATACTTAATAACATTGAACAATAAAATACTATAATCACCCCAGGTTAATAGCGTATAAAGGAGGAACGGCTCAGTGGGTAAAGGGACTGCATGTGAAACTAACGACATTCATTTAAAAGCAGGGAGCCTGGTACCAAACTCAGTGTCAGCTCCTTGTGACCTTGGGCAACTCATTCTATCTCCATGGCCTCCCTGTGCCACCAAAACTGGATTGTAAGTTCTGCAGAGCGGGAGCACTTGAAATAAAATATTATACTAACAACCCACATAGAAAAGGGAATTACTGGCCACTAATTCACTGACTGGGTTATAAAGACTTTGCATTGGCTCATCATCTCACCCAGCCAGTGTTGTTCGGAAAGGGACAATTAGCCACGGCCACTTTGCTGTGGCCATTGAGCCGCGGCCGTTCAGCCAATGAGGGACAGTTAGCTATGTTAGAGCTTCTAGGGTAAGGGGGTTAAATGTAGGAGTTTTAGGATAAGGGGTCACATTTATAGTTTTTAGGGTAAAGTTTAAAATGGAGGGTTTAGGGCAAGGGGATAAGGATTTTGGATTTAGGGTTTTTAGCTAAGATTTTAGAGGTTGCCTTACTTGCAGCAGCCAAATGTTCTGGCGGTGGAAAGGCTGCGGCAAGTTGTCCTAGACAAAAAATGTTTGCATTCGTGTACATGATCAGATAAACAGGGGAAAGCAAGGAAAATGCATGAGAAAGATTATTAAACTAATTGATTATGGAGTCCGTATCCAACAGAGCAAAAACATCCAATCTTGTGTGTACTGGGCCAGCCTTGCAAGTATTTCCGCCCTGTTTTTGCATTTTCATCAACATTATGAAGGTCCCAGAATACCGGTTATTTGCAAGGGTTTGGGCATGTGAGATGGGATTTAAGAAAATGTAAACATGCATACAGTACCTGTGCAGAAGGTCAATAGGACTTTGGTACTTTGGTACATATTGTATTGTTAAATTCTTTTCCCCAGCATTGTTCCACTTTTTCCTTGATATACACTATAAACCAGATAGTTTGGGGTCTTTATCCTTTCACCATTTCTTTAATGCTATTTTTCTATTCCCCTGTGTTTTATTTCCAACCAAGTCGCACACATATGAGAGACAATGTGTATTGTAATTGTGAGATCTTAACATGCAATGAGAATTGTGTATGCCAGATATTGTTACTTAATACCTGTGTATGCACTTTGCTCCATGAATGTGTTCATAAAGAAAGAGAAGGGGCCTTCCTATTAAGTTAATATCCCCTTCCCTTTACAGTATATAACAACAACAATAGTTACAGTACAGTAAAATGTCAAGATTTTCTCATTTCAATATAAATTTGCCTACTGTATCATACTAGTATCAAGAACAAATCAAACTGTTTTCCTAAATAACACTTTTCACAGTTTGGACTTTAATTAATATATAATATTGAATAAATATGGCGAGATGACATTTACCCCTCAAATAATCCATTCATGCCCTTGATTGAAAACGGTCACACTGTAGACTCTTCCCTCCATTATTTATTTTGCTTACAATCTCTACTTTAATGCTCTCTAGCTTATTTTCTTATTTGTCTCTTTCTTGGCTTATTTTGTGTTGTCTGACATGATCGTTCGTGCCAATTTCCACAAAAATCCCCCTTTCAGTGGAAAATAACCTGAACGAACACTTTGGACAATACAGAATGTCCTCCTTTGTCTCACCCACTAAATGCCCCATCACATACAGTGTGTACACTCGTTACTTTCCTCCGTGTCTTGAAGATTATTTTGCTAACATGACTGGTTTTCCTCCTGTGTTTTTATCCCAGACAATGTATACCGCCCATCAATCAGAAAAGGTTGTGAAGCTGAACAGAAACTCTGTAATACAATTTTCAGTATCAAAACAGATGATTTGGTTGAAGCCAGGGTACCAACTCAGTGCTGTGAGACAGACTCCTGCAATCAGGAACATACTTTTCAAAGTAAGTATAAATAGGTTTATGAACTTATAAAGATCATGAAACTTAAAATTCTCCTGATAATGTTTTTAATAAATCAAACATCATTTGTTGCAGGGGAAATGTTTGAAAAGGGCAGATACACCTTTCCCTGATGAAACACAAATACACAACAGCAATGAACAGATTGCAGCGTTAGAGGGCAGAAAAAGCCCCTCACCCCGTTATTGCAGTAACTGATGAGTAATATCTCTATACAATATCATCTAGTAACGTTGCATCTTGTCCAGTAAACAGATGTAGCAATCGTTATTACTCCAGCTAACGCACCACGCTGCAGTAACGCTGCCATGTTATTTAACACAAGATTTCTCGCAGTTTTATTGAAAGTAATGGGAACGCATGCTGTATCTCCGTGTTATTTCTTACATTATGTCCGAGTACTTCAAGCACTAACAGTAGCAATAATGCCTGCTATTCATGTACACTCTTCAACTAAAGTTTGTATAGCATCATGATTGTTCTTTTTTTTTGCCTTTTCATACTACAATGATTAAGAGAGTTTCTAAAAATGTTGAACCAGCCAATTGGGCAGTTTTCTGTCTGAATTCCCAAATAAAAGTCAATGGGAAATGTTGGCTGAAAATGGCCTGATTGGCTGCATCGGAGGACATAGCAGAGAACCCATAGTCTTCTGGATATTATGGTCCCATTTAATTAAACTTGGCTAGAGCCGATTTAAACTAATTCAAATGAAAATGACTTCACAGCATATTACATGGGGCAGTAATGTATTTGCACTTTGTGAAGTTACAAAATGCACATCTTGTATTGATAAAGGGCAGTGTTTTCCAGATTGGTGTCAAAAAGTGACCTCACTATGGGGCGAGTCACTAAGCAGTGAGCTTTTGCCCGATTGGGAAATTTGTTATCCAACGATAAAAAATTAAGGCAGACGCGGATTCACTAAGAAGTGAAGGGCATTTGGGTAGGTGCGGGCAAAAACACGCCCAATGGCGCGAGCTGCTATCGTGCTTAAAATTCTAAAGTGCGATAGTTGATTGAAAAAAAAGCCGCCTGTAAGAACTGCATGGAGACGCTGTGTCCCCATGTACGGCTCTTACAGGCGATCGTACTGTATACATATATATTTTAATACTAGTGTACATATGCAGGGGGTCTCCTGAGCTGAACCGCATTGGTTTCAGCCTCGGGACCCCCTGCTTCCTGAGATACAGGCCCCGTTATGGGGTGCCGGTATCCCCTGTGCTTTTAAAGCTCCCGTGTCACCTGACCAGGGGATTTAAATCCAGCAGAGGGATACCGGCACCCCATAACGGGGCCTGTATCTCAGGAAGTAGGGGGTCCCGAGGCTGAAAACAATGCGGTTCAGCTCAGGAAACCCCCTGCTCATTTAGACTAGTATCAAAACACACATATCAATAAAAAATAATGAATTACCGTAGCGGCTATCCGCTATGGTAATAAAGCTGAATTAATGAAATTTGTATTAATAGTGTGCGGGAGCAGGGAGTCTCCCGAGATGAACCGCATTGATTTCGGTCTCAGGCCTAGATATGAGGTGGGTGCTATATCTCCTCCACTATTTAAATATCCCGCGTCATGTGACGCGGATGCTTTAGAAATGGCAGCAACATTGGCATCCGATGCCCCATATCGGGACCTGTTTTCGGGAAGCATGGGGTCCCTGTGCCAGAAATCAAAGCGGTTCAGCTCAACAGACCCCCTGCTCCCGCACACTATACAAGAAATACATTAAAGCATCATCAGCAGGCACACACGTGTAATCCTATTGGAGACGGAGGTCCTCCCTTCTCAGCTTCTTGCCATCAAATGAGGCTGCACAGGCTTTTATAGGCTTGTGACGTCACATTGGAGTGCAAATGTTTCACACGCCTGTTATGTTTTTTTTGGGCCACACGATTGGTACCGCAGGCCAGCGGGGACCCCCGGAATTCCCCGGGGACCACCTGAGGGCCCCGGACTCCTGCGGTGTTCACCCGAGGGCCCTGGACTCCCACGGGGATCACCCGCCGGCCTGTTGTATTAATTGTGTGGTGAAAAAAATGTAAACAATGATTTTATTCATGTCCTCCATTTCTTTTGCGCCAGCCTTGAGATGTTGCTAAAATCTGGCGCGCTTTTAAAGTACGATTCACTTATCACTGCTTAGTGAATCGCGCTGACTGGCAAAAAACGGCATGTTTGCCATTTTTTGCCTGATTGGAAATATTTTTTTTCACTTTTTGTGGCTGAAATTTTTTTATTTTACAGCCGATAAAGCGCTGTTATCACTGCTTAGTGAATCGCGCAGCAGGCAGTATCGGTCTTAAAAGCCATTTATCGGTCTTCAAAGCAGTTGGCACTGCTTAGTGAATCGCCCCTGTGTCTCTGTATAAATATAATAGGGTAAGATTTACAAAGAAGGTGTCACTTAACCCCCTTAAAAGAATTGTCCTTAAGACTCTCTAAATCTTTAAAACATTTTAATGAGCACTAGAACACTTTATGGAGCTGTACACCCGAGTAAACCTCCCTCCCCCCTTCGCCCACCCCCTCCCCATGTTTACTGTAGTTTAGAGTAAAGAAAAATACAGACTAGTTATTACAGAGCGGTACTCTCTCAGTCAATAAGCCAGAACAGTTAATGTGAGACGCATGACACATGATTACATACTGCATGGCTCTTACATACAGGGCAGTCACACTATTTTACATGTTACTTTACTCTCATATCTCTTTTTGCTCTGTGTAATCCCAGCTAAAGTCATATATTCCACAAAATGTATTGTTATATTCTATAAGCAAAGATGGAGAAGTGTACAGGCATTGGGAAGGTTCCTGTCTGACGTTTCCAGGTTATATTTGTTTGTTTTGATACCCTTTACAAAAGAATAATTGATGACTATACATTAGACATCTTTTTTTTTTGTATCAATCTTTTTTATTGGCATTGTCATTTACAGGCATGGTTACCTTATGGACAACAACATATAACTTTTTAACTTTGATAACACTGAGTGAATACTGGCCAACATAGTTTTTTTCTTTTTTTGGAAGTTGAGGTAAGGGTAGAGGGGAGGGGGAAGTGTGGGGGGTAGAGAAACAAAAAAGGGGGGGGGGGGTTCCCCTTAGTTCATCTCCTCACATTGACATCTTTTATTGCAAAACTTAGATCCAGATCCACAAAGCTCTGTAAATGTACTTACTATAACTTAATGTTACCTAACCTACAGTAGCATCACATTAACACTACCAGACAATGGTGTATATTCAAAGAACAGTAACATCGTGTTAAATTAAGTATTCTACTGTAAGAGCATAGCGTTAGCTGGAACAGATATTAAGGTTAATAACATGCAAATGAGGCTTTATCGTAGCATTACATATCCTGCAAGGTTAACATGTGGACTTATTGTTACATCAGTTACAGTAGGTGACACATAAACTTAGCGTTACTCACATCCAGAACATGAAATAGGCTTGGATGTGTTTGGATGGGTGTACAGTAAGTCACAGTTAGGTATGATTTAATTAGCATAGTGTTATTTTCCTGTATTATTTCTATTTCTCAACTTAAGCTAAAGACCTATATCAGGGTCTGTATGGGAGCAATGCTAGGTCACACTTACAGTAATATCACGTTATTGTAAGATAAGAAGCAGTTTTATGCTACAATAACGTGATGTTAAGCCTGTGCTAATGAGATGTAGTTGGACGTTGTTTTTGCAATATAATTAACTTTGATGATACCCTGTTAACTCAGGAACACAACATCCATTTCTGTTTCAGGAGCTCGGATTTAACAAAGATTTGTGTTTCTAGGTCATAATATCTTCTCCTACTAAGGGAAAAGCCAGCGTGCATCTGTATATTTGTCTTTTCCAAGTACTGTAATACACAATGTAATGTGTCTATTTGAACAAATGAATACATGTATGTACTTACTATACGCAGAGATTCTATGGGGCCTACTGTATATACCAAGACCATATTTACATTTAAATTAAGCATCAACAATTTTGTTCTATAAATGATTACAGATGTGCCTCGTAACTATAACGTTCCTTATAGGACATCACACTTGTGATATATAGTTTCGTTGTTTGGAATTCTTTTTGACAGATTTTGTCAAGTTAAATGTCTGAATTTACAATTTTATTTAAAAAAGAATTATGATTATGTTATTTATATCTTGTGTTATAAAGAGAAATTATTAGTATAATTCTACTTACATTAGACATACTGTAAAAAATAATTATTTTACTAACCTACAATAAATAATGAAGTAAACATCCGTACTGTGTCTATCACACAATGAGTTGAATAAGGTTAGTACTGTAATAGGCGCACACACGCACACACGCGCACACGCACACGCGCACACACACGCACACACGCGCAGTTACATTTGAGATTTTGGTGCATTCATTTTATGACAAAATTGCCATTTGCAACACTTCGTAAATAGGACCCCATTGTTCCACAGATAACAGGGGCCCTTAACGCAGCAGTCTGCCCTAATTACCCTTTTTGTTTGTATTTTCCCCGAAGACCTTTCCAACGCTGTTTCTATTTGTTAAATCTGATGCTCCCTTCAGGAGATATACTGTAAGCGTTTCAAATAATAAATGTCCAGGAGGTTCAAATGAAGCTTTCCCCAGAGCCCAGTGCATTGTAAAAGTTACCATGGCAGCCACGGAAGCCACAGTGCATGTTCTGCTCTTATAAAAAGAAGGACATTTTAAAAAACTATATATATATATATATTAAGAGCAGACCATACTGAGGGGCTAAGATACTAACATGATATCAGTTCTTATCGGCTTCTGGGAGGATGTTGGAAAAAATGCATCTGGGATACTCTATGGAAAATCAGCTCAAGTTACAATGTATATTTTAGTGATAAAATTTAGATACATATAATCACCCGATGATTCAGAAGCCCAAGTATGCAGTACATTGTATCTTGTTATTCCTATTCTCACTGTGTTGGAATTGTTCCTAGTGTTATAGAGCTGAAGTAGTATTAGTAGCTGTGAATTTATGGGGTGGGTTTTTACATTTTTTATAATTCCTTCTAGCTTCCGGAATCGATGGACTTCCTGATGCAAACTTTCAATGTCCATCCTGTTATGTTGCCGACAGTACAGTGGAATGTGAGTCCACTAAGAATGTGACCTGTTCTGTAGGTCAAGAACAATGTCTGAACTATGTGGGAAAGGTACAGCTGGCAGGTAAGGATTTCACAGTCACTTACCCCTCCAAAGACTGTAAATGTTCTGCAGCAAAGTAAAGATGCTCACTGTATTTTGGTTTTGCCACTGGCAGGAATCTGTGATCTCAGATATATACTGTATTATGTGTATCTAATAAATGGTGTCTTCATTTAAGTATATACAGTATATGCATGGGGGTACAGGGTGTGGTGCTGCAGAGCCCCCCCCCCAATACTTATATTGTACATTTTAACATTAAGGACATACATACATACATATACATATATATATATATATATATATATATATATATATATATATATATATATATATATATTTTGCAGGATGAATTTGAGTTCTTCAGAATTACGTGATACCTTTTTTATTTGGACTAACAATTTATGTCACAGGACAAGCTTGCAAGAGTTCTCCTCTCTTCCTCAGGTCGGCAATTCTGATTAACAAAGGAATCTATGCCTCTTGAAAGCTTGTCCTATGACATACATTGTTAGTCCAAAGTAAGGTATCACCTAATTCTGAAGAACTCATTATTCTGTACTATCACAACTGGACTAACGGCTATATTATATATATACATATGTATATATATATATATATACACACACACACACACACACACACACACAGCAGAGTCTCGTTTATCCTAAATAAACGGGACCAATACCGTATTGGATAACCGAAAATGATGGATAATACGGAAATTATTATCCGACATCTGCGCCCCCTCCCCCCCCCCCACTTCTTTTCACTTACCAGGCTTACCGGCGGCAGCAGAAGAGGAGGACTCAAAACCATGGGAGCAGAGCAGTACAGGAGGAAAACAGCTGGCGTTGGTGATAAGGACCATGCCAGCAGACGAATGGAGTTGAGACAGCGAGCAGCAGCAGGAGAACACCATGTGATTGGAGCAAATTAGCACATGGAGAATGGCCAGGGAGGAACGCGCTGTAACACTGGCAGACTCCGGAAGTCAGATACTGGTCAACATCCCGTGTTACAGCGTCTTCTTCCCCAACCATTCTCCTGTTCTGCTTTGCTCCTGCTCTGATCACATTGTCTTCTCCTGCCACTGCCCGCTGTCTCAACTTCTTTCCTCTGCTGACATGGTCCTCTTCTCCTACCGCCAGCTGTCTTCCTCCTGTGCTACTCCACTCCCATTGTCTTCAGTCCTACTTTTCTTCCACCATCGCCGGTAAGTCTAGTAAGTGAGAAGAAGGAGGGTGGGGGAGGGGTGGGGGCACAGATGTCGATAAAATGGAGTGTCAGTTAACCGAAAGTCGGATAACCGGGAGTCTATTGTAAATGTTACTGATTGGGTATGAACAGCACCTCTCCAAAATACGTTCCTGCGCTTAAGGGTGTGTTTTTATATAATTTATAAAAAGGTAGTATATTATATAAGGAGTCTTTATAAGGGCAAATATTATAAAGATTCAATATAAATATTAATTGAACAAAATTCCCTGGGGACTTTAATAATTGTAAAACAATAAATAAACACTGCACTAATATAAAAAATAATGAAATAACAAAAACAAAAATATATATATATATATATATATATATATATATTTATATATATTTATATATATATATAAACATGTGGTAACCAGGGGGATCCTGATGACAAAACACAGCACACCGCAGTAATAATCCAAAAAGTGTTTATTGTGAACACAGGGCCGCCAACGTTTCGGTCCTCATATAGGGACCTTCCTCAGGGCTTTACAAGGCCATCTATGAGGACCGAAACATTGGCGGCCCTGTGTTCACAATACACACTTTTTGGATTATTACTGCGGTGTGCTGTCTTTTGTCATCAGGATCCCCCTGGTTACCACATGTTTATATGCTTCATATGGGATAAGCATCTGCCTTCTAACAAACGTGAGTGCAAACCTCCATACCAATGACTATATATATAATATATATTTTTACTAGTGCCATTGTCACTCATAAAATACTACAATAGATAAACGTTGTATTTAAAAGGTTATGCTCTATCAAAAAAAGGCAATATATACTAAATAATACTGAATATTGCAAGAAAATAAAAGCACTAAAACCAACTCATTGAAAAGCTATAAATGTGTATAAAAGGATTATCACTGTCTTAAAAACAATCTATTCAATATCATCACTTTATTTCAAGTGAGAGAGAATTCAAATTTGTACTCATGCCTCTGAAGAAATATTGCTTAGTATCACGTTTTTATACAATTCAAAAATGAGTAATATGCCTTTTAAGGGTGCTGGCTTAGAGATAAAAACAATATGATGACATACAAAAATACATATTGATACATAAATATGCTTTACATTGCTATATTCTTATCCTATATATCACCATAATGTGGACCGCCCTTAACCTGCTGACTTCAAGGTTTAGCCCTTTGTGTTACTGTATCTGTCAGATAACAGAACTTAAGGTCAGCAGAATTATCTAAGGCAGGAAAAACCTCTTACGAATGCTATTTCAATTTATTACATGACTCGTAGGAATTACACAAGGGCGGGTTACATCTAGAAGCGATACACAGCAGAATCAAACATTCACAGATCATACACGAATAAAACAGATAAGCAAACACTCAAAATGGTGGTTAGGCCAAAATGGAGGTGGGTGATAGTCTGTCTTCATATAGCCTGAGCCATACACATTATCTCAATCTTCACAGAGATTTTGTCATGAAACCTGACCCCTTTTAGTGACGATAAACCGTGTTTCAGTCGGGATCTCAGGCGATTACGTGCATTGCAATCTCAGACATTTTTCCTAATTTGCTACATTTTCTAAAATGGCTAAATCTTCTTAATGTCGAGACAGAGACTATAATTAGGGCACACACCATGTTCCTCTCACATCCTCTTAATGCCGAGTCAGAGAGATAGAGAGGTACAGCTATAGTGAGACTGCACGGGTGTAGCTATAGAGAGACTGCATGAGGAGAGCTATAGAGAGTGTGCACAGGGAGAGCAATAGAGAGAGTATCGAGAGAGTACATGAGGAGAGGTATAGAGAGAGTGCATGGGGAGAGCATTAGAGAGAGTACATGGGGAGAGGTACAGTATAGAGAGAGTACTGAACATGGGGAGAGGTATAGAGAGAGTACATTGGGAGAGGTACAGTATAGAGAGAGTACATGGGAGAGGTATAGAGAGAGTGCATTGGAAGAGGTATAGAGAGAGTGCATGTGGATAGCAATAGAGAGATTCCTCGGGGAGATTGAGGGAGGTGTGAGAATAGGGAAACCATGGAATCCCGGGGGGGGGGGGAATATGATCGTCAAACAGGTGAGAGAAAAGAGATCGGTGGCAAATAATGAAAATAGAGAAGTACAGCATATGGTAAAGATAACAAGGAAAAGTCAGAAGCAGTAATTATATATATATATTTTCTATAATAACTGACTTAGTCAATTATTTAAAGTTTACATAATAAAGTGCAGCAATAATGCCATAACAATAATTCACTGGAAGTTGAAAATTGAGACTTTTTTTCTTCTTCAATTCAGTGACCTGGGCCCCATATTTCTGTGCAGATATAGCATGGAAGGGAGCGTATACTTAGGGTAGTGAGGGAGGGTGACTATCACGTAACAATGTACAGGTAAATAGCACTTCCATATACAGTAATACAGACAGTAATTGGTAATATAGAGACAGTGCTGAGCAGCAATGTTAGTGTTTGCATGGTCTGTACCTTCATATTAATATAAAAGCACAGTGCTGTGTGTGAGGTGTGAGTGTAATGCGGCTAACACAACGTATGTGCTATCATTTGTCTTGCAGATGCCTCAGTAATACAAATGTCTTTGAAAGGCTGTATCACCACAGGAGGGTGTGAGGGTACATTTTATGTATTGCCAGGAAGTAAGCAATTGAAATGTAACATACTGGAGTGCACTCCGGCTTTACAAAAAATCTGATCCACAATAACCAACTTGCAGATGGCAGAACACACAACTACTCCATCAAAGGCTGTATCATCACAGGCGGATGTGCTGCTGGGTTTCTAGTTTTACTGGGAACTAAGGAATTGTAATGTGTACAATGTGTGTGTTCTGAGGTCCAGCGAGTTACGTAAATTGTCTTTACCCTGTAACTGCTTATCAATTAGATGCTAACACAAGTTGAACCTGTGTCATATTTAGTGATATGATGCATGTATGAAGTAACCTTCCCTTCACCTTTGCTCTAGTGCGATTTCTGTTCTGTATGTTTCATGAATAATTCATACAGACTTTCTGATTAATAAAGATTTAGTTGCAAAAAAAAAAAAACGGTTTGATTCTTGACACGTGTGTGTTTCTCCTTTACTCATATATATATTGTAAATGTGCATATAAGGGGGGACTCCATTTTGATTGCTGGATAACCATTTTTCTATAACTATTCTGTACTAACGTTTAAGTCTCAGGAACTAATCACATGCCATATGCCATACGTAATTGTGCTGTGCAGGCAGGTCTGAGAATGTGACTTGACCTGTCACCTACTTATCGCTAGCTGAACCGTATTTGTTCAGACTTATTTTGCCCTGTAGAAAACAGGAACTTGTCTTCAGCCATATTGGGCATAAGTTACACAACAATGCATTTCACAACATACTGCCATTTCCTTAACGGCCTCCTAACTCGGTATTGAGCCCCTTTCCCAGACCATAAACTGTCTAACTGTCATTTTGCTGAGATAGACAGACTGTGAAGTAAAAGGGGAAGTATGTTCTCATATGTTCTCATATCTGTGTTTTTTCTATGCTCAAGTTTGCTATATAAACTGGCTGTATACCCTTCAATAAATGAGAGAACAGTTTTGACAAAGCTTCAATGGTTGTCTGACTCAATTACTGTCTTCTCCCGAGCTCGTCCCCCATTTTGTTTTCCCAGATCATCAGCGCTATAAGAGTGGGTTAAATCCTCCGGAGGTTTGAAGTCATCTCGAGTCGGGCAGACGGTGTATTTTCACGCTAAGACGTTGGAGAATACAAGGGCACATTTTCATGGTGTCGGAAGTTGGGAAAGAAGCCACATTCGGGGTAAGCATACAAGATATATATTTTATCTGTATATTATCCGTCTGTGTCTCCTTGCCCAAAGAGCCCATAAGGTTTTAAAGTTTAGAAGTTTTTTAGAGTTACCGCTGCACCGGATGATTCAAGGTTAAGGAAAAACCATAGAGACACTTGAGTAAAGGACTCAAAGTGAAGTCAGGATTACATGAATCCTTGACAGAAGTATATACACAGGGTTATAGTCCCTGTTGAGAGATAGGAACAAGCGATATAGTTGGGTATCTGCTTGAAAAACTCTTACAGTGTCTGTGGGAAAAGTGTATTTTTTTTTAAGGGGGGAGGAGGATTGTACGGGATTTTTAAGGGATTTTTTTCTTTTTTCTGTATTATTGTGCATGGGCATGTCGTTATATATATAAACTAAGATATATAAGACATATAAAGTGCTAAGTATATCAGTGCGTAGGATATATAAGTGCTGAGTATATAAGTGCTAAGTATATAAGTGCTAAGTATATAAGTGCATGATATTACGCTGTGTTGCCCATATCTTTTTACAGTGCAAAACGAGCTTGATTTTGGTTATTTTAATCAAGTGTGTATTGTATTGTCTAAATAATGGGAAGGTAGTTTTGCCGCATTTCATATGACAATGATAAAAGGATTATGTTTGGGTGGAGATCCTGAATGGCTATGGTTTCAGCCTGATCCCGAGTGGGACATGCATTATATGGCATTATGTGGCCGCATTTGGGTAAAAGTTGCACCTCACATTGATGAGGCTAAACAAAATAATAACCCAAAATTTGAGGAGCCAATTTGGCCACCCCCGCCTGATAATCTCACTACAATGTATTCCCAAGCCCCTAAAGCACCCCCACAGGAGTTTCTACCTCCAGATGTGTTACCCCCACCGCCACCGCCTTCTGTGATGTTACAAATACCCCCGTATAGTCCTATCACACCTGTGCCACTATTTTCCAAGTTTTGATCCTAACATGTTGGCAGCGTTATCACACTATGCTGCAAGTCATCACCCCAAACCTCCTGCATCCGTACGCAGGGAGGAGAGTAATGGCATTTGCCCACAGCCCTCTCTACCCACCTATGTGGAGTTGAGAGATGATGCAGAATCAGAGGTGGCACACCTATCTGAATCTGAGCATCATAAGTCGTCCTGTAAAGAAAGCCCAAACAAAAAGCTTCCCAAAGCCGTAAGCTCCACAAAAGTTTCATCTCTCGTTTCACCCCCTGTCTCCAGGGAGAGTGAATGGGAAGACGATACTTCAGATTCGTCTCATTCCGATATACCATCACCCCGTAACCAATTGCCTTTAAGAAAACTTAAAGAAACCACTGCTTCAGCAGGTTCTGTGACGTCTAAGTCATCTGCAGGAGCCAGCAATCATAGAGTTAAGGATTTTTGTGCTTCTGTAAGGGAACTAGCTGAGGAATTTAAAGAGGTATTGACTGATTCATGTGCTGTAACATTAACTCCCGCACATAGTAATGCCAAACCTGTCCTAATTACACCGCAATCATCTGTTTTCTTACCTAAAAATACTACCAGGAACGATTTGATTCGCACTGCTAAAAAAACGCGAATATGAATCATTGTTAGCTGACACACAGGATTGTGCTGAAGCAGAGGTTGATTTTAGCATTATTAAAACTGATAAGGAATATGCTGCAGTCTGTGTCAAAATTGCATCTTTTAAGTGCTGTCAACTGAATTTTTTTTTATATATATATATAACTCTCAAAATGCATATTTGCCCCCTCCCCCTATGGCATCGGGACAATTACCATTTCCATAGGTAGCCCCAATTTACCCCAGTGTCCCTGTTCTAAAAAAAAAAAAAAAAAAACCCTGATCCCTTAACCTTTCCTCGGTCACAGGCTCTGAGGCAGTCTCCGATAAAGAAGTTCTTATGGCTTCATGGGGAACCCGAAGCAATAGGCTCCCTAGACCACTCCCTATTGATATGCCTGCCAGGCAGATCGGTACGGATGGGGAAGAGACGGACTCTAGGCAGGAATTAACCCCTGTCAGGGACCGTTCATGGGACAGGGAAAAGTCACAGGATGAATCAGAATCAGATACTGACACTGTGGCACAATTTTATCCAGGTCTGTCAAAACAACGCTAAAAAAAAATGTGTTATAACTCCAAACTGCTGTATTTATATTTAACATAACGTAAGAAGGAAAAAAAAAAAAAAAAAGAGCAGAGAAGCTAAGAAAGCAAGGGAAAAGAAAGGACAGGAAGTGCTATGTTTGTAAAGAGACAAGATATTTTTCCAGTAATTGCAAACCAGCCCCTAAGAAGGGAACCAGAGAATTTTTTTTTAGTAGAATATTCTTGTCTAAATTCAGACGGGTCCTTCCCGCCGGTATTGAGATTCTCAAGTATTGTAAATCTTAATGGAAAATATGTTTTGTGTGTAAATTCAAGGTAGGAAAATTAGTTTTTCCCCAGAATGTTTTATTAAATTTTATAAATATGGTAAAAAGGTTGATTGAGTAATCCCTGTGTGCTTGTATAATCTGAGTGAATCCTAACTATGTGAAAGTTTTATGTGCATTGAATAATATGAATGTCGGTTTATTGTATATATACAATTTTATCTAGGTACTTGCAATTGTTTCTGAAATAAGAACATAATTAATTGCTCATGTTAAGTGTAAATTTTAAAGGTAAGAAACACCCGCACTATAACACAAACTAATCAATAATGGGAAAGGGAGAGTTTGACTGGTTATAGAGAAAAGGACAAAAAGATGGGCAAATGTCAAAAAAAAAAAAAGGAAAAAAAAAATATATAATTCAGCCCAGTCACTGGTATATTTTGAGGATTTATTCGTTCTGGCCAGACGATGATTTCTTAAAAACCAGAAAGACATCCTTTTCCAACTTCTCTATCTCCATGTCGAGAGAGAGAGGGAGAGAGAGAATCAGAATAGCAGCCCAGACAATCTAAAATAATTAGCCCCCCTTCTCCAGTTGAAAAAAATGTGCGGAGATACATTTGAGACACGAAAATTAACCGAAGCTCTGTAGCTACAAATTAGGTTTAACTGTTTTATTAATATAGTTTGCGAGCAGGATCAAACAGTTTTGCATTGCCTTGTCTTGGTAATTTTTGTTGTATTATTTTTGTTTCTTTTGTGTGTCACATTTTATTCTGTTATCAGGCCGTGTGAGGAGCTGCATTTTTAGATGTCCCAAATTATATTGTAATGTAATTAACAGTTTTTTTTTTCTTCTTATCTGTTTTGTTCCAAGGTTTTGGCAGGATGCCCAGAAAGCTATTTCAAGCTTGTTCCAATCCGAGGAAAAAAAAAAAAAAAAAAAAGTTTTTAAATCTGTGTCTATAATTTCTTATATTACAGGATGTTTCTGTCAGAAGACAATAGTTGCTTATATTTATATTCAGTAGTGTTTTCAGTGTTTTTAATGCAAATTTTATACCCAAAGGATTCAAGTTAGTTTAACTACAGATCAAACAACAATAGTTAGTTATGTTTTGAATGCTGTTATCCTTTCTGTAATATTGTTCATATATAAAATTATGTGAACAAAGGAGGGGTATTATTGCTGTTTATCATATAGCTGTCTATGCCCAGAAGTTAGATGGTTTAGTGCCCGGGATGAACGAAATCTGAAAGTATTATTATTATTATTTTTAAGAATAATGCTGAGTGCCTTTTAAGGTTGGCAGTGTGCTCGGCACTTTTCAAAGAAATTATATTACAAGTAATTAGTTTGGAGTTCTATACAGAATTATTTTAGTCATTTTTTTCTTTTGGTTTGGCAATAGCTGAGGCACCAATTTGAATGAATTTAGATTGTAGCAAAGTCAAGACCACAGTGACTGTTTAGTAAAACAATTAGTAAGTATTGTATGCAACTAATATATTTTTGAGTCTCTCTAGGCACATGTCAAAGTTGAAAGTGCACCTACGAGAGATGGGTTAATGGTCAAGCATTTCCTACGCAAGAACGTTCTTCATCCCAGATGAAAAGGCGCTACTACTACTATTAAAAGTACTACTCATCACCACTACAGCAAATAAAGTGGCAGAGGTCTCTTTTTGGATCCACGTTACGCATATGAAACTTATCCCAGCACCACCCACAGTTGCTTCAATCTGCACCGTATCCAAAGTGGAAAAGCCTAGAGACACAGCCAAAATTCCAGGCCTCAACATATGAACTTTGAACTTTTTAATAATTTTTTTTCTTTACAGGTTTTGTTATTTTAATTATAAATGTATAGTCTATTAGGTTTTTTGTAAATAGTGTGCACACAAAGACGATAGGGTAGGAACAGGTATATTTTGTTTAGTAATTGTTATTTTGTTTTTATTGATTTGTGTATAGCATATATGCACACCTTTTGTCACACAATGGAATCCTAGTAAACAAAGCCCATATTTTATGTATAATATAATCCAATATACTATCTATATTCAATAGGTTGCACCCCAGGAAAAATGAGTGTTATATTTAACCCCTTGAGAAAAAGACAATATGAAATAAGACATTTGTAGAACCATCTATAAGAAATTGGTTACGAAGGGTGTAGAAATAAGAGTTTGCCATAGGGAAGTTATTGACTTTGTGATAGGAGGACAGATAGAACATTACCCTGCAACTAGAATAGTTTATGTTATTTGGGGAAAATAGTCCAGTGTTTAAAGGTAGAGATAACGGATGGGATTTGTTGGGACTTGGTGGTTGGATTAGTTCTCTGGAAGCAAAGCTATTGGATGCTTTTGTGTGTGTGTCTGTCCTACTCATCACTCTCTATGTATGTGTCATATGCAGTAAACTTTGATCCAGAAGTGCGTTGCACCCCCACCGACGCTATGCCTCTTTTCGGTGATGTCAGCAGTCCCCCAGAAGAAGAGACCGAGAAGAAATCAACTGTGCCGATATAATGGCCGAAAAAGAATGACAAGGCACAATTGGACAATCTCCTGATCCAGCAGGACTATGCAATGGTTAACTGTTCTTTAAATAGACTGTCTCTAAAGAATAAGAGGGGACTAAGAAGATTGGATATGAGGCTATGAGGAAAGTGGGAGGTCACCCAGAGGCGTGTGTCAGCCACAAGGAAAGGATCATAAGTCAGCCATTTTTTACCATAGCAGCCATTTTTCTGTTTTGCCATTCTGAATAAATGCAGTATGAAAGATGCGTGCAAGATGGATATTTGTGCAATCGCTCCCGGTAGAAATTAGCCCCCACCAATTTTCACAAGTTTTAGCCGCCATAATGTGCTAATAGTTACAGAAGAGCAGTGTGAATAGTAATTTAGAAATTGGTAATAGTTTTTGTAGTAATAGTCAACCTGGTAAACAGAAAAGATATCATACCAGCCACACCGATATATATCTCTCTACAAACAAGAACTCCTGTGGCCATATATATATAAATATATTTTTATTTTCTTCGGACCCCCAAAACCTGCACCACTACTTCAGTACGACAAAGTATATCAACAATATCAAAAACAATATAGTAGTTGTTAGGTTATGGACCCACGACAAAATAAGGGAAAGAGAATTGTTATGGGACTGATATTTATCGTTTGCATATTTGTAGTATTAGTTGTTATTATTTCATGTTACAAATTTATGTGTTTATCTTTATGTAAAATGATTATACCTTTTGGTAAGTCAATTGATCACACATATGCATCACTGGACGTTAATGCCCCCATTCACAGTTTCCCAAATATGATATGTAACTCTGGACCTACTGCCACTAGAGTCCAGATACCTTTGATGGATTATGATAACATTCAAATCCAATACGAGACCCCCATATCCTAGAGGTTAATTGTCATTTTGTGATGACAAAAGGGGGGATTGTAAATGTGCATATAAGGGGGGACTCCATTTTGATTGCTGGATAACCATTTTTCTATAACTATTCTGTACTAACGTTTAAGTCTCAGGAACTAATCACATGCCATATGCCATACGTAATTGTGCTGTGCAGGCAGGTCTGAGAATGTGACTTGACCTGTCACCTACTTATCGCTAGCTGAACCGTATTTGTTCAGACTTATTTTGCCCTGTAGAAAACAGGAACTTGTCTTCAGCCATATTGGGCATAAGTTACACAACAATGCATTTCACAACATACTGCCATTTCCTTAACGGCCTCCTAACTCGGTATTGAGCCCCTTTCCCAGACCATAAACTGTCTAACTGTCATTTTGCTGAGATAGACAGACTGTGAATTAAAAGGGGAAGTATGTTCTCATATGTTCTCATATCTGTGTTTTTTCTATGCTCAAGTTTGCTATATAAACTGGCTGTATACCCTTCAATAAATGAGAGAACAGTTTTGACAAAGCTTCAATGGTTGTCTGACTCAATTACTGTCTTCTCCCGAGCTCGTCCCCCATTTTGTTTTCCCAGATCATCAGCGCTATAAGAGTGGGTTAAATCCTCCGGAGGTTTGAAGTCATCTCGAGTCGGGCAGACGGTGTATTTTCACGCTAAGACGTTGGAGAATACAAGGGCACATTTTCATATATATATATATATATATATATATATATATATATATATATATATATATATATATATATATACTTATTAAGGTTAAGGTGGGTAAAAAAAGTGACTAAAACCCTCTTATGTAATGTGAGCATGAGATTAAAGGTGGCACTGTGTGCTTGTTTGCATGTCATTTCCCAGAGTCCCTTGCTGCAGTGGAGGTGCTGTGTGCTGGGTGATAATGGGGAAAGGCGGGGTTGCAGACCTGTCTAAGACATGCAAGTGAATATACAGGAATATTTACAGTTGCTTTATATATATATATACATAAATAGCACTCTAAATATACCATAGAATAACAAATCAAATAAGACAAAAAAGACTTGGATACAAAGTCAAAGTAGAAAAAAGGAATTGATTTTAATAACGAGCAATAGGACTCACTAATATTAAAAACATAAACACACTAAAGGCAGCTAAACAAATATAGTAAGCATATGACAAGAAAAAATATATATAACAAAAATAAGAAAAATGTTACTGAAAACTATACTAGAAAGCAAAAAATTGTATCAAAATAACATAATAAACCTAATAACTATATAAGGTGATACAGATAAGCTAACTAATACAAATACCCCCTAAAGGTCATAACTACTAAACATATAGGTAACCTAATGGCAAAAAAACTAAATATAAGATGAATAAACTTATATATACAAAAGTACACATACACTACCGACACACTTTATTAAAGTGTGGCCGGTACCGCAAGCCGGGAGATTTCCCGGCTTGCTAGTGGCCGCCCCTCGGCGTGCCGCGCGTCATAGACGCGCGGTCACGCGTCTTCGGGAGCCTGCGCCCCCTGCACGCGCATCCAGGGCTCCCCGAGGGAGCCCTGGTGTCCCGCGATCGCGGGACGGCGGCAGGGGGTGCCGGGGGACCCGGCGGACCCGGCAGCAGTAGGGAGAGCGCCCCGATCGGAGGGCGCTCTTCCGCTTCTTCGGCGCGCACCCGTCACTCTCGGGCGCGCGCCAGGCTACTGCTGCGGCCAAGAACGGGCAAATGCTCGAATAAACTTGGCCGCAGCAGTAAGAAAAAGTCTTAAACCAAGGAGGAGACACAGGGGAAAATATAAACAAAAAAAACCTCAAACCCTGTATAGCAGTAAACAAAATAAAGAAATATACCAAAGAACATGAGTGCAAAAAATACCTGTGGACTATGTCAAAGACAGGGCACTAGATGAGAGGCAAAATAAAAAATAAATAAAAGCCAGTGCCATGTATTAAGTCAGTAATACAATTGTATCAATCATGAAGGGAGGAAGGACTCTAAACAGCAGAGAAAGAGATACTCAGCTGGCAATGATGAACGCACGCGAGTCAATCCACAGGAATCATATTACAGCATACTGTATATAGACAAGTTTCATCAAGTCCACAGGAATAGCACCATGACGTTCAAGTCACGCTGAAGAGATCAATAATAGCTGCCAGTGGTGGACACTCTACGCGTTTCGCCCGTGGGGGGCTACATCCCGGAGTGGTAAAAGTATAGTGGGGGTGTGCTAGGCTTTATACCAGAACTGGTAAGTATCGGCGCTACCTCCTCCAAACTGCAACCAATAGCGGAGATGTTAGGGGAAGGCGGCATCATATCAACAGGTGCCCGAAGTGAAGCAAAAGTTGCTGATGCGTCCTGAGAGGAGGTAATCCCAGCTGATAATCGCAATGGACAAGTCTTAGAAAATGGTCCTTTAGTTTCTGATGCATTTAAAACATTTTTAATTTCAGGCATTCAATTCATTCTTTCACATAATTTTTTTAATTTTAATAATTCATATTATTTACAGGTATGCGGCACCGCCATGGGCCCCAGGTTTGCTCCAAGTTATGCAAAATTATAAATGGGCAGCTGGGAAAATCAATTCATCTGGTCCGGCTGCCCTTTTGGAGCAAGCCTAGTGCTCTGGTGGCGCTACATCGATGACATTATTTTCATTTGGTCAGGTTCACTGCAACAGTTGGAATTGTTCCCACACAGCTTTATGAACGACAATCCATTTAATGTGAAATTTACTTTTACATCAAGTAATACCTCAATAGAATTCCTAGATCTGGTCATTTATATTATGGATGGCTCATTACATACTAAAAACATTTTTTTTCAAAGTTCAAGCAAATAATTATCTTCATGCCTTCAGCCATCACAACCCATTGTGGATCATAGGAGAAGGAGTGGCTCAGTGAGTAAAGACACTGACTGACACTAAGATTGCTGCAGGGGAGCCTGGTTCAATTCCCAGTGTCTGCTCCTTGTGACCTTGGGCAAGTCACTTTATCTCCCTGTGACCCAGACACATAGATTGTAAGCTCTATGGGGCAGGGACCTGTGCCTGCAAAATGTCTCTGTAAAGCGCTACATAAAACTAGCAGCGCTATACAAGAACATGCTATTATTATTATTATTATTATTATTATTATCAACAACATACTGAAAGGTCATTTCACAAGATTGAAACGTAATAGCTCAACTCCAGATGTATTTAACACACAAGCACATGATTTGAAAAATAAGTTTATTGAAGGAAAATACTCATCCTCAGATTTGGATCGGGTCATATCTGAAGTGGAACTAATAGAAAGAAACACTCTTCTCAAATACAAGCATAAAAAGACTGATACCACGATGGATACACCATTCATTACCCAATATAATCAAATGGCTCCGGCTAGAAAACAAACTCTTCGCAAATACTGGCCAATCTTGAGGAAGGACAAAGACCTGGTGGATATATTACCTACCAATCCTAAAATTATATCTACCAAAGCCTCAAACATAGGCCAAAAATTAGCTCCCAGTTGACATTTGGTATGAACTAAACATCGCACCAATAACACTGCCAAAGGATACTATGTTTGCAATACATGCACGGCTTGCAAATATAGCGCGAAGAGTCTTTCATTTACATCCACTAATACTTCTAGGACATACATTATTAAACAGTCTATCACCTGCAATAGTATTAATGTAATTTATCTCCTGAGTGTCCTTGCAGTCTGCAGTATGTGGGTATGACCACAAGGCCCATCAAGCGTCGACTGTATGAACACATCTATAATATTAGAAAAGGCTTGATCTCACACAGTGTGTCCAATCATTTCCTCCAAGCGCACGGTAAAGATCCTACGAGTCTAAAATGTATGGCTATAGAAGTCCTCACGCCTCATTGGCGTGGAGGCAAATCACTAGCCTTTTGGGGAGAAGAGAATCCTTCTGATTTATGAGCTTCGCACTCTAGCCCCACAAGGCCTTAACATTGAGTTTGATCTCAAATCATTTTTGTTGGACAAATAAATATTATTATAATTCTACACATACTTTATGCTTTCAGTAGATATATTTCACATTGTTAGTTATTCCCCTAATATCATAATCACTTCATCATTAGTTTTAGTGTATCTATCCAGTCACTATTTCACATATCACCCACTATTAGCTTTAATATATATATAGGACATCCACTTTAGGTTATAGTATATATAGTTATTCACCGTAAAATATGTAGGACACTATCTTAGCACATCTCACCTTCCCTATCTCCATTCACATTTTATTATTTAATATTAGAATTGGCATAATTCATTGAGCCTATTATCTTAGTTCATAGACCATTTTTATTGGATATTACGTCATTCATCACCTAGCATCATTATATATATATTATACCTCTAGAACATTGAGACCTAGAGTTTTCAGGGTTTGCATATTGTACATTTTGGACTATATTGGTCACAGACCTATATGTCAAGTTTCTAATTATTCACACAGCGAGAGGTTAGTGATTTAACCTTATCAGTATTATATATGTTTGACGATGAACAAGCCACGCTTTTACACCCATTGGGGTTAATTTGTGTTGTTTTGCATATGCTGTAGTTATACCAAGATTCCATGTCATTATTATTAATTTATTATTTTATAGTTTCTTGTTTTTGTTTTATATGATTTGAATTGTTTCTAATGAATGTGTTGTTGCTGAATTACCAAGCAGATGAGAAATCTCTACTGCGCATGTCCGGGACTTTTTAATTAGTGTACTGCACCTTTTAATTCGCACTATAAAGACTAAAGCATTAATTCCACACCCCTGATGAAGGAAGCTGTGTATTCCGAAACGCATTGGGTGGTCCCACTGGTTCACTGCCTTTCCATCTGCTGATTTTTTCCCCGCCGTGCTGTCTCCCGTTCGGAGCACTTTCGAATCTGCCGCCACCAGCCCCATACACTGCAGGCGAGGGGTTTGGTGAATCTGCAGCTGAGAACCTGCGACGGCTCACATCTCTGCGCATGTGTGATGGACAGAGGATGCACAGAGAGTCAGAGTTTTCGTCCCAGCGAGAGCAGGGCTCTTGCCCCACCTGGAAGCCAACGCCTTACACCAACACATGGCCGACGCCAGTGACGAGCGCATGGAGCAGACCGGCGATCTATGAGAGGGGATACCTTCTGATTATCACTGCGAGATATCATTCATGCTCTGGAAAACGGGCAATTCAGCCCCAGCAGAATTATTTCAGTGGGACCTATGTGCGACGCCTGTATGCCCACAGACCTGGCCAGTCCCCAGTACTGAGGTGGGAAGGGTTTTACCACACACCCACAGCAGTGAGAGCATGCCCGGAGTGTGGTATGGCGTTGCCAGGCCTGTAGAAAGATGGTTAGTTATACTTGCAACGCCTTGGGATTCGGAGTAAGGATGTCCATGTGCCATAGTCCAGGGGTTATAGAGAGCAGGATCGTATTGTTCGTAAGCCAGAGTCCAGGGATAACAGAAGTCAGCAAAGTCGTGTCCGTAAGCAGGGTTCAAGGGCATAGGAGAGCAGGGTAATCCAGTACAAGCAGAGGTCAAGCCAGGGAAATCCAGGGGTAAGCAGGAGCAGGAACAGAAGCTGGAAAACACAGGAGAGCCAAGCATAGGACTGCACACACAGAGGTTACAAAAAACTATGCAGAGCAATGAGTGAGAGGACAGACAGGGGTTATAAAGGAGGGAACACCAATGAGAGAGAGAGGAGGAGTAGAGGGTGAAGTGAGAGGCAGGAGGGATCGGTGAGAAGGAGAGAGGGAGGAGACAGGTGAACCAGAGAGGGAGATAGCTTGTACAGCATAAGAGGAGGAGTCAGAGGTCTGGGAAGGCTTACAAGTGGAGCGTGTGCGCGCACCCTCTGTAAGGTTGGAGTGCACGCGCACAGGCTGAGTCAAGAGGCGCGCGGAGCGCCGCGCCACGGGGGCACACGCAAAGGGTAGGGAGAGGACCGGAGGAGAGTTTGCAGGAGGTAAGGTGACTGGAGCAGGGGCAGAGGGAGGCCAGGAGCGGGGAGCACTGCGGAGGGGAACGGGAGTTTGAGAGGATGCGGGGAGAGTGTCAGGGGATGCCGCAGAGGGACGGTGCGGGAGGAAGAAGGGGGAACAGAACGGGGAAGCAAGGAAGGGATATCAGAGACAGAGGGAAGCACTGCGCTAGGGACACATGGAGGGTAAGGAATCCCCTGAACCGTCACACTACTTACTTTCTTGATATTTATTCATTGTGACTTTCCATTGCATTTTATTTACTGGGCTTATTTTATGTGATTTATTAAATGTGTTATATATCAGTCACCTGTCCGTTTTCAGCAACAGTTGTCAGTCTTGTTTAGTCTGTGTGTGTACTAGGAACGTTACAGTATTACACTATGTTTTTTTAATTCTTTATATTTCATATCTGACTACCCCCTCGTGGAGTTCATCACTGGATCTGCCAGCACCATCATCTGGTTGTATATATTCTTTTTATTCTCATTTACCCAGCCTCGCCGAGCGCCAGAGATATAATACCCTTTCCAGGGTATGTCTATCTGTACCTGTTTCTCTCCACATAGTGTATCTGCTATGTATGTCCTGTTAAGATCCAGGCATTAGCAGGTTACTCTATGGGCCATTGACTCTGTAGCTTGGGAGGGGGTTTGGCCCGGTATTAAAGGGGTTACACCCCATTTGGCCACCCCCTGCCCTCACCTGTGATGCGAGGGTTAACTGGACTGAGGTCCAGTACTGTGTTTATGCCCCTGCTTCAACATCAAATGTATATCCCCCTGTGAATGTGTATTTTCCCCATCTCAGTGTTTGCACCAACACCTACACAGGGATCCAGTCAGGAGGGAAAGGGTTGATGTTAATTTTGTGTTTATAGCCCTTTGTTCCTTTTCCCGCCTTTGCAGTCTCCATTTTGCAGTCTCTCCATAGGTCGCCATTGCAGACCCATGTAATCCTATGGAGATTCCGGCAATTTGGGCCCAATATCGCAGAAGACCTACAGGTGGCGCCCGAGAGAAGGAGCGGCGTTCCCCATTGAAAGTGAATGGAGCCATGCATTTCAATGGGGATTCCTCGACTTCAACCTCCGGAGACGGGCTGGCAGCCAGCCAGACCGCAGAACCGCAAAAGCGGAAACTTTGAAATGAAAGGGCTTTGATCAATCCCCGGTCAAGTTCACGTTCAATTGGCGTGGGAAACTTAGGTTCTAGGGCACCCCGGAATAAAGTTCTTTTTGCCCCTAGACCATAGGAAACCCTTCACTAGACCCCAACCGGGTCCGACAATCAATGAACCCGGTAAAGGGTCACGCTCGCTACGAGGGTCGCACCATTGACTCTAATGGCGGAGGTAAAAGCCACGAGATAAAAACGGCTAAGTCAAAATGTGCAGAAACATGAAACCCATAACTATATGTAAATATAGTTAATAGTCCTCATGTATACAGGTGGTAGACTACATGATGTAAAAATTTTTTTTATGTAAATTAATATAAAAAATGTGCATCTCTGGGGTTGTAGCAGACAAATATAAATGTAAACTACCATTAGGTGGAACCAGAGGGTGGGAGAAACACCAAGCTATCCAGTCAGAAGGAGAACGCCAAAGAATGTTTGCACTATCATACTAATATGCTGGTAACAATACATTCATTAAAGCCAACAGAGACAAGTTTACCTAGCACATAAATCCTAAACGACTCCCTCCTGCATAGGGTCCTGAATCTATCCCCCCCAAAATTTGGGGTGGTGTGCTCAAGACCCAAAACAGTTAGGAGCTCAGGACGTTTTTCATGGTGTAGACTGAAACACAACACAGCATGTAAACAACATACAGTATGTTGTCTAACATTCAATATGTCCCTTGACCACATAGCTGTTGCCTTTGGAGTGTGATTTGAAATTGCTACCTGTATGTACCTGATGACACATGTTACATCTATTCCTCATACATTTACAATTGCCACTTACTGATGTTGAACCAAATGTTTGTATTTTCTTTAGTTTACTAGGTGCTATGAGGTTTTTTATATTGGTAGTTTTCTTGAAGACCACTGGTGTCTTGTTCGGCAATAGTCCAAGAAGATGAGGATCTCATTGATGGATTTTCCAATGTACATTTAATATTTTGGTAATCTTGTTGGCAGCTGTGTTGTATTTAGTAATACATTTGGGAGGACCAAATTTAGAACTAATACTAGAGTTCACACCCGTATTCTCTGAAATATTCTTGATATTGATTCATCAGAAAGTTCCTTTCCTGAGCTTTGACCTTAGAAAGTGAATACTTGATGATCGACGGATCATACCCCCTAGCCAAAAAACGATCTAAAATACTTGAGACTGATGATCAAAATCAGTATCAACTGAACAATTTCTCTTGATTTGACTAAACTGAATAAGAGGGATGTTATTCAACTATTTTTTGGAGGGACAGCTCTGGCGTGTAGGTAATAATTGGTTGATACCTCCTTGAAATTTACATTGGTCTGGATATTTAAATGCTTGTCCATGCACAATGCAAGGTCCAAAAATACTATGGGGCCTATGCAGTAAGCGTTCATAAGCCACTTATCGAGCACTTATCGCCCAAAAAGGTCTACTGCTATTCAGTAAGCGTCGATAAGTAGGCGATAAATGACTGAATCGCCCCAAAAAAGGTTGGTAAAAAAAAGCGCTGATTGAGCGGCGATAAGACACTTACTGTATTGCCACTTTTCGTCAGGTTCATAAACTCGTGCAATTCTATATGCCGCAATTAGGTTATCAAGGCCTATCGCGGCTCTAGAATGGTGATTTTTCCCCCAAATCCCAATGCCAAAAAAAGTTGGCGTGAAAGTGGGGAGAAGCTGGCAAAGAACGACAAGATGGGACGTAGAAAAAAAAATGCATTTTTCCTGCATCAGACTAATGCCAGGGATCTCCGGTGCTGATACCCGTTAATATCAGCACCGGAGAGACCCCCGGCATGAATCCGGCTAACTGCTAAGGCAATGAAGGGGTTAAGCACCAGTGCCATGCTTATTGTGGGTAGCAGGGTTGGATGAAGGAGTTTTTTTGCACTTGGTGGGTGTTTATGTCTTGCGTGGAACTTGCGTGTCGATTTAACCCCTTCATTGCCTTAGAGGTTAATACAGCTAAGGTAATGAAGGAGTTAACCCCTCCTGCTACACACCCGGTGGCCTAAACCCCCACTTTGGAGCTAATACACTCTACCCACCACTGCTATCCACAATAAATAAAAAAACACACAACGGCCCTGCTACCTTCACCTAAGCCACCAAACTCTATTATAATATTTAATAAACAACAATACACAACCCACCCATCCCCTGTGCCCCCACATATAACCATTATATAATTTTTTAGACAAAGAATTAATATCACAGTTAGGCGGGGGTCCCCAGGTGGTCCCCACGCATGTTCTTAGGCCCCACAGTACACCCTGGGGGGTTCCTACGGGTGTCTAGGGGCCCTTGTGTGGTCCCTACTGGGCTTTGTGGGCCTCAAGTTGGTCCCAGCAGGTGTCTGTGGGCCCTCGGGTTGTTCCCATGTGTGTCTGTGGGCCCTCGGGTGGTCCCTGCTGGTATCCGGGGGCCCCACAGGGATCCCCGGGTGGTCCTCGCAGGTGTCCAGGGGTCCTCACGTGGTCACCGTGGGTGTCCGTGTGTCTGCGGTTAGTGCCCATGGGTCTCCGTTGGCCTGTGGTACCATTCCTGCATTTAAAAAAAAAAAACATGGCCTACATTCTCGTGACGCAAGACATTTAAATGCATAGGAGATACCGGCACCCCATAACGGGGCCTGTATCTCGGGATGAGGGGGTCCATGGACCTGAAATCAACGTAGTTCTGTTCTGGAGACCCCTTGCTCATCTACACTAGTAGTAAAATGTATTTTAAAAAAACATTTTGGATGAGATTTGTGCTGGGAGAGGCGGCTATCTCTGCAGCAGCTCTCTCTGCAGCAGAAAGAGATCACTGGGTAAGGCATCTTCATATAAGTGATCATCACAACGCCGGCACCTCACCTGTTTTGTGAATTTTACTATCACAGGTAATTGACGCTTTCAGAATACCGTGTTAGCAACGCTCACAAAAACAGCAATTTAAATGGCCCGGCGATTTTTTTTATGAACCTATACTATGTAGGCCCGTCCCAAGCTCAGTGTTTGCACAGATGGAATTCAGCTCCCAGAAACCCATAAATAGGTTTACATAGCTGGGGGCAAACCTGGTCCCCATGGCCATTCCACAGATCTGAAGATAATTGTGGGATAAAATTAATTTAATACATGGCAGCAAAAATTATTTTTGTCTGTACTCAGAAAGTATTGAATAGCAGCAAACACTCTTGTTGTGTTCTATGTTTGTGTACAAAGATTTGCCCATAAATTAGAGGATTTCCACGTAATATCTGAGATAGAGTCCATGACATGTAGATTGTGTCTCAGGTATAAAGGCAATTGGATCCCATAAGGTTGTAAATTATGGTCCACATATCTGGACATTCCAGACGTTGTGGACTCTATCCCGGATATGATTTGTCTACTAGGCAGATTGACAAGGTCTTTATGGACTTTAGGCAGATGGTAGAATATCCGGACACGTGGATGAGAATTAAATAAAAATGTATATTCTATAGAGTTAATAATACCTTCAGATTTAGCCTCAAAGTCAAGTGAATAAAAGGATTCAATGAAAAGTCCTTTGGATTGGTAAGGGTAAAAAAATGACTTAGCACAAAATGGTGAAAGATTGATCTTAGAATTAAAACTAATTACTGGTTCAATCACAGTTGAGTCTGACCGCACCTGAGTGTTCAATTCAATATGATCCCCAGCGCCCTCACTACTCCAAGAGAGAATCAAGTATATCTATGCATTCACGTTCCTGAGTATTAAACAAGTACCGGTAGTTTGGTTTATTCACTTCTTTTAATGAAAAATATATATTTAAAGTAATATTTTTGATGAATCTATTGAGATCAACAAATAATTCAAAGGATATACAGTAAGTCTGGAAGTTGGTGCAAATCCCAGTCCCCCAGCAAGTAGAAAACACTGATAGGCACTGAGAACATGAGATGATAAATTATATATTTCCCTATTGAGTGACTGTTCCTTCAGTTTTTGCTGTTTTCCTTCTCCTGGACGACTCTCCTTCCTCTGGTCCCTCATTTTCACTTTATCTCCTGGTTGATGTATTTAGGGGGTGTCACGGGAGACCAGGTTATTTCCACCTTTTTATCAGGATCTTTTTTATCAGGATTTTTATCTTTTTATACTGTAGATTGAGCAAACCAAGGTAATTAAATAAATGGTAATTTATTCGCATAATTTCGCTTACACACGACAGACAAAATAGAGATAAAAAGACACACTTACTTTGGGACTGGGGTTGAAAACTAAACTTTCCTTTTTGCAGGAAACTCTTTGGGCGAGTTTTACCCTGACCGGGACATAGCCCGGAATATCCTGGAACCAAATCGACATTCAATTCCACACGCCACTGCTACGTTCTTTTCTGAGAACTTGGACCCTCCTGACCACGAGTTACCTGGAACTCAAATCAACAAATCTCCTGGAACTCAAATCAGCATGAAATCCTAGCCAAGTCTGCTACGATCGTTTCTGAGAACTTGGGAGCAAAATTCGGGACTTAGACTCTGGCAGGCAGGCTTGAAATCGAAGCCGGTTGCTCTGATTAGCATAGAAGCAACTTTGAAAGCCCCCTGCTGTAACGGGTGGTATCACGGGAGACCAAGGCTTATCAACACATTAATACCGGGATTCTGGATTGAGCACAACAAGGCGGGCAGAATAAATTATAATTTATTTCCTTTTAAGACAAACACACAATTCTTCACAATTACACTTAATAGACACTTACTTGGATGGGGAAAAGAAATTAAATGTCCACAGAATGAATGAATGACTTGAAAACAAAGTCCCTGGGCACCCCTGCACGTATTCGAGTGGATGCGCGATTTGAGCCGTGCAACAATCCTTGTCCAAGGGCGCAAGTTGCCACCTCCGTATCTCCATGGAGGGAGGAAATCATTTTGTTAAGCTTAAAAGATTTGTTTGGGAATCCTTAGCTCAAACAAATTCTGCAAGAGAGGCGCGATCCTTCTTTACGATGTAGTTAATCCCTCAATCTCCGGTACCGCTGACGCTGTAACTTGGACAGATCTTGGTGAATCTCAGATGAATCTCTCTATGACTGGGATGCAGGCATTTTTATAGGGTTAAGGGTCCTATCTCTAACCTCCCCAGCAAATCCTCCCATGGGAACAACTTTTCCCACCTATCCCAGACTTGCCAGTAGCTCACAAAAAGGGCAGAAGTTGCTTCCCGGTTTGCTAAAAGCCTGTGCTAACTTGGCACCTAAGCTGCTTAGCATACCAGGCCCTCTTACCTGGCGGCAGTAAGTTTGGGGTTTACATACCAAGTGTTGATAGCCCACCCTTTGCACCAGTATCTGATACTTTGCAATTTTCCGGCCACCCTAAGAGTCTCTGAGGCTTTTCAACTCCGAACTTCTCTAGACACTGGGGCACAAACTCAGCAGGGTGGCCTTTGAAGTATGGAGATGAAAAATCCCTCAGCTCATCCATCCTTAACATATTGACATGTTAATGGATTCATTGCCGGGCTGACAGGCAAGGGTTCCTGTCTCTGCATTTTAAAACATAACTGAAACACATTTTATTTTTATATATGGTCTCCGTATGTGTGGGTGTTACTAAAACAACATGTATGTGTATGTTACAAACTCAACTATCTGCATTCCAAAAATTAGAGTGCTAGCTCCTTCCTAACCCAAGTTAGCCACATAATTGAATAGGCTCTGTGATGTGGGTTGCGGTTTGACCTATAATCGTTCTGGGTTACAAGTCGGCACACAATGTATCATTGCTGGCTCTGATCAGTAACTCTAGCCGCACTTCACCAATTGACTTTAAATGGATAACAAGACTGCCGTATACATTGTTGCTCTTTGGCAATTCAGCTAGACTGCAAGCCGCTTATCCACTTGAGTTTGGGGTTAAGGCTTCCTAGGGCTGAGTTCGCTGAGCGGGCTGTGCTTGGCGAGGTGACTTGCATATATATGCAAGTCCCTCCTCACGCGATGCGCACGAATGCACACACGCTCACCGGCGCTCGGCCCCTAGGTAAATATTTTTTTTTATACTTACCATCATGCTCAGCTTCGCCTGCAGTTCCTGAGCTGCAGAACTGACACTTTCTTTTCACGGTATGGGCCAGGGGACATTACACATGATATGTAGGGGAAACATGGCAAATGTGGTGTGCGTATTATTAACCCCTTCATCCCCAAAAAGATTTAGGGGTAACCAGCCAGGCATAATAACTTTATTATTTATTATTCAACGCCACAGGTGCTCACCACAAACAGGACAGGATTGCAAGGCTGAGGTGTTGATTTTAAAAATAATCAACCTACAGCCATGTGAGCGCATCCGGAGTGCAGAGTAGTAGTCATTAGCCGGGTCGGGGTTGGAGAGGTGAGGATCGTCATATGTAGTTGCCGTGGTCAGGGGTTGGAGAGAGGAGGATCGTAGTATATACTTGCCATGGTCAGAGGGTTGGTGAGATAAAATAGTCGTATTTCGTAGCCGTGGTCCAGGAGTGGAGATGGTAGAAGTCTGATAGCAAGTCGAGTCCAGGGGCCAGATAGAAGTCAGGTCCAGGTATAAGCCAAGGTCACAAAATGGAAGGACAAAATGGGAGCAATGAATGCAAAGCAACAGAACAAGAAGACAAGGTTAGAGGTAAGCACTTTGTTCTGTGAGGAAGTGTTAAGCTCAGTCAATTTGCCAGAGGGCTGGCTGAGCATATAAAGGAGGTTAGGTCAATGAGCTGCAGGCAGGTGTAGGAAGTACTGCCCACTAGGTAGCAGCCGCCCAATTGTATACAAGGGTGGAGTTTGGCCGCAGGTGCAGGTGATCCGTGATCAGTGGGGATTAATCCCTTGTGTGCTTGTGTGTAAGGCAGCGTGGTCCGTCACCTGTGTCCTCGTGTGGTGGGACACGTGGGCGGGGCCTAAGCCCGAGCCTGGAGGTACTCTTGTGTCTGACGGCACGCCATCTATGGGTGATTTCCTTAGACTGCAGCAAGTCACCCGTGTCATCACGGGTCGGGGCCTGAGCCTGAACCAGTGGTGACCCTGGGTCTGACAGCAGGGCGCCTGTGGGTAGCCGCCCTGGTCTGCAGTGCGTCGCCCGTATCGTCACAGGGGCAGGACCTAACGCTGATCCTTACACCAGCGCTCTTACTACAGGAGATCTATAATCTGATGGCTCACAGATTCTTATAGTATTCTGAGTTTCATTCACAAAAAAAAGCAGCCAATCAGCGCGTGGGAAAATTCCCAAGCAACCAGTCAGAGCCAAGCTGGCTAGAAGAGCCAGTCTATGGGAAATCTGAAATAGCCAAGGAACATGTGCAAGTCTGCAACCTCTCTACCTAGCTATCTCAAGGCCATCCGCTGGGACCGGCTCCAGCAGGTCTGGTAGAGCAAGTGGCATCCTGGAGGACTGCTATTGATCTACGCATCTGGTACTCCGCCTTTCCCTGCTGACCAAATGCTATTCACACCTCTCGTCATCAACTGACTGCTTTGAACTCCGATGTCCACAGACTTATCAGCGCCAATGGGTTTGCCCAGGCAGCCTGTTTGCACATCGGTTCCGAATGTAAAAACACATTACATTTAATAAAGTATATTTTCACTATACAGTACTTCTGAGTCATGGGGAACAGGGGACAGAACAGGAAAAATGCTGTAGTTTTATTTCTATCTGCCTTATTCCCCACACACTTTCTTTTAGCCTCAATATGGACTCTTAGAGTCCCCATCATCCTTATATACAAACCCTTCCCTGATTCTGAGTGACCTTGGCACTAGCTGGGGTGACCTAACCTAGAGATTCCCTCAGCTACAGGAATAGATGTTTTATCCCTGTGTCTCATTCTCCTTTCTGAGCTGTGCTTAGGCAGGGTACCCTAGTGGTGAGTCGCGCTTGCATTTTCATGGGGAGATATTGCTTGGACAACGTGCCTACATGTATTCGAAAATCAGGCATGATTCCTGGGTTCATTTATGGGGGAACTGACAACTCCGGACCCCAACCTCCTAGGCACATTCTGACAACTATTCCTCTGCAAACCCCCCCTTAAAACTCATACCCTAGCAATCCCTGCTTGCTGGCATGCCCGTAAAGGGAAAAGGCAAAACAAACTTTTATTGCATACAATACATTGGCATGGTACAATGTTACAGGGCCCAAGAGCTAACTCTCTTGGACCATTATACTTGAATCAGGGGTAACCAAAACGGCCTTAACCTTTATTTGAGAGCCTGGTTACCCCCTACTGTCACAGGGGGAACCTGTGAATCCATAATGGATACATTCCCCCCCCCCCCCATCTTTGGAAAAAAAAGTCTTGGATTTAGGCTTTCTATATGAATTGATGGAACCATCTTTAGTTTTCCAGTTCATTGTTTTCCCTTTTACATAGTCATCTTTGTCCCTAATGTACTTACGTTTTTTCCTTGCAATCAGTTCTTGTTCAAAGTTTATAACCATTGCATTAATTGTGAATTCTAACTGAATAAATATGAGGTTTCTCACAATGAGGTTTAACTTAATCTTGAACTGTTCAATCTCAGTCTCTAAAGTGGTAAGTCTTTCCTCTCTAAATTTAACAAGATGTGCCATCAATGAGAGGAAACAAGAAGATTTGGTAGTGGAATTAGTATAAAGGAGCCTTTCTGTAAACCACGGGTGAATCACAGATTAACCCCTCAGACGCTCAGAAAAAACAAAGTCCTGTATATATGAAATCAATGAATAGGTACTCTGTTATAACCCCACATGAATGAATATAACCTTATGTAATGTCTCCTCCAGCAACAGGCTTACCATAAGCACCAAATAGTTGAGATAAGGAGACCTATTGTGAATTCAAAGGTTGATAGGGTAAACAATGAAGTACCTTTAATTGAATCTTCTTTAAATGATGAGGCTGCTCCTGTTTGACCGACCTGTCATTGCGCGTAGTAAGTTGAATAAAATTGTGGAACTCCACCACCATGGATAATGAGCTGCATACCTGCCGCCTACCCTCTACCCGCTGGCTAGCGGTGGGTGGTCACGTGACCGGCGGCAGCAGCGAGACTCCCCGATCCAAAACAGGAACTGCTGTGGTTGCACTTAATGAATAAGTGTAGCGCCTCACCGCCACGGTAGATGTATGATGTCTTCACCGCCAACCCTCACCCGCTTGATCGCGGTGGGCGGTCACGTGACCGGCGGCCGTGACGAGACTTCCGGACAGAGAATAGGAGCAGCTGGATGTCAACTATGTCAGCGAATCGGCGTGCTAGCTGCAATCTGTGGAGCATGTAGAATCCTCCCGAAGGGGGTGTTAGCGCTGCACAGCCGAAATGAAGGACTTGCTGGAGACTGATGATACGATTATAGAAAAACTTTATTGCACATAGTGCAAGCAAATCCTCTTGACGCGTTTCTGCCTAGTTGGCCTTTGTCAAATGAGTGCATGGTACAATGTTACAGGGCCCAAGAGCTAACTCTCTTGGACCATTATACTTGAATCAGGGGTAACCAAAACGGCCTTAACCTTTCTTTGAGAGCCTGGTTACCCCCTACTGTCACAGGGGGAACCTGTGAATCCATAATGGATACATTCCCCCCCCCCCCCCCCATCTTTGGAAAAAAAAGTCTTGGATTTAGGCTTTCTATATGAATTGATGGAACCATCTTTAGTTTTCCAGTTCATTGTTTTCCCTTTTACATAGTCATCTTTGTCCCTAATGTATTTACGTTTTTTCCTTGCAATCAGTTCTTGTTCAAAGTTTATAACCATTGCATTAATTGTGAATTCTAACTGAATAAATATGAGGTTTCTCACAATGAGGTTTTAATTCATCTTGAACTGTTCAATCTCAGTCTCTAAAGTGGTAAGTCTTTCCTCTCTAAATTTAACAAGATGTGCCATCAATGAGAGGAAACAAGAAGATTTGGTAGTGGAATTAGTATAAAGGAGCCTTTCTGTAAGTTTACTTACTCTTGTATTTAAAGCATCAAAGCAGAAATATACAAAACGTAATGTTTCAGGACAAACAAGTCCTTTCTTCAGACCTTACAGTCTATATTGAGAGGGAAAACTTTGTCAGTACTTTTCATTAAGGAAACTCATTAGTTTCAAAGTCTTGTTTATAGGATCCTAAGTCCTCGTGGAATAATCTTTTGGTCAAAGTATTTTTGTAAAGGGATCATGTCCCACCACAAACACATTTATTTCTATTATAACTATACATGTTTAAGAAAACTATGTTTAATGTCTATAGCTCCATGTGATGGTGAGGGGGTAACCAGGCTCAATAATAAAGGTTAAGCCCACTTGATTACCCCTGATCCGTGTTTTAAGGTTCTATAGTGTCAGCGTTTCGACCTGACTGTCGTATATGCATCGCTGTGACTGTGTGCAAATGCTGTGACAATATAGTATTTTTGTATTTTTGCCTTTCCAGGAGTGCCAGCAAGCAGAGATTGCGGGGCTGGGAGTTTCAGAGTGGGTTTTGCAGAGAAAGTCTTGTCAGATTGTGGCTACGTAGCAGGGATCCCGAGTTATGTGATACCGAAACATGTACCCATGAATCAGTAATGATTCTCGGATACATGGAAGCACAGTGCTCCGGTCAAAATCCTACCCTGAAACGTTCTTACGACTCACCGCCAGGATTCTCTGCTTCAGCACAGACCAGAAAGGGGAAAAAAAGGGGATCAGGGTATCCCCGGAAAGGTACAGTCCCTAACATAAGGGGGGATGCCCAGTTCATGCCCAGTCATCCTGTGTGACGGTGAGGGGGTACCCAGGCCAATAATAAAGGTATTATGCCCGGCTGGGTGCCCCTGAGACATATTGGGAATTTGTGAAGTGTCAGCTCTGCAGCCCAGTTATGGCATGTAAACCGTATTACGATGAATGAAAAAGGATACCTGGCGCTTAAAAATACACTATGTCCTTCAAAGTAGTGCATATGGAGGTCTTGGCAGTAGCCTCTATTATAGCAGTCCAGTCGTCCTCCTCCAATTCCTCCCCAATATCTGTTTCCCATCTAAGTTGGTACGTCAGTTTTTGTCGTTGCTGTGAGCTCCCAGAACCGACCACTTCTCTATAGATCTGCGATGTAAGTCCCTGTGTGTCTGTTTTCGTCAGACAGAGCTTTTCGAATGTGGTTAATGGTGGGAAGGGGGAGTTTTTGGCGAAGAACGCTCGTATCTGAAGGTAGCGAACAAATTCGGAATGTGGGATGTTTTTTTCAGATCTAATTTGTTCGAATGATTTAACTCTGTTCGGTATACCCTCCAGATCTCTTAACCTAAGATATCCATATTTTTTCCAGGGCCCTGCGGCGTTTGCCACTAGTCCCGGTGCAAAGTTAGGGTTGCCCCACAAAGGGGCCATCATAGAGCGCCTTGTGGTCAGGGTATGTTTATATTTTGTGGTCTCCCATACCGACAGTGAGTTGGCCACCGATGAGAGCGGTCGTTCAGCCCATTTAATAGCTGTTTTGGGTAACCATAGCAAATTCTCTATCTCTAGTGGGGCACAAGCTCCATATGCACTACTTTGAAGGAGAATGCATATAAAGTATTGATGAGGTGGTACCTCACCCCATTAAAATTATCAAGGTTTGTCACAGGATACTCCCCGCTGTGTACCAAACAGTGCGAAGAATCGGCGGACCTGTTGCACATGCTGTGGTCTTGCCCTCGGATCTCACACCTGTGGGAAGAGATTAGACATTGGATCCAGAGGATTTTTGACCTCACAATTCCCCTGATCCGTGGCTGTTCCTATTGAACAGACCATGGAAGGGTCTTTCAAAATCAGGTAATAAACTAGTTGCACATTTTGCAACAGCAACGAGGTGCGAGATCGCAGCTATGTGGAAACAACCAGAGATCCCAAATATCCCAAAAATTCGGAATCGATTATGGTACATATGCCAGATGGAGAAATTGACGAGTCTGGTCAATGACACTGGCGAAAAATATCTAAAAGTCTGGACGCCTTGGCTGGAACAGACAGACATCCCGGGGGTTGAGGAAGCCATGATATGGCAGTGATTATTCCAAGTGCACTCTCGTACAAAGTAAGCGGAACGGACTACGAGACCTAGTTGAGGACACATCATGTGAACACTTTGGGCGGCCCTAGAAGTCGGTAAACAAACTGTGTATAGTAAATCTACCAGCCACCTATGGGAAAGTGGCAGTGCAGCATGCCCGCGCCCCCCCCCCATCCCCTTCCCTCCTTCCCACCCTCCCCCACCTTAATTTACTTCTTCTTTTTTTGTTCCCCCAAGTTTAATCTACATAAATATCCCAACTGGTTTTAGAGATATCATGTGCAACGCATGAACACTTGTGGCTCCAGAAGGAGAATGTAGCAGTATCGTACATGACTGTAATACTGTGAATGTTCGTGTTATTTGTATTGCGATGCTATTTATATTGAAAATATTCCAATAAACTTGAAGTTATAAAAAACAAATACACTAAGTCCATACGTAACAAAATCAGTCTCCTGAAAAATCCCCCAGAGTCCAAATCATGAAGTTGATGTCTGTAGATTTTCTTCTCTGCTGCAACACCCCAATCTACCTGGAAACGATAAAGAGGCACACCATTGCGCAGTATTCCTGATACTTGATGGCTTCCCCTTACATATAACAGTTCCCAATGTACTTACAGGAGTGCCTCTTTCTGGATACAGTGGAGACAATCTGTGCTTTAATCCTTTCAAAGCCCACTTGTGCCACGAATCCCCCGGGTACTTCCTCTCTCCCTTGAAGCTCCGTGATTCAAGGACCACCCAAGTCACACGGATCCCCAGAGAAAGAGAGTGGACAATTGCAACGGATAGCACAAAATTTAATAAAAAACGGCTACAACAAGCCTAAAATGCACTGCTAAAACAACTTTAAAAATCACTTACATGTACTCACATGAATACATGCTGTTACAAATGTCACGAGAATGCCGTCCGCAGCTTGTGATGTTACTTCCTTACTGCTCCGGTTGAGTTCCGCCCTCTCACTGCTAGTCCTCAGCCGGTCTGATGCACCTGCGTCTCTCTCTCGTTTGGCTGCGTTCCGGTATACAGCCAACAAGTCTGACACACTGTGCACCTCTGCAGTCACAGGGAGTTCCTGCCGAAAGCAAATGCTAGCTCCTCCCACCCTAACGCGCTTCGTGACGTAGGGATGTCACTTTCTGAATGGAATAAGGAGCTACTTCCGATCCCTCTACTTATACCCCCCAAGGAATAATTAACCCCTTAAGTGATATCTATATGTTAATCCCTTCATAGTGCAATCCTGTTTGTCGCATTACAATGTGTATCTGAGGGTAATAATACCCTGGGATTCAGAGGCACACTACATGACAAACTTACAACTATAATGGTACTTTTCACAATAAAAACATACATATATATAATGAGTCAACCTTATGTGAGACAAATGATTGCGCAACCACTGTTAACCTTTTAAGAATGAAGCCAAGTCAAACTCTATGTTTAAACCTTTAGGTGTAAGTGTTTATAAGGTGTAAATTCAAAAACTTTCTTTTTTGGACAAACTATTCAACCTGTCACCTCCCCTCTAATTGGGTTTAGGGCAATCTATCCCTTTACAGATTAGACCGTTGGGATTCTGATTATGGGTCAATCTGAAATGGTTGGAGACACTATGTGTCTCTTAAACCTCTTCTAATGTTATAAATGTGTTCCGCTAATCTACGTTTAAGCGGTCTTCCCGTTCTTTAAAACCAGAGACATAACATAAAACACAGACAAAGCTCAGTTTTTAGCACATCTAGTGAGACTCATACACGGTACAGTGCCTAAATATATATGGATAAATATCTAATAAGTAAATGGTCTTTTAGTTTGACATTTTTGGCCAAAATTGTTGTAAGCCCCTGAGCCAACGCCAAGGCAGACCACATATCAGGGGTCCCTAACGCTAATATAAATTCTTAATAACCTGTTTAATAACAGGAAGAATGATTTATAGTAAATCTGTCAATATTAGCTGCAAAGTTCTGTTTGACTGAAGCTTTTATTAACCTGTACATTACCAGGAAAAGCACTCTGTATTAGAGATGTCACAGCCAAACTGCAAGCAGGCAAGTTCCCCTGAGTGGAAGATGCTATGGAGTGAGCCCATAACCATTTAAATGTGGGAGGGGGTGAGCTTAAATTAAGTAGGAGGTTGCCAACCTCCAATCAGCCATGACTAGCTGGACAAGAATTGTAAAACATACTGGACACCTAACAAGCTCCTATTAAACCCCCAAAATACCCACAACATATATATAAGCATATGAGTGTCAGAGGAGTGCTACTGAGCATGGCAATATGCATTAAAACCAGAGACATAACATAAAACACAGACAAAGCTCAGTTTTTAGCATGTCTCTGGTTTTAATGCATATTGCCATGCTCAGTAGCACTCCTCTGACACTCATATGCTTATATATATGTTGTGGGTATTTTTGGGGTTTAATAGGAGCTTGTTAGGTGTCCAGTATGTTTTACAAGTCTTCCCGTTCTTCCCACATATTGAAGTCCGCAAGGACATTGTAGGAGATACACACATAACTTGCTCTTACAGTTAATGAACGAGCCAATTTCATAAGTTCTGTTCGTAACAGTGGAATGAAACTGACCACATTTTTCACTATAATTGCAAGCAATACATTTACCACATGGAAAATAACCTTTAAAATCAGATAGCCAAGTAATGTTTTTACGCTTGGATCTATCACTGGGACAACTAGGTGCCAATGATGCCTTCAAATTATTATTATTATTTTTTGTATATAATTTGTGGCTGTGATGGTAGGAATGACTGTAGAATGGGGTCTCGTTGGAGAATCCCCCAATGTTTCCTGAAAGTTTTCACTATTACTGATGTATTTAGTAATAAAAGGTATAAATTCTCCCTCTCTTTCTTTTTTAATCTTTTTCCTGTCTATAGCCACTAATGCTGTTCTATCTACATTATTCCCTTTCTCAATGGCCAATTCCACTTTTCTCTTGTTATACTTTCGTGCCAAGAATTTATTCTTTAATTATCCCACCTGTTCATCATATATATGTTTTTGAGAATAGTTTCTCTTTATTCTTAGAGCTTGTCCTTGCGGGATGTTATTTACCCATCTAGGGTGATGATTGCTAGATGCCAAAAGGTAGGTATTGGCATCCACCTCTTTGAAGTACGTTTTTGTGTGTACTATATTGTTCTCTACATACAGGGTGAGGTCTAAAAAATAATGGACACTGGATCACTATTAATAGTGAATCTAATGTTACAAGAATTAGCATTTAAATGTTTTTGGAACTGGACTAGTTCATCTTGTGTACCTCTCCAGACGCACAGCACATCATCGATGAATCTTCTCCAGAGCACCAAGTTTGCACCAAATGGGTTACCACTCCAAATGTGGTCCCGTTCCCACCTGGCCATGAATAGATTCGCATAGCTTGGTGCAAACCTGGTGCCCATTGCGGTGCCGCACGTCTGGAGAAAGAACTCCCCATCATGACAAAAGTAATTGTGCTGGAGAATATACCGAATTCCTTTCAGGACAAACTCCATAAATTCTACACTTCTTCGGTATCTTGTTACAATGCCATTTGTATCGCTTTCAAATCTGTTTCATGTTCAATAATAGTATATAGGGACACCACATCACATGTTACCCAAATGAGGTCACTATCCCAGGTAAGGCTTTGAATTAAATTCAATACGTGTGTGGTGTCCCTCAGGTAAGAAGGAACTTGTATAACATATTTCTGTAGGATATGATCTAGGAATTGAGAAAGATTCAACGTAAGGGAACCGATCCCTGAAATGATCGGTCTTCCCGGGGGTCTAATGGGATCCTTGTGCAGTTTGGGGATGAAGTAAAAAAACGGTATTTTGGGCTCCTCTATCCTGAGGAACTCCAGTTCTTTCTTAGTTATTACTTCATCTTCCAATCCTTTACCTATTAAGACTGAAAGTTCCTGCTTGAACTCTTCAGTAGGGTTTCTATTCAGTTTTTTATATGTAATCTGATCACCAAGGATCCTATTGGATTCTTCCTGATAATAACAAGAGTCCATGACTACCAGCCCCCCTCCCTTGTCAGCTGCTTTAATTACAATATTATTATTTTCAGCTAGGGTTCTGACTGTTTCTTTCTCTTCCTTTGTTAGATTGTGATTTTTAATCTTGAAGGATGTAAACCGTATTGCAATAGAAATGTGTGTGTATTACTGTTCTAGGCATGTCAACCAGCGAGGATTTCCCTGCTTCAGCACAGACCAGAATAGTTAGACTGGACAGGGGAATCATTCACATTCAAAAGTTTCCCGGTATATGCTCAAAACCCCCAGAACCCAGGTTGTGGTTCAGAATATCCCCCATCAGGTATAATGTGGCGAGATAAAATTATTGGTGTGGTGGATAATATAGAAATATTTTACTTGTAAATCTACAATGAGAAAATATTTAAAAAGTCCAGCACGCAACGCAACGCATGAACACTTGTGGCTCCAGAAGGAGAATGTAGCAGTATCGTACATGACTGTAATACTGTGAATGTTCGTGTTATTTGTATTGCGATGCTATTTCTATTGAAAATATTCCAATAAACTTGAAGTTATAAAAAACAAATACACTATGTCCATACGTAACAAAATCAGTCTCCTGAAAAATCCCCCAGAGTCCAAATCATGAAGTTGATGTCTGTAGATTTTCTTCTCTGCTGCAACACCCCAATCTACCTGGAAACGATAAAGAGGCACACCATTGCGCAGTATTCCTGATACTTGATGGCTTCCCCTTACATATAACAGTTCCCAATGTACTTACAGGAGTGCCTCTTTCTGGATACAGTGGAGACAATCTGTGCTTTAATCCTTTCAAAGCCCACTTGTGCCACGAATCCCCCGGGTACTTCCTCTCTCCCTTGAAGCTCCGTGATTCAAGGACCACCCAAGTCACACGGATCCCCAGAGAAAGAGAGTGGACAATTGCAACGGATAGCACAAAATTTAATAAAAAACGGCTACAACAAGCCTAAAATGCACTGCTAAAACAACTTTAAAAATCACTTACATGTACTCACATGAATACATGCTGTTACAAATGTCACGAGAATGCCGTCCGCAGCTTGTGATGTTACTTCCTTACTGCTCCGGTTGAGTTCCGCCCTCTCACTGCTAGTCCTCAGCCAGTCTGATGCACCTGCGTCTCTCTCTCGTTTGGCTGCATTCCGGTATACAGCCAAGAAGTCTGACACACTGTGCACCTCTGCAGTCACAGGGAGTTCCTGCCGAAAGCAAACGCTAACTCACGCGCTTCGTGACGTAGGGATGTCACTTTCTGAATGGAATAAGGAGCTACTTCCGATCCCTCTACTTATACCCCCCAAGGAATAATTAACCCCTTAAGTGATATCTATATGTTAATCCCTTCATAGTGCAATCCTGTTTGTCGCATTACAATGTGTATCTGAGGGTAATAATACCCTGGGATTCAGAGGCACACTACATGACAAACTTACAACTATAATGGTACTTTTCACAATAAAAACATACATATATATAATGAGTCAACCTTATGTGAGACAAATGATTGCGCAACCACTGTAAACCTTTTAAGAATGAAGCCAAGTCAAACTCTATGTTTAAACCTTTAGGTGTAAGTGTTTATAAGGTGTAAATTCAAAAACTTTCTTTTTTGGACAAACTATTCAACCTGTCACCTCCCCTCTAATTGGGTTTAGGGCAATCTATCCCTTTACAGATCAGACCGTTGGGATTCTGATTATGGGTCAATCTGAAATGGTTGGAGACACTATGTGTCTCTTAAACCTCTTCTAATGTTATAAATGTGTTCCGCTAATCTACGTTTAAGCGGTCTTCCTGTTCTTCCCACATATTGAAGTCCGCAAGGACATTGTAGGAGATACACACATAACTTGCTCTTACAGTTAATGAACGAGCCAATTTCATAAGTTCTGTTCGTAACAGTGGAATGAAACTGACCACATTTTTCACTATAATTGCAAGCAATACATTTACCACATGGAAAATAACCTTTAAAATCAGATAGCCAAGTAATGTTTTTACGCTTGGATCTATCACTGGGACAACTAGGTGCCAATGAAGCCTTCAAATTATTAGCTTTTTTGTATATAATTTGTGGCTGTGATGGTAGGAATGACTGTAGAATGGGGTCTCGTTGGAGAATCCCCCAATGTTTCCTGAAAGTTTTCACTATTACTGTTGTATTTAGTAATAAAAGGTATAAATTCTCCCTCTCTTTCTTTTTTAATCTTTTTCCTGTCTATAGCCACTAATGCTGTTCTACAGTATCTACATTATTCCCTTTCTCAATGGCCAATTCCACTTTTCTCTTGTTATACTTTCGTGCCAAGAATTTATTCTTTAATTATTCCACGTGTTCATCATATATATGTTTTTGAGAAGAGTTTCTCTTTATTCTTAGAGCTTGTCCTTGCGGGATGTTATTTACCCATCTAGGGTGATGATTGCTAGATGCCAAAAGGTAGGTATTGTCATCCACCACTTTGAAGTACGTTTTTGTGTGTACTATATTGTTCTCTACATACAGGGTGAGGTCTAAAAAATAATGGACACTGGATCACTATTAAAAGTGAATCTAATGTTACAAGAATTAGCATTTAAATGTTTTTGGAACTGGACTAGTTCATCTTGTGTACCTCTCCAGACGCACAGCACATCATCGATGAATCTTCTCCAGAGCACCAAGTTTGCACCAAATGGGTTACCACTCCAAATGTGGTCCCGTTCCCACCTGGCCATGAATAGATTTGCATAGCTTGGTGCAAACCTGGTGCCCATTGCGGTGCCGCACGTCTGGAGAACTCCCCATCATGACAAAAGTAATTGTGCTGGAGAATATACCGAATTCCTTTCAGGATAAACTCCATCAATTCTATACTTCTTCGGTATCTTGTTACAATGCCATTTGTATCGCTCTCAAATCTGTTTCATGTTCAATAATAGTATATAGGGACACCACATCACATGTTACCCAAATGAGGTCACTATCCCAGGTAAGGCTTTGAATTAAATTCAATACGTGTGTGGTGTCCCTCAGGTAAGAAGGAACTTGTATAACATATTTCTGTAGGATATGATCTAGGAATTGAGAAAGATTCAACGTTAGGGAACCGATCCCTGAAATGATCGGTCTTCCCGGGGATCTAATGGGATCCTTGTGCAGTTTGGGGATGAAGTAAAAAAACGGTATTTTGGGCTCCTGTACCATGAGGAACTCCAGTTCTTTCTTAGTTATTACTTCATCTTCCAATCCTTTACCTATTAAGACTGAAAGTTCCTGCTTGAACTCTTCAGTAGGGTTTCTATTCAGTTTTTTATATGTAATCTGATCACCAAGGATCCTATTGGATTCTTCCTGATAATAACAAGAGTCCATGACTACCAGCCCCCCTCCCTTGTCAGCTGCTTTAATTACAATATTATTATTTTCAGCTAGGGTTCTGACTGTTTCTTTCTCTTCCTTTGTAAGATTGTGATTTTTAATCTTGAAGGATGTAAACCGTATTGCAATAGAAATGTGTGTGTATTACTGTTCTAGGCATGTCAACCAGCGAGGATTTCCCTGCTTCAGCACAGACCAGAATAGTTAGACTGGACAGGGGAATCATTCACATTCAAAAGTTTCCCGGTATATGCTCAAAACCCCCAGAACCCAGGTTGTGGTTCAGAATATCCCCCATCAGGTATAATGTGGCGAGATAAAATGATTGGTGTGGTGGATAATATAGAAATATTTTACTTGTAAATCTACAATGAGAAAATATTTAAAAAGTCCAGCACATACTGTAGCAGAGCAGAAAGCGGCTTTTGGCAAACCTCTGTTAGGACGCTCCTAGAGCGATGAAAATTGCTGTGCGCGTCGTTCGGGGAGAAACATGAAAAACCCCGTAACTCAATTTTTATAAGTTTATATAAAAATTGGGAATGAAAGTCCCCCTATTTTAATTGTCCCAACATTTTAGGCATATTTGGACTTTCATACAAAATACCAGAGACCGGAAAAAAACTCATTTTATGATTGCGCTCACTTAGAAATGCATGTCAGTAAAGTACTGTGAATGAGCTGAGCATATCCAGCTCCGGACTTCTAAAACATCCCGCTGGCTTGATGACGCAATGTCATGGGAAGGTCGATGTTTAAAGGCTCAGAGCTACTAATGAGTCAGGTTGGATGGAAAAACCTAAGTACCCCCATCTTAGTGTGAAATCCGGGCAATTTAGCAAATGGCAACTCGCCCAGACTGAGTGTCGCCAGATAAGGATGTTGGGTCTCATATGCTAAGTGGCAAAGGTGTGAGGTTTGCGCACACGCTTAGCAGGATGAGAAGCCACCTCTGCCAGGCTTGTAAGGTATTGGCAACTCCGGGATAGGTGGGGAAAATTATTCCCATGGAGTGATTGGCTGCACAGGTTAGGTATATGAGTTTTAACCCTATAAGAATCTGTGCAGCCTGTCAGGAATCAGATTCTGATTCATGCAAGATTCACCTGAGTTCTATAATGCTACAAGATTTAACCAAGATTTCGTTTAACAAGCTTCAGGATTTCGGAAGAACTAAGGTTCCAAGTACCAATACCACAGTGGCAGAATGAACGAAGAATCTCCGTCAGTGTACACAGCGGTTGCGACTGGCACCGCTGACTGAGGACTGTTTCCAGCTCTGTTTGCAAACAACTATTGCTCCGGGGAAATTGTTCCTAGAGACTTTTCCTTTCAATATTTTGTTTTGGACACAACTTATTTTTTTTGCCCCTGTTCCAGTAAGTGTATTTTGAGTGTAATTGTGTAACATTGTCTGCATGTCATTTCGTGGAAATAAATTACAATTTATTTTACCTCCTTGCTTTACTCAATCAAATGATCCGGGTATAAAGGTGTTAAAAGTTTTGGTCTCCGTTGACACCCTGAACCAGATATAGGGGTTCAGGGGTGCTCCAGTCAGATTTCTATAGTGTGGCAGGGATGAGGCTAGTAAGAATAGAAAGTATATCATCCTATTCCATCCCTGACACCAGAAAGGGGATTTAGACAATTTTAGCACAAGAGACAGGGGAGCAGAATATTTTATTAAAAGTTTATGTTTTATAGGTATATGTATATATAACATGTATATGAACTGTGGAATTTCCAAGTTCGGGGTTTCGGGAGACCAGATGGCTACCAAGCTTGTTGCCACTAAGTCTATTCTGGTCCTGGAGTTGAAAGCCTCAGGGATGAGAAGGTGTTAGAACAGGAGGAGTACTGCAGTTATACTTGAGTACCCACGTCCTGGTCTAACAAAGGGCTATCCGGCAACCATTTGCCCAACCCTAGAATTTGTGGAGCATGGAACAGCGGGGGCTCAATATACTAAGAGACAGAGGTACCAGGGTGGCGCATGCCCCTTAGCAGAATTGAAATCGGTGCCCACCCAGCTTCAATATACCGGCAAATTTGATAGGCTGGCAGAGGAATTACCACACATTGGTTGGCTGTAGTAGTATGTGAATGGGACTTCAAAAACTATAAGAAACCTTGCAGCCAACCAGGACAGCAGATTCTAAGCGCCAAACCATCAGCGGCAAATTCAGAGATGCTCTGAGAGAAATAGACGCGGGCCAGCTTCAGAAAATGCACGGCAAGACATTTTCAAAGTCCCGCTTTTCAGAGGCAAATTCTGCGGGTCTTGTAACATAGGGGGAAACTCGAAGATTACGAGCTCCCAAGAAAAGTGGTAGCATACACACGTTTCACAAAGCACGGGAAAACACAGGTTCTCTTTGTCCCTTAGCTTAGTAACCTCAGGCGAATAGGGACAAGCGATCATGTGGGTACCAGTCATGGGACCGAGCCAAAATCATTCCCCGATGTGAGAGCTATGGGTTGCTGATGGACGGTCGGTTAAAGACAGTACTGGAAGAGGACTTGGAATCTCACAGAGGACGCATTTCTTCACCGGAGTGGGATATACCTTCAGCTGCAGTTGCAGTGGTCAAACTCCAGCAAGGTACACAGGAGGTCATTCCAGTCCTGGTGGTGGAGGAAGGACATGGAGAGGGAGCGGGCGCCAACATGGACATTGTTGGGGGTCTGGTTCGGGGGAGTGCGGCCATGGTAGCCCCAGTGGCTAATGAACCTGCCATTCCTGGAATCGCCGCACTCCTTGCCATGTGGGGAGAGGGGATGACCCTGGATGAAAGGGTCTGGCTGCATGCAACCGCAAAAGGGACATCACCCCCGCGCTCCCATCTTGTTAATGGGGAGAATGCTGCCCCCCAAGTGAACCACCACAGCTTTGGGAAATTCGTGGATGGCACAGACAAAATTGATGGGTTTTTGAGGAACTTTGAGTCCCCGTGTCACCAATACCGGGTGAAGGAGTAGGACTGGGTTTTACGGCTTGACCCGTTATTGTCCGGCACAGCCAAGGAGACAATCCAGGCAAACCCTGCCGAGGATGGCAATGACTATGTACATGTAAAAGCCCTCCTGCTCACCCAGTATGCCCTCACCCCAGAAGCATACCGTGGCATGTTCCGGTCAGAGGAAAAGCGCCACCAAGAGTCTTACATGCTGTTATGCCTCCCGCATGGCTTTGCATGGAACACAGTGGGTAAAGTGGTATGGTGCTAAAAAGTACCACTTACTTCTGGACTTGATGTTCAAACAACAATTTTTGCAGCAGTCTCCCTCGGACGTGAGGGAATTGATTTTTGACCGCAAGCCAAAAACTTATGTGTACGCTGCAAAAATGGCTGGTGTATTTGTCACCAGCTGGGTATTGTTGTGCAAGAAAGGGGCTATCCAGGACACGGACACATCGGCCAAGGGAGCCAAAAGCACCCCACTGTGGAAGAGCAAACAAGCAGCAGATTGAAATGTACACAAAGCTGCAGAGTTCCGACACAAAAGGAGGTGGTACCAGTGCAACCAAACAGGGCACATCAAGCCAGACTGTCTGGAAGGTCCGAGTTCCGGAGGACCTCAACAGGGGCTACACTTTACAGCTGCGAGGCCAGTTGCCTGTGTGCAACTGGCACACACAGAGGAGCCAATACAGCCGTCCAACCAGCCGGATTAACACCTGCACATTGACATAGTAGTGCGTACTGTATAGTACATAACTGTACAGTACTATCCACTGGATTGTGCAAAGGGAATTTGTTTTGCCATATGGTGGCAACATGAAGAACTGCAACCAAAGAAATCAGAATCCAGGTAAGTCAAGAAATCAGCAACGGAAAACACAGGTGTGACTGGTGTGTTTTGTGGCATTCACGGCAACATTCACGGAAGAATAATGAGTGAATGCCGCGTGGAATAAAGCAGCATTCACGAAAGCGGCTCTGTGAAATGTTCGAATAACGGCCTCTGCATCTATATATATTATACATATTTACAGACAGTGTGTGTATATATACTAGCTGAGAGCCCTGGCGTTGCCTGGGATGTTTGTGGTGTGGGTGGCATTTGGGTGGGGAGTGGTCCACGCGGCCCATGTGCGGTGGTAGTGCTGCTGTGGCTGTACTGATGGTGATTGTATTGGGGTGCTGATTTGGGAGGGTTTGGTGCTGATGTGGGGGTGCGGATGTTGGTGTGCCGATGGGGGAGGTGCAAAGGTGCCGATGTGTGGGTGCTGATGGTGTTGATGGGGGCTGGGAAGGCGGGGAGCTGAGAATGCCAGTGTGCTGGGGGGGCATGGGATACCGGTGTGCTGATGTGGTGGTGCTGGGGATAGTGTGTGTGTGTGTGTGTGTGTATACGTGTGTGTGTATACACACGTGTGTGTGTGTGTGTATACACGTGTGTGTATGTATACACGTGTGTGTGTATACATGTTTGTGTGTGTGTATACATGTTTGTGTGTATACATTGTATGTGTGTGTGTGTGTATACATGTATACGTGTGTGTATACATGTGTATGTATACATGTGTATGTATACACATGTGTGTATACACATGTGTGTGTATACACGTGTATACACATGTGTGTGTATACACGTGTATACACATGTGTGTGTATACACATGTGTGTGTAGACATTGTGTGTGTGTATACATTGTGTGTGTGTATACATGTGTGTGTGTGTATACATGTGTGTGTGTATACATGTGTGTGTGTATACACATGTGTATACACATGTGTGTATACACATGTGTATACATGTTTGTGTGTGTGTATACATGTTTGTGTGTATACATAGTATGTGTGTGTGTGTGGGGGGGGGGGGGCTGCTTACCTTGCAGTCGGCAGCATCTTCCTCGTGCAGGCCGGGAGACGGACCCTGCAGTCATCTGGTACGGAGGGGCGGGGATCGGACCGGAGCCGGACAGAGGGCATGTGGAGGGGGGGGGGGAAGCTGCAGGGAGAGCAGCACGTAGCATGTGGAGGGGGGGGAGCTCACCCGTCCTGCCGCTGCCTCACTCATCCTGCCGCTGCCTCACTGATCCGGCCGCTGCCTCACTCATCCGGCCGCTGCCTCACTCATCCGGCCGCTCCCACGTGGATGTGAGGCGGGAGGCCGCGGGTTGTGGCCGCTCCCCCGCGTGTGTCCCGGGCGCTCGGTCCGCTCCCCCGCTGACTGTAACGGCGCCGGGGTGTGAGCTTGGGGGGGTGGAGGGGGGTGTGAGCTTGGGGGGGGGGGGATGAGCTTGGGGGGGGTGAGGTGTGTGTGAGCTTGGGGGGGGGTGGGAATGTGTGTGTGTGTGTGTACACGGGACTCCGGGTAAGTTCGGGCACAGGGAGGGTGGGGGTGTGTGGAAGTTGAGGTGCGGTCCAGCTGACGGGGGAGAGTGAGGGGCACCGGGAGGGGATTGTGTGTGTGTGTCCCCGTCCGTGTCCGTGTGTGTGTGTGTGTGTGTCCCTGTGTGTGTGTGTGTCCCTGTTTGTCCTTTTGGCCCGTCACTCCGCCACAGGCCAATGAGAGGCGTGCGGGGGCGGGCCAAGGGACCAATGAGATTTCCCCTAGGGACACCGGACATCCAGGCAGGCAGGCAGGCAGGCAGGCAGGCAGGCAGGCAGGCAGGCAGGCAGGCATACAGTGCTTTCAATTATATAGTATAAGATATACACTATCTGTAAATATGTATATATATATATAGATGCAGAGGCCGTTATTCGAACATTTCACAGAGCCACCTTCGTGAACTCTATATGTATATGAACAAAAAACAAACAGAAGCGAAAGATCCATAGCACGTTACTGTTTAAACAATAAAGTACATTTATTTAAAAAACTGCAGCCAAAAGGAAATTCACTTACAGGAATTTAAAAAAGCAACCATACGTGGGAGAGAAATTTCTTTGTGTAGTCATCTGCAAAGGTGAGGGGGGTCCAAGGTAGGAAGGTATATCTGCGCAGCTTGTAGCCACCACCAGCTCCTCTCATGAGTTGGCGCCAAGGAACTGAGTCTATCAGTATCTCCATGTCCTCTGCTCTCAGCATATAACAGTTGCCAGCACTGAAAATACAGCTAGCTAGATCGCAGAGACGCCCAGGACTCCGTGTACACACACACAAAGATGCGATGATGTCACCAACCCTACGCGTTTCATCACACAAAGGCGACTTCGTGGGGGGGGGGGGAATGTGAGCAGCGGGGACCAGGGGTATAATTTGAGCAGTGGGGACCGGAGGTATAATGTGAGAAGCGGGGACCGGGGGATATTTTGTGAGCAGTGGGGACCGGGGGATAATGTGAGCAGCGGGAACCGGGGGATAATGTGAGCAGCGGGGACCAGGGGGATAATGTGAGCAGGGGGGGCCGGGGGATAATGTGAGCAGCAGGGACCAGGGGGGGGTGAATGTGAGCAGCGGGGACTGGGGGTATAATGTGAGCAGCGGGGACCGGGGGGATAATGTGAGCAGTGGGGACCAGGGGGGGAATGTGCGCAGCGGGGACCGGGGGGATAATGTGAGCAGAGGGTACCGGGGGGATAATGTGAGCAGCGGGGACCGTGGGGATAATGTGAGTAGCGGGGACCGGGGGATAATGTGAGTAGCGGGGACCGGGGGATAATGTGAGCAGCGGGGACCGTGGGGATAATGTGAGTAGCGTGGACCGGGCGGATAATGTGAGCAGCGGGGACCGGGGGGAATGTGAGTAGCGGGGACCGGGGGATAATGTGAGCAGTGGGGACCGGGGGGATAATGTGAGCAGCGGGGACCGGGGGGATAATGTGAGCAGCGGGGACCGGGGGATAATGTGAGCAGCAGGGACCGGGGGGGGGGTATGTGAGCAGCGGGGACCGGGGGGGATAATGTGAGCAGCGGGTACCGGGGGAGTATGTGAGCAGCGGGGACCGGGGGGATAATGTGAGCAGCGGGGACCGGTGAGGGGGGGGGGAATATGCGCAGTGGGAACCGGGGGGATAATGTGAGCAGCGGGGACCAGGGGATAATGTGAGCAGCGGGGACCAGGGGGATAATGTGAGCAGCGGGGACCGGGGGGATAATGTGAGCAGCGGGTACCGGGGGGGATAATGTGAGCAGCGGGGACCGGGTGAGGGGGGGGGGAATATGCGCAGTGGGAACCGGGGGGATAATGTGAGCAGCGGGGACCAGGGGATAATGTGAGCAGCGGGGACCGGGGGGATAATGTGAGCAGCGGGGACTGGGGGATAATGTGAGCAGCAGGGACCGGGGGGGGGGGGTATGTGAGCAGCGGGGACTGGGGGGATAATGTGAGCAGCGGGTACCTGGGGAGTATGTGAGCAGCGGGGACCGGGGGGATAATGTGAGCAGCGGGTACCGGGGGGGATAATGTGAGTAGCGGGGACCAGGGGATAATGTGAGCAGCAGGGACCGGGGGGATAATGTGAGCAGCGGGGACCGGGGGGATAATGTGAGCAGCGGGGACCTGGTGGATAATGTGAGCAGCAGGGACCGGGGGGGATAATGTGAGCAACGGGGACCAGGGGGATAATGTGAGCAGCGGGTACCGGGGGGGGAATGTGAGCAGCGGAGACCGGGGGGAATGTGAGCAGCGGGGACCGGGGGTATAATGTGAGCAGCGGGGACCGGGGGGGGGGGGTTATGTGAGCAGTGGGGACCAGGGGGATAATGTGAGCAGCGGGGACTGGGGGATAATGTGAGCAGCGGGGACCAGGCGGGGGGGGTATGTGAGCAGCGGGGACAGGGGGGATAATGTGAGCAGCGGGGACCGGGGGGGGGGGTATGTGAGCAGCGGGGACCGGGGGAAAATGTGAGCAGCGGGGACCAGGCGGGGGGGTATGTGAGCAGCGGGGACTGGGGGGATAATGTGAGCAGCAGGTACCGGGGGGGGGGTATGTGAGCAGCGGGGACCGGGGGAAAATGTGAGCAGCGGGGACTGGGGGGGTATGTGAGCAACGAGGACCGGGGGATAATGTGGGCAGCGGGGACCGGGGGATAATGTGAGCAGCAGGGATCGGGGGGGGGGGGGTATGTGAGCACGGGGACTGGGGGATAATGTGAGCAGCGGCGACCAGGGGGGGGAGCGCAGTGGGAACAGAGACACACACAGCCCCGAGCCAGGCAAGGACACGCATCTTTCAATGGTGGGATTAAAATGTTTTTACCAACAGGTTCACTTACCAGGGCGGGAGGGAGAGAGGGGGGGAGATGAGGAGGGGTGGGAAGAGGAGTGGGGAAAGAAAAGGAGGGGGGAAAGAGGAGAAGGGGGGAAAGAGGAGAAGGGGGGAAAGAGGAGGTTGGGAGGAAGAGGTGGAGGGGGGGAAGAGAGAGTTGGGGGGGAAGAGAGATCTGGGGGGGAAGAGAGAGCCGGGGGAGGAAGAGAGAGCTGGGGGGGAAGAGAGAGCAGGGGGGGAAGAGAGAGGGGGGGAAATGAGAGCCGGGGTAGAAAAGAGAACTGGGGGGGTGGGAAGAGAGAGCCGGGAGGGAAGAGAGAGCAGGGGGGGAGAGAGCTGTGGGGAGGGAAGAGAGAGCTGGGGGGGGGAAGAGAGAGCCAGGGGTGGGGAGAGAGAGAGCCAGGGGGGAAGAAAGAGCAGGGGGGGAGGAAAGAGAGAGCCAGGGGGAAAGAGAGATCCGGGGGGAAGAGAAAGGAGGGGAAATGAAAGCCGGGGGGGGGAGAGAGAGCCGGAGGAGGAGGGGGGGGGGAAGAAAGAGAGGAGGGGGGAGAGAGAGCGGGGGGAGAGAGCCGAGGGGAGAGAGAGGGGGGGAAGAGAGTGAGAGGGTGCAGGGGGGAATAGAGAGCCGGTGGAGATGTTTTGTGTTTGTTTTCTATTTATGTTTTCTTTTAATGTTTTATTCAGTTGAACAGGACTGCTGGGGTAGGGGTGAGGGGGGAGGGGGAGAGGGGGAGACCAGAGCCCACATCACATTGCTCCCAGCCCCCCTCACATGTCACATATCTCACCCATCCCCCCTCACACATCTCACCCATCCCCCCTCACACATCTCACCCACCCCCCCTCACCCATTCCCCTTCACACATCTCACCCATCCCCCTCACACATCTCTCCCAGCCCCCTCACATATCATCCAGTCCCCTCACATATCACCCAGCCCCCCTTACATATCACCCAGCCCCCTCACATATCACCCAGCTCCCTCATATATCACCCAGCCCCCCTCACATCTTTCCCAGCCCCCCCACATCTTTCCCAGCACCTTCACATCTCACCCAGCCCCCTTACAAATCTCACCAGCCCCCTCACATCTCTCCCAGCCCCCCTCACATCTCTCACATCTCTCCCAGTCCCCCCTCACATTTCACCCAGTCCCGCCTCACATCTCTCCCAGCCCCCCTCCCATCTCTCCCAGCCCCCTCATATCTCTCCCAGCCCCCCTCACATCTCTGACAGTCCTCCGTCCCCCTCCAAGCCTATCTGGGTGGACACAGGCACGGGAGCGGCTGAAAGAGAATCTCTTGAATCAGAGCAGGAAGTGAGGAGCAGTGAGGTAGCAGCAGACAGGAAGTTCCTGGTCAGGCTGCTAGATGGCGCACCTCCCCTGCAGTCCTGCTCTGACTCTCACTCAATTGATTCTACTACCGGCTAATAGTTGAAGCCCCCTGCTGCATACCATCTCCCCCTGCAGCAGTCAGGTTCAGCTGAATCCCACTCATGCCCCCTCCCTTAGTAGCCACGCCCCCTCACTTATTAGACCCGCCCCCCGCCCCCTGCTTTTCCAGCAGAGTGAAACTTAGAATGTCCATAATTTGGGAGGTGAGTGACATTGGAAGCTCAAAATAGTTGCGTTGACCTACAAATCCACAGCAGAATGTACAGTGAAAGTTGTGTGGTGCTACATGGTGCCGTTTGTGAGATTTCGATGCTTCTGACACAAACAAACGGAAAACGGAATTCAACTTAGAATTATAGTATAGATATATATATAGATGAAGCCCGGTCCCTTCCAGTCCCCCGGTGTAATGGTCTATTCCCCTAACCTCTGCTGACATAGGGGGTGATGCGGGAGGCGTGGGGCTGCTGCTGGGGTGAGCACATTGCCAGAGGCTCCGGCGGTTGCCTCTGCAGTCATACTCCTGACGAAGTCACATATTAGTGACGAAACACGTATTGAGACCTGGATCTAACTGACGACTGACGTTATCATGCAGGCCGACGTCCACTAGCAGCTCCAGCGCATAGTGCGTTCTGTATACCGGATGGCTGTTATTCACATGTACTCCATCTGGCAGCTGTTGATTTCTCTGCTTTCCTTGTACTGTGCTGTGCTGGTTACAACGGGGACTTCCTTCTAATACACACCTTGTAGGACTGATATCAACCCGAGATGAGTATCCACCAGAGATCAATTTCTCTAAATTGCTGATTATTCTACTCTGTTTGTGAGTGTGCATTTATTGACCCTTCAGGTTTGGCTTTACATTTTTAATAGATTTGCAGTATGGGGTACACGCTTCTCTTTTTTCTTTTCTTATATATATATATACTGCAATGGTAGATGAACGTGTAAAGTTGTGTGCTGTCATGCTCTTAACTTGGAATATAACTACTGTATTGAGGGAATGGAATAACCACTGATGTTGCTGGATGTGTTCTATTTCGTAATGCTAAGTTTTGGAACAAAAAAGAAAGTTCTGAGCCGAGTTAGAGCAAATGCACAACTGATGCGCAACTGACACATAATTATACTCAATTATACATAATTGTAGGTGACTTTGGCTAAATACCATAAATCTAAAGGCAGACTTTATGTGTGTGTACTGTTTTGAATTGTATATTTAACATTTATATTATGCCAAATGGTGGTGATCAGGAGTGTATAGAGATGGTCACAAGCCACAGGGCTACTACTGACACAGACAAAGCCAGGAAGCAGTGCAGGTGCGAGGTCACTAGCTGGCTGTAACGCTGTGCTCACAACAAACAAGGCGGGACCCTGGTACTGAACTGGGAATGGGTAGAAATGCCACCCACAGACACGGGGGCACATCTGGAGAGTGGAAGGTCGAGGCAGCCGGGTCAGGATTGGAGAGGTGAGATTGGTCTAGGTACTTGCCAAGGTCAGAGGTAGAAGTCAGTAGAATAGTAGGAGTCCGAGTGCCGTGGTCAGGGTTGGAGAGATGCGGAAGGTCAGAGGTAAGCCGGGGCCATTAAGCCAGAGTTGCAGAGTCCAAGGGTAAAGCCGGTCAGTACACAGGAGATCAATCTGTGAAGCAAGGCAATCAAACATGAGACAAGGCAAGGCTAGGAACTAGGAAGTGGGAGAACAACGCTACAAGGAACTATGATCAGCCAAAGTGCCAGCGGCACAGCTGAGCATACATGTGGAATAGCAACCAATGAGGCAGGGGAGGAGTGCAGGTGTGGCCTCAGCAGAGTCAGGGATAGGCTAGGAGATGCAGGAGACATGTGGGAGTGATGGAAGTTGTTAGGAGTGTTGACGCGCCGCTGAGGAGCGGTGCACACACTTCACATGTGCGTGCCACGCGATGCTGACACGTGCCATAACTGGGGGGGTGGAGCCAGACTCCGCGACGTCCGCAGAGTTCCTCTGTAGCGCGTGTGCTGTGTGAACAGTGGAATTGTGCAAGGCAGTACGTAATGAGGGAGTGCACCACGGGAGACACGCTACCCGATTCCTTACAGTACCACCCCCTTGAGGAACGGCCTCAGGACGGGGATACTTCACATGAAACCGCCTTACTAGGTTGGAAGCATGTATTTGGTGATGGGGTATCCAGGACCGTTCTTCTGGTCCAAACCTCTTCCAATTTACCAAATTTTGTTCCGCTCCTCCTGATATTCTTGAATCAATAATTGACTGTACCTCGTACTCTTCTTGTCCTTGTATGATCACTGGAGCTGGAATAGATGAGGAGTCAGGAAAATTAGAACTTTGAAAGACAGGCTTCAAGAGTGATACATGTAACACAGATGAGGGGAGTTGGAGAAGGTACGCAACTGGATTGATTTTCTGCAGGATAGAGAAAAGACCCAAAAATCTTGGGACCAATTTGAGAGTAGGTGTCTTGAACCTGATGTTCTTCGAAGAAAGCCACACTCTGTCTCCTGGTTCGAACTCAGGTACCTTGCAATGGTGATGATCCGCCTGGGACTTTTGTCTGCGAGTCGCCTCCCCGAGATTCCTTTGAATTTTCCTCCATGATTCTTGTAAATAATTTATTCTGTTGTCTGCCGCTGGGACCTCGGAAGAAGTAGAAGTGATAGGAAGCAGTGCAGGATGAAATCCATAATTAATAATAAAAGGGTATTCCCGTATTGATTAGTTCCTTATTGAATTTTTGGTGAATTCTGCCCAGGGAAGAAGATCAACCCAGTCGTCTTGGTTGTCGGAGATGATGCACCATACTGTAAGAACTGTTCCAGGATTTGATTTTGTAACACTTGTGCTCACCACGAACAAGGAGGGACCCTGGTACAGAGGTGGGAGAGTATAGAACATGCCACCCACAGCAGCGGATGCACGTCTGAAGAGTGGATAGTCAAGGTTATCTGGGTCAGGGTTGGAGAGAGCAAAATGGTCTTGATACTTGCCGAGGTAGCCGGGTGCCGTGGTCAAGGGGTTGGAGTCAGTAGAATAGTCGTTGTTCATGTGCCGTGGTAAGGGATGGAGAGATAAGGAAAGGTCAGAGGCAAGCCAGGGTTGATATCCAGAAAAGGGTCAAAAAGTCTAGCCTGGTTGGTAAACTGGAGATCAAATACAGAGGCAGGCAAGGCAAGGCAATACAGCAGGAACAGGGACATGGGAAAATCAAGGCTACAATGAACTATGCTCAGCAAAAGAAGGAGTGAGAGAGCTGAGCATATATGTGTCTGAGTCCAATGAGACAGGGGGGTGGAGTGGAGGAGCAGACTTTGCGGAGGCAGGGATATGCTGTAAGGTGCAGGAGTCAGGTGAGAAGATAATGAGTGTTGACACGCAGCTGGGGAGCAGTGCACGCACATCACGTCTGCACGCTGCGCGGGGCGTCCATGCGTCGTAAGCATGGGTTGGAGCCAAGCTCCGTAGGGAACTTGAAAACCCTCCATGGGTGCGCGTCCTCTGTAAGGTGCGCGGGAGGCTGTGAAACTGCAGGAAAGGAGGGAGCAAGCCGCAGGGGACGCGCTCCCTGATTCCTTACAGTAAGGTGCGCGGAGGATGTGAAAAAGCAGATAAGGAGGGAGCCCGGTGCGTGGGAAACGCTCCCCGATTTGTTACAGATTTGTCCTCTCGGTCTGACAGTTGGTGTGAAGGTGGCACCAGGACAAAAAAATTAAGGAAATTCCCATCCTTTGGGAGAATGATCGCCAGAACTTGGAAACGAATTGTGACCCTAGATTGGAGACTATGTTTAAGGGTAACCCATGGATGTGAATGATTTCTTTGGTGATAATATCTGCTAGCGTGGCCGATTTGGGAAGGCCTTTTAAAGGGAAGAAATTAGATTGTTTAGAAAAATGGTCGACTACAACAAGGATGTGTTCATTCCCTTGAAGGGAGGTAGTTCGACAATAAAGTCCATGGAAATGCGAGAGCAGTAGCTAAGGCATTATTTACCATCTTTACTAGGGTAGGTTTCCCGAGTGAGATCCTAACTGATCAGCGGTTGCAATTCATGAGTGAATTGCTCCAGTGTCTCTGTGATGCGAGCAGGGTGAAGCACCAGGGCACGACCCCTTACCACCCCCAAACCACCGGACTATGTGAGAGGTTCAACGGTACCCTGAAGCAGATGCTTCAAACCTTTATAGAGGCAGAGGGCAAAGACTGGGAGATTCACCTGCAGCACTTGCTGTTTGCGTACCGAGAGGTACCGCAAGAATCTACAGGCTTTTCTCCCTTTGAGCTGCAATATGGTTGCAGGGTATGGGGACCTATGGACCTATTTCGTGAGGGATGGGAAAGGGATTACCAATACTGATGCTTCTGTGCTTCAGTATGTGGTAGATATCAGAGACCGGCAAGAGATACTCATGGGATTAGCACAGGACAACCTTAGGGCTGCTCAGACCAAGCAGAAGACTTGGTATGATCAGAATGCCTGTAGTAGAGAATTCATCCCAAGTACTTGTTCTGAAACCCACTCGGGAGAACAAATTGATGGCTGCCTGGTCGGGACCATATCCGGTGCTCCAAAAGATGAATGAGCGCAACTATGTTGTACAGGTGGATGCTGAAGCAGGGAGAAATAAGACTTATCACATCAACATGTTGAAGGAGTATATAGCCCCTAGTGTGGCATCGGTGCTGGCTATTTGTAGCCCACTGATGGGAGATCCGGTGGGCAACGCTCTGCCAGATCTTTTAGAGGAGGCTAGGCAGATGGGTACCATAGAGCAGGTGGAAATAGGGTCCCAGTTGAGTGTCAGGCAGCGAGCAGAAGCCAGAGCTATGCTAGGTCAGTATAGGGCTCTGTTCACAGATAAGCCGGGCAGGAGCCATATCACAAATCACCAAAGTGCTCATGGGGGATCTGTGCCCTCTGTATAAGCATGCCTATTGGGTATAAGCAGAGATTAAATGCAGAATAGAGAGGGAGGTAGAAGAGATGCTGGTCCAAGGGGTAATTGTACCAACCAAGAGCCCTTGGGCCTGTCCGATAGTCCTGGTACCTAATAAGGATGAGACCACCCGGTTCTGTGTGGACTATTTGCAGCTCAATGCCGGGATGGTGTCAGATGCCTACCCCATGCCCCGCATGGGTGAGTTGTTAGATGAACTCGCGGAGGCAAGGTATCTGACCACAATGGATCTCAGTAAAGGTTACTGGCCGATCCCCTTGACCCAGGAGGCTAGAGAGAAGTTGGCATTTATTACCCCAAGTGGCCTCTATGATGAGGTGGTCGGGGCAGAGCCTGCGCTTTGAGTGGGGGAGGTGTGGTGATGGAAGGGTTAATCAGGCCATTAATAAAGGCATTTTACCTGGCTGATTAACCCTAACTCGCATTGGGAGTGAAGGGGTTAAATGTATGTGTACACACTGATGTATTTGCCCTGCCCCAGCTTTCTTGTCCCCATTTTCCAGTCTATTCCCTTTCTGTGGTAATAAGAATGCATACAAACTGTGGCATTAGCTTTTAAAACACAAAATGGCTTTGTGAGTGCTGAGCCAAGTGCTGATTGAAAACGCGTGGCTGTGTATGGGAGGGCCGCTTTGAAGTATATACTTTATTAATAAAATGTATTTTTCTGTTGATTTTAAATTTACAGGTAGGAAAGGGTTTTTCTGTGAGCCCGGGAAAAATCTTTTAGCATGCAAATATGCTAATGGTGAATGGGCTGAGGGTATTTTCCTCTCCGTACTTCAAAGAGCCCCTACTGAGTGGGAGACTCTTAGTCTAGTGAAGTCCAGAGTTGAAAAACCTCAGAGATTCAAAGTGTGAAAATGGCCGGGATGTTGCTGCGTTCCAGATACTGGTACTCAGCATGGGCCATTCACACTTTGGGACCAAACTACAGACTAAGAGTCGCCAGGTAAGGGGTGGACCCCCGGTATTGTAAACTGCCTAGGTGTCAGGCTGACGCATGCGCTTTGCAAACCGGAAAGCCCTTTTTGCCCGTTTTGCAAACTCCGGGCAAATCGGGGATTGGTGGGTTAAATGTTCCCACGGAAGGGATTGGGCTTGCATGTTAGTGATAGGACTGTAAACCCTATAAACCTGCCTGCCGAGCTATCCCCTGTGTGATTCATGATTCATCAAGCATGGTTCAAGATCCCGTACAAGTACAGCAGAACTGGTTCCGGAACACAAGGTGTTATTACATCGTAACCAAGGATTTACCCCTACTTCAGGAATTTGTTAGCGCTGGGGATCTCAGAACGAACCCCAACGAACCAGAACAAATTTTTTACATTTGGCCGAAATATCGGAAAGGAAAGTTGTGCCCTAGCCGAAAGGATTGTAACACAGAGACTTTGTTTCTTCAGCTTTCGTTCAATGGACAATTTATTCTGTTTCCCCATCCCAGTAAGTGATTATTAAGTGTAATCTAAGGTTGTCGTGTGTTTGTCTATCAAGGAAATAAATGACAATTTATTTTGTCCACCTTGTTGTGTTCAATCGAGAATCCCAAATATATAAAATAGTTGATAAGTACTAGTCTACCGTGACAAATTGGATATTACTAATAGAATGTATCACTGACATATTTTAGCAGTCTATGGGGCCTATTCTATAAGCCTTCATAAAAAAATCTCCTGGCCGTTTATGCCGCCAGATTTTTGAGCGTTGCTATCACAGTATTCAGAACGCCTCGCTTACCTGTGATACCCAGCGATCAAAGGATTTCAAAATTGACTTTAATATTAGTGTAGTGTAGAGCAGGGGATCTCCAGAGTAGAACCACGTTAATTTCAGATCAGGGACCACCTGCTTCCCGAGATACAGTAGCGGCAGCTTTTATTTGATGTAATGCCGCCGGCCGGATGCGTGTGGAAAGCGTGGAGACGCGGCGATTTGCGGCGCACTGTGACATCACAGTCACGTGCGCGCCCAGCTTCCCCGGCTTCCCCGGGCTTCCCCGACACCCCTGGAGATTAAAGTAAGGTAAGCGGGGGTGCGGGGAAGCAGAGGGGCAGAGCAGGAGCCGGGTTCGGGGTCAGGAAGGGGGGTAAAATGCGCGCAAAGTGGAGGGGGGGTGCGTGGGGGAAACGCGGCGGCGCGCGGTCTTGACTGGCGGCAGCCGGAGTAGATCCCGGCATGCCACCGGCATTACATCAAATAAAAGCTGCCGCTACTGTACAGGCCCTTTTATGGGGTTCCGGTATCTCATATGCATTTAAATGTCTTGTGTCATGTGACCGTGGGAATAAAATGAATAGGAGATACTGGAACCCTATAACAGGGCCTGTATCTTGGGAAACAGGGGGTCCATGGACCTCAAAACAACTCGGTTCTGCTCCAGAGACCCGGCACTAGTTTTAAAATTATTATTAAAACAGGTTCATTACCTTAGCGGCTAGCCACTAAGACAATGAAGGGTTTAAACCTCAATAGCCTGTTTCTTGGGGCAGAGGGGGTGGATGAAGGGGATAGTAGTCCCAGGGTGGGTGGTTAGGCCTGCCTGGAAGGTTGCGGGAGGAGTTAACCCCTTCACTACCATAGCGGTGGGAACCGTTATGGTAATGAAGGTGTTAACCTGTCCCGCTACCCCCAGGAAGGCCTAAACACCCACTCTTGGGGCTACTACCACCTTCATTCAATCCCTCTACCCCCAAGAAACAAAATATAAATACAACAACCCTACTACCACCTCCTCTACCCCCAACAACCCCCACAACACATACAGTACATTATTGGGCAAAATAACAATTGAACAGATATGGATAATAGCTCATTTTCCCATTATAAAATCAAGCATTAGCCAGCCAGCATAAATAAAGTAAATAAAAAACGTTCTACCTAACCCTGCCATCATGAAAAGTGTACTCGTCAGCATACTGCAGGTCCATGTCCTCCGTAGCCAGCAAGAGTACATAAAAATATACAATCTAATGGCTCCTAACCCTTTAATCACCTTGGCGATTAATAACCACTTAATTAAGAGGTTAACACATGTACCCCGCTACCCACCTGGCAGGCCTAACCACCCACCTTGGACCCACTATACCCACCCTATACCCATTGATTGGCATATAATATGGGTATGATAAGCCACAATATTTATTTTATTTATAATTTATTTATTTATAAAATGTTTTACCAGGAAGTAATACATTGAGAGTTACCTGTCGTTTTCAAGTATGTCCTGGGTATAGTTAATATGACAAATAATACATGCCTACAAATACAGTTACATAAATGAACAGGGTATACATTATATACAATACATTGAATGCACAGTTAGAGAAGATGTATATTATAGGCTTATGTAACAGTTACAAACCAGATTAAAATGTGAGACAGCATTAGTTTTGAAAGAACTTAAACTGGTGGTGGATGTGAGAGTCTCCGGTAGGTTGTTCCAGTTTTGGGTGCACGGTAAGAGAAGGAGGAGCGGCCGGATACTTTGTTGAACCTTGGGACCATGAACAGTCTTTTGGAGTCAGATCTCCGATGATAAGTGCTGCATGTGGTAGGGGTGAAGAGCTTGTTCAGATAGGTGGGTAGCTTGCCCACAAACAATTTGAAGGAAAGACAGGAAAGGTGAACTTTGTGCCGAGACTCAAGTGATGACCAATCTAGTTCTTTGAGCATTTCGCAGTGATGTGTGTTGTAGTTGCATTGGAGAACGAAACAATAAATTGAATTGTATTGTAGAGGGTGTCAAGTTTGCCAAGGTGGGTTTGGGGTGCCGAGCCATATACTATGCCTTCATAGTCGATAATTGGCATTAGCATCTGCTGGTCAATATGCTTTCTGACCAGCAGGCTTAGGGAGGATTTGTTCCTGTAAAGTACACCTAGTTTGGCATAGGTTTTGGATGTCAGGGTATCAATGTGCATCCCGAATGTTAAGTGGGAGTCAAACCATATGCCCAGGTATTTAATGCTAGTAATAGGAGTTAGGGTGGTGTTAGCGTTTGTTCTGATCTGGAGCTCAGTCACTGGAAGCTTTAAAAATGTAGTCTTGGTCCCAAATACCATTGTTACAGTCTTGTCTCAATCACTCAATGGTAAACCTAATAAAAATAGTATATGCAAATAATACACAATAATAAAAGAAATACACAAGCACCCAAAACACCCCAACAATAAAAGAACTAAAAAGCTTCAACTACACATCAATTACATGAATCTATCACATAAATAACAGAACAATTTCAATTATGTTATTCCAAAACATAAGCATACAAATAAATAAACATCTATCCAATCAATCAATTAAAGAAATAAAACCAGTAGCCAACAAATCAATTAATTAATTTAAACTGGTAGCCAACAAATAAATTAAATAAATAAAATCACTAGTCAACAAAACAAATAATTAATTTAAAATGCGAACCAATTCTAAAATGTACTAAAAACAAGCCATCCAAATGTAAAACAATTTAATCCAAACAATAAACAGAAATCGAAAAAATAACAATCAATAGAAACAAGCATTTGCCAAAAAATGCATTGGCTGTCATTTTATTTATCTGTACCCTAAAGAGGCACAGATTAATATGGTATCAGTTAATGGGCCAGGCAAAACATAAAAATAAATTAATATAATGAAAAAAACTGAAAAAAGACAATTACATATTTATCTTAAATTTAGAAGTCATCACCCTCCGAATCCTGGCGTATCTGGAAGCTCTCGACCCATGACGTCATCAGCGACAATCCATCTCCATCCACGTTGAAGATCAGGAACAGGTAACTAAAATCTTCTTTCTTTACTCTTCTTTCACCTTTTTCTATCTACATCTATCATTATTTTCTTATTATTTTCTATCTTCTATCTTCATCTGTCAATTCAAAACCCAATGGTAAATCCAAACGGATGTTGCCATGTCGACTTCTTCCGCTAAAATGGGACATACAGGCCTTGTATAGGGCCTGTGACATCACATTTTAGAGTCAGATGATACAGCTCCAATCCGATTGGATACAAAGTTTAGTGGTGGATCCTCAAGGCAATATATAAACTGAATAGTACATAAGTCAGGGCACAGGACACAAGGCTAGTGGTATATGAGAGAATATAAATCTCTAGTGAAATGAAGTTCTGATAAAGTTCCTTGATAAAGGAGGTCTGTTATACCTCTATTTTTAATGGACCTAATAAAATAATCTTTTTATATCTATTTTGGACCCACTCTCTTGGCTGTGCGCTGTACTCTCTAGTTTTGCCAATCCGATTGGACACAGTTTCATGTGCCCTCCTCTTTTTTTTTTTTAAAGGATGTGACGTCACCTGCAAAGGCGGTTCATCACCTCCTTAAAACCACAGGGCCATATCACATGATATTACAGCCAATGGGATTGAAGACAATCCCATTGGTTGCTGTGCCATGTGATAGGTCACATTAGTTCAAAAGCATGTGACATCATCCCTTAAAGTGAGTTTCAGAACCTACCGATAATTTGCTTATCGCCGGTCACACAGCGATATATTTTTTGGACGGCTGAAAAAATTGTCTATTCATGCCTTTATCACCCACGTATCGAGGCTTACAGATAGCAGTAGGAAAGCAGTTGCCGAAAAGGCCTCAATAAGTGGGGTGTAGAGGCTTATAGAATAGGCCCCTATGTTGGCTGCATTGTGGGTCTCATTTGCATTATGTACTCCTTTATTTCAGTTTTACAAACAAATATCTAACATAGAATTTTACATTTCGGAGTCTCCCTTCTTCAGGTGCAATAAATTTACCTGTGGAAGGAAGATCCTGAAACGTTGTGTGTTTGCAAATGGCAAATAAAACAGTATCATGGGTGAGTGTGTTGGGAGCATCAAAGCGCTGGCCAGGTTATAGTTGCTAACAAGGAGCCTTCATATGGATGTCAAATCCCTGCTGTAAAAACTTATGTTAAAATCATAGATAAATAGTAACCCAGAGACTGAATAAAATCATCACCCATCAAGTCTGTAGAAAAAATGTCATGTGGTTTAAGGTAAGATTATTTTCTCAGAGTTCTAGCCTTAATGTTAGCTTCCAATAATTTGCTGTTGAAACGTTTGCTAAGTAATTATTTAAGCAAACACTTACATTATGTACTCTTTAAACCAAACTAAAATATCAAACAGGGCAACCAGTGCCAACGGCAAATATAATTATACTATTGAGCCACTATATTATTTAAAAATAATACTGTAGGTTTCACAGAAAATGGTAAAAGTATAACAAAAGGGTCAATAATATAGACAGTCACACTAAAAGATAGCGGGTACAAAAAAATCCTACATTTATGGGGTGACTGATGCACAAAGCTTTGTGCTTCCAGGCATGTGGAAAATCCACAGTGAGTCCAGTTGAAGATAGAATCCAGTTTCCTAAATCCAGGAATTCTAAGCTCCAATGTGAGGCTTGTGATAGTGCCGAGCGTATCCACTAAATGAGTCTACTGGAACGGAGTGCGCCTCTGGGATAGATATATACGAGACTGCCCTGTTTTGTGTAAAAAGCCAGTGTTTGTTTAATTGGCCAAATGGCCTGTGTCGGATTACAAACTGTCCAGATGAGCTGGGGATTTTAATAAAAACAGCCAATAGCCAATCCATGTTAGGTGTGTGTTCAGGCAAAATCATACCAATTTGGGATGAGTCAATGAGGAATCTCTTGGAATTTAATTCATGGAACACAGGGTCTTTAAGTGGTGAACCAAGAACGGCCAGTGTTTCGAACAATTAGCCCCTCACTGTGCATAGGCTTTTACAAAGAAAATGTCGAATCACATTGACTGATGCACAAAGGCATCTAGAAAGTGCTGGATGAGACATAAGAAAGAGCCAGAGGTTAAAACTCAAATACTTTCACAGACTCCCAGTGGTAGTTCAGAATTGTAGTCAATACCTCAGAGAGGTTTAGCTTCAAGTTGGGGATACTGATTCCTACTCTGAACTTCCCCACAAACCTACAATTACATGTATTGTTGTTGTTCATTTGTGAAATCTTGTAGATATAGGTGAAGTTCTAGATGTTCTAGATGTTCTAACTAATTAGAACAAACGCTAACACCACCCTAACCCCTGTCACTAGTTTTAAATATCTGGGCATATGGTTTGACTCCCACTTAACATTTGGGATGCACATTGATACTCTGACAACCAAGACCTATTTCAAACTAGGGGGACTTTACAGGAACAAATCCTCCCTAAGTCTCCTGGTCAGAAAGCGTATCGCACAGCAGATGCTAATGCAAATTATTGACTATTGAGACATAGTATATGGCTCGGCACCTCAAACCCACCTTAGCAAACTTGACACCCTCTACAATTCAATTTGTCATTTTGTTCTCCAACACAACTACAACACACATCACTGCGAAATGCTCAAAGAACTAGATTGGTCATCACTCAAGTCTAGATGCAAAGCTCACCTTTCCTGTCTTGCCTTCAAATTCTTTCTGGGCAAGCTACCCAGCTATCTGAACAAGTTCCTCACCCCTACCACATGCAGCACCTATCACCTGAGATCAGACTCCAAAAGACTGTTCATGGTCCCAAGGCTCACCAAAGTATCCGGCCATTCCTCCTTCTCTTACAGTGCACCCAAAACTGGAACAACGTACCAGAGACTCTCACATACACCACCAGTTTAAGTTCATTCAAATCTAAGGCTGTCTCACATTTTAATCTGGTCTGTAACTGTTGCATACGCCCATAATATATATTATCTCTAACTGTGCATGCATTTTCTTGTATATAATGTATACCCTGTTCATTTATGCGGCTGTATTTGTAACCATGTATTATTTGTCTTAACTCTGTGCCCAGGACACACTTGAAAATGAGAGATAACTCTGAATGTATTACTTCCTGGTAAAATATTTTATAAATAAATAAATAAAATAAATAATAAGAAGGGCCATACTGTGAAGTGGTGGTAGTCTTAAAATATTTTGACCAAAGAATTGAACTAAATGACCCTTGTTTAGGAGAAGATAAACAGATAAGAATGTAACTACTATATAATTTGTCAGGTTGGATGTAGCTCTGGGGATATTTGACTTTTGTTCTATACATGGAGTCACAATTCTAGTAGCACTCCTTTTGACACAAATATTTATATATGATGTGGTGGATTTGGGTTCTGAGCTTACAGGGGCTGTGTGTGTTTGCAAATTTCAGTTGGTAAAACAACATAGTGGTTTGTGAAACCTCCTCCCTTATTTCAAGCTCACCCGTTCTCCCCTTTTAATTGTAGTTCTTGATAAGCACCTGTGAATGACCAGCCTATTAAGACAGCCCTCCCTCCATTAGAGACATGAGGTCACAATCCTGGTAGTCCTACATTTGACACAAATATATATGACGTGGTGGCTTAGATTATGAGTTTACAGGGGATTAATGTGAATAAACAGATGTGTTATTAAGGAATGTGATTGTATAGTTGACCTCAATCCGATGATACCTGTCACGGGTGACCAGGCATTTACACCTTTTTACCAGGATCATACATTGAGCAAAACAGGTAAAGTGAAATAAATTGTAAATTTATTCGCAGGAAAAGTCATACACACAATGATACACAAACTACATAAGAAGAGATACACTTACTTGGGAACTGGGGTAAAAAAATAGACTTTCCTAGCTGTATGGCACTCTAAACAAGAGTCTTTTGTTGACTGGGACTTAGCCCGAAATGTCCTGGAACTTAAATCAGCATGAAGGTCCAGATGCCACCGCACCCTTGTCTCCAGAGGACTTGCTTTTCCTTGACCACGACTCAGCTCCAAACGTCCTGGAACGAAAATTGGCTTGCAATCCCAGCCATGACTGTTACGTTCGTTTCTGAGATATTGGGCGCAAAAAGATGGACTTAGAAAATATTCTGTGTTGGTTTTTCTGAAGCCTGTGCCTTGCAATTCACGCAAGAGCATCTTTTTCCACATTCAAAAACCCCGTAGCTGTTTTGGTGTTTGAGAATCCACTGGGTGATTGGCTGAGAGGTTTCTTATAGTATTTAAGAGTTACTTCATAAAATACTACAGCCAATCACAGCGTTTGAACTTTCCTTCTAGCCAATCACAGAAATGCCGGTCCTGTGAACCCTTGCAAGAGGGAATTCTGAATCTGCCAAGAGACATGTGCAAGTTTGCCACCTAATCCCTTGCTATTCTGATGCCACCTGCTGGGTTGGCTCCTCCAAGTCAGGTGGGGCAAATGGTATTCCAGACGACCTCCGTTCATCCCAAGATGTGGGTACTTGAGCCCTTCCCTCCTGACGAAATAGTCTTCACACCTCAGGCCTCCTCTGTGGCTTTCATGTTCAATGCCAGAGCAGACACACTGGCACCAAGTTGGTAGCCCAGTGGCTCGCTCAGAACATTGGTTCTGAAAGTCCAAGCTTATTTTACTGTGCACAACAGTACATTTTTATATCAAACACAATGTTCATAAAAATATACATTTTCATTTCCTAAGTCCTTGGGAATGGGGAATAGTTGTAGATGAATAGGGTGAGCGCATCATGTCATCAAATTATACATATATTTTATTTTTCTGATCATGGTGGGACTCAATCTCATTCTCAACAGGATAAACATAAAAATCAATGAACACAATGGGGGAAATCGTATAAAGAATCAAGGGGGTAGAACCACTGAAGGACATGCCTCGGGCTCATCTACTAGTTAGTCGTCAAAAAACAAGGAGGGGAAAGAAGAGATCAAAACAAAGGGGCTCCATCGAAACGCAAAAAAAACTTTTAAATGATCTAAGTGGGGTTATTAATATCTCCAACATTAAATTCATAGAAGATGAATTATCTCTTGAAAATTTGCTCCTGAATCTAATTTTCATGTTTTCAATACCCTGTTGATCTCCATAAATTTGTACTTTAAAAATGTACTTTAAAAAAGTTTAATGATGCTAAGAATGTGAATGTGAATAATCCTTCTGTTTTTTCAGAATGTGAAGAGGAAACTATTTCGACTAACCCTTATAAATTCCATTTCTCTTTTAGGGAATATTGTACGATTCAAGATATGGAGGAATTAGGCGGTATGTGCTCCGAGGATAGTGATCCAGACAGTTTCCTAGGCAGAAGAGACTCAGGTTTAAATAATAAATCACACATTTTTCCTACTTTTGCAAAGGGAAAGTTCCTCTCCACGTTTGAAAGCTTAGTGGAGGGAGATCTCCTTCTGCTCCATAAGGGATTCTGTTTTGACCCCCCTCATTATGGCCACTAAAGGAATAATCTTAATCAGGGAGAAATTAATGCATTACATGAACAATAAAAAATTGATAATCAAAAACGCTGACAAAGGGGGGCGGTCGTGGTGCAGCATAGGGATGACCATCACAGGGAGGCCTCACAGGGAGGCCCTTCAACAATTCTGTGATACTTCTTCCTATTCTGTGCTGCGATCTGATCCCACCAGAAGGTTCCAACAGGAACTTAAAGAACTCCTGGATGAGGGCACTATGTTGGGTGTTCTCAACGAGAATGAAAGAGGATATCTCTTAATGCTACTCCGACCACTGCCGTGTTCCAACATCTCCCAAAGATTGACAAACCGCTGATCTCCCCTCTGGGGAGAACTATTATATCCAGCATTAAATCTTTGGGGGATGGTGTTTCACGGTTTGTGGATCGGTTTCTTCAGCCTCTGGTGGGACTATTACCCTTGCATATCCTGGATAGCAGAGACCTTCTTAAACACATCAGGGACATCACCTGGAAACGTAATCTCATCTGGGTCACACTTGATGTGACGTCGTTATACACTATGATTTCACACCAACAGGGACTGACAGCTATTCACCACTTTCTCACACGCATAGACCTTTCTACAGCACAAGTCACTTTCATTCTAGATTCTATTCACTTTCTTGTTACTCACAACTATTTTCTTTTTGATGGGATTCATTATCTCCAAACACGTGGATCGGCAATGGGAACGAGTTTTGCTCCTTCCTACACCTCTTTATGGGGTGGTGGGAGTCGTTCCACGTGTTTGGAGATAAGAACATTTATAGGGAGCACATATTTGTCTATAAACGCTTTATTGATGATCTACTTTTTATTTGGGAGGGTGATGTTTCTACACTTATTTTATTTATTAACACACTTAACACTAATGAATATAATTTTAATATCACTTACACATTTAATCACCAATATATACATTATTTAGACCTTTATCTTTATATTGATACTTCACTCAATAATCAATCTGATATCTCCCAGAAGCCCTATTCCTGTAACACTTTTTTACGCGTGAATAGCTGTCACCGAGGGCCCTCATTAAGGGCATACCAAAAAGACAATTTATACGTCTACGACGTAATTGCTCTACTGAGGAAGATTACGATCTCAAGGTTAAGGATCTTTATGAACGATTTTTACAAAAAGGATACAACTAAGATGACCTGTGTAGATCCATCCAGGAGGTCTCCGCTATGGATAGGGAGGAATTATTGAAACGTCAAAAAAGAGGCATTTTGTGAACGAATCACCTCTGCTCATCACCTCCTTCAGTGCCCAAGCTGAACAAATTAAATCTATACTCAATAAACATTGGGCACTACTTTCCCTAGACCCCAATGTTAAGCCATTTATATCATCAGGTCCTAATGTTTTTTTTAGGAGGGCAAAAACAGTGGCCAATACATTATCCCCTAGCCTCTTTGTTTCAGAGATACAGACCACAAAAAATCTTCCCAAAGGTCCTTTCCTTGTAATAAATGCAAGATTTGTACAAAATGCACTCATCAAAAACATTTAGTTCAACCAACACTAGAGTAGTGCATATAATTACTCCATTCATCAATTGCAATTCTTCTTATATCATTTATCTCTTCACATGTGGCTGTGGGTGTCAATATGTGGGGAGAACTACCAAGAACCTCAAGGTTTGGATTATGGAGCACCTTCGATTGATCTCCAAAGGGGACCTCAATCACCCAGTTCCCAATCACTTTACCCATTGCTCCAAGGAGGTTATTGAGAACTTTAGATTCCAGGGGATTGAATCCATCCTACCCTTACCAAGAGGAGGTAACAGAGCCAAGCTGCTTGATCAATGTGAGGCATTCTGGATCTTTACATTAAGAACCAGGGTGCCTCACGGGATGAATATCGATTGGGACCATACTCATTTTTTTAAATTGATTACATTTGCTTTAGGTCAATAGTCTCATGTTAGATAGTTTTGTTAATATTTATTTATTAATTAATATATTTCTTAAATGTTGTTTATTCATTATTATTTGTCTTTATGCATTTTATTATTAATCACATTTGATTTTTTGATCTATTATGCATATTCCTTAATCTATGTTATGCATCCTTCTAGGGTAATTTCTATACATACATACAGTATATACATTTTGTATATACACCATAATGAGTAATCTGATTTAATTGATGTGTAAATATATTTTTTCAGTCACCCTAATCTGATGGTGAAAGTCAGAATTACTATATCTCAAGTACTAGAGTTATTTATTCAGTCTTATGAATTTATAGGTATTTATTTATTTTATTTAATTTTCTTTATATATACATGCATTTATCTAAATATTTTTTTTGCACAATAATTTTTCTATGAGATGTAGCACTCTTTTTATCATTAGCTTTTGTTTGTGTTAGGTTAACATTTTATTTTTATTCTTTATTATTTATCATCTCTTTTATAGTCTTTTATCATTGTTACACTTTAATATAATATTTGTTTGTCCATTGACTTAATAAAGTTTGTATTGTTCAACAAGTTCGGTCACCTGACCGCCATGGCCTATCAGGGGTGGCGTTTGGTTGCGTTCCAGCCAGAGGCAATGTCACGGGTCCACGACGTCACTTGAGGTGCCAGATTGCTCTAGCAGACTGGGGAGATGTCGAGTCAGCGACGGGCCTTGGACGTGGAACCATGGCGCTACACTGGCAGGTTTTGGCGCGAACAGGTACCCTATAAATGTTAATGCATTTTTAAGTTTTCACACCTTGATAACATCCCACGGGATGAAACGCGTTTGTGCATTTCTTTCTCCTGCTTTATCCATTGTAAGCTGATTGAATTAAACCTTTTTATTTTTATTTTAACTTGGAGTTGTCCTCAACGTATCTTTTTCCTGCTGGATTTTTTTGCTGTGCTCCTGCTGTCTACACTATCTGTTACTGCGTCTACTGTGTAGGATTGCACGCCCTGAAACACTGGACCTACTTGGATACTTTTATGGGCAGGTAAAGGGCAATAGCCCTCATATTTTTACATAGCCTCATTTTTGGTAAGTATTCTACATAATGGGGGTTATTATCAAAAGGCTTTGGTGGTGGACATCACTAGGGGCCTCATGCAGTAAGCGTTGATAAGGGAATTATCACCATTTTATAGCCAAAATTGGGTTTGAGATTCAGTAAGCGCCGATAAGTGCTTGATTTCGCCAGGTTTCGGAGCCGATTATTTTGTTATGGCCAGTCGGCTGCCGATAAGCCTGTTTTCGCCACTGATCGCCACTTTTTTAAATCGGCTGGATTCAACAACAAAAAATCAGCTTATCGGGGCTGATCGGCACTACGAAATTGAGATGTTATAGCCAATTTCTCCCGCCAACTAAAGTTGGCAGTTTGGACGGGAGAACAATCGCTAAGGCTGCCGGAACGGCACTTAGAAAAAAAAAATCTTCTGTACATCAATGGAGTCAATGGAGCGGGGACGTATAACAGTATAGTACTGTTTACGTTTCATTGCTCACAATACAAAGGGGATTTGCATTACAGTGTGGGGGCATTCCCTGCATTGTGTCACAGCTGACGTGTATTATTTGCATAACATTATACTTTTACATGTTTGCAGCATTTGCGGGTCACATTACTCATCATGTGATGATGTGGCAAGGGAAAATACTATACTCAACTCTTAAAGGAGAACCTCACATCATATCACACATTTTACTGAACTGAGCGACAATTGTTTACATGATGTTACACATGTCACACATGTCACACATACACAGTATATTCATGTTCCTTTACATTACACAATGCTTGTAATGTGTCACGCATCTTTAAACGTTCATGTACATCTAAATTCTCATGTTTACATCTACGTTTGGTCCTCCCTATTTTCATGACGTCACTTATTGGACGCGCAATCACATTGCATGTTTACATTATAACCGTTGCATTACAAGCACTTCAACCTAACTTATACACACATCTACAGTAATTCATCATTGGGACACCTTGTAAACTCATTCTATAGCAACTATCCTCATTACAGAAATGCATGCATATGCACACGACTATTCATTGTTGGCAACATGTCACAATAACATGCCTAATTACACATGTTACACAAAACTTTTCCCACATCAATCTCAGCCTTTTTGTCTCATTACATGACTGACTCTTGCGTTTACAAGTTTTACATGCATTGCACATGCAACTATTTATTTGCAAGCAATGTTTGTACAAAGCTTCACCTCACATCATTGGCAAATATCATCATTCCCTGCAGAATACACACAACAACTGCACACAGCTTGCCACACAAGTACTTTATTATGTTAATGTAAAACCTTGCATTTTACTATGTCACCTGACATCATCACATACCTATTTAAAGGACGCCCATAACCTGCTCATTCACAGCTACTCATTTCAAAATGTTGAGATTGTTTAGGAGACGGAGGAACATTCTTTTCTATGACATGCTTGCTGATGAAGAGAATGACTTAGGGCAAGGGAGGGACACACCGAGGGACAGTGACAGGGACAGTGACGCGGATACGACAGGGACAGGGAGAGGGACAGGCCGAGGGACAGGGAGAGGGACAGGAGATCAGAGGAGAAGACAGAGGAGACAACTTGTGCCTCGTCCGCGTCTGTACAGGGAGAGAACCCTGTTAGATGGGATGAGTGAGGAGGAGATTGTAAGTCGCTATCGTTTGAGTTCAGCAGCAATCTTAGCTCTTTATCAGGAGATAAGGGGAGATTTAGATTTTTTCACAGCCAGAGGTCGTGCAGTCCCTGGGCTTGTTAAAATGCTGTGCTCATTACATTATCTTGCTTCCGCGTCATACCAGACAACTGTGGGCATAGTGGGCGGGGTCTCGCAATCTACATTCTCGCGGGCCTTGACTCAGTTTCTCTATGCACTCAATAGACGCGCTAGGAATTATATTCATTTTCCTACAGAGGCGACAGAGTGGCTGGAAGTCAGGACTGGCTTTTATAATATAGCAGGGATACCATGTGTGCTGGGTGCAATCGATTCCACACATGTTGCTTTGATTGCACCTAGTCAGAGTGAGCATGTGTACCGCAATCGTAAGCACTACCATTCACTCAATGTACAGGTGGTATGTGATGCGACGATGAGGATAATGCATGTGGTACCCAAATTCCCTGGTTCCAGTCACGATTCCTCTATCCTGAGGAACTCTTCAGTCTTCCATGCGTTCGAAGAGGGACATTTTGAACATGGTTGGCTGCTGGGTGAGTACACATTTACATGTTATAACACAAAACACATTTTTATTTAGGAATGTTGGCATTGTACAATTTGATCACTAATGTCAGCTTATGTGTGCTCCATTCATTATAGGTGACTCAGGATACGGAATTAGGCCGTGGCTCTTGACTCCGGTGCTAAACCCTCAAACTGAAGCAGAGGAGAGGTACAATGCAGCCCATATATCTACAAGATCTGTTATAGAGAGGACATTTGGCCTACTCAAGACCAGATTTAGGTGTCTGGACAGAACTGGTGGGGCTCTTCTATACAAGCCTCAAAAAGTGTCTGATATTATCTTTGCCTGTTGCATTTTGCACAATGTTGCACTCAGGCACAATGTACAATCAGACCTCGCTGAGCCTTTGGTAGACGAGCATCCCACCCATGTAGCTGCTGAAAATGAACAAACAGCCAGTGGTGGCCAGACACGCCAGAATCTCATCAATTCATTTTTTTCTTGTAAGTAAAAACATATATGTTCCAAGTTCTACTTTTATACTTACATTATGTTATCTTAACAATAATGTTTTTTTATATACCCTTCTGGTAGGACACAGATGAATATGGGTTGCACACCTTTCTTTTCTCTGCTGTGTGCACAAAGGGATGTGGCACCGGTATGTTATTGTTGCACAGGTTATATAATCCCTCTTCAATTGTACTTTAGTTGTGTGTATGTGAATACAACTGGGGTAACAAAGCACTAATATTTTAGCATTGTGTTGTTCCTTATGCTAACACAATACACATATTATGCCCATACTCATTCATGCTTCTAGTATGCTTACATACAATGTTATTGGTGCAGTGTAACATGTACATCCATATGATGTGTACACCACGCACATTTACATTTTGAATGTGATTAAATATACATGGTGTAGCACATTTAACACCAAATACACACTTTGCTGTGTTGTTTACGGTACTGAAGATGGCATGTCAATGTTTGCAATTTATATATTGTTCCTTTGCATTATAGGTATATCTCCAGTATGACTGATCATGGTATGTATATTTGCTGACATCTCTCATAAGATGTGCCTACCTCAATCTTCCTATAATTATTTTAAGTAAAAACCCAACATATTGGTTTAAAGTCAAATGTAACATACATGTACTTTCTGTATCATGTATATGCATTTAGCTACTCTTGAGCTTTCATGTGCATTGTATTAGAAAATGATTACTCACATTTTATCACATTTTATGTATGTTTCCTTATAAATTCCATTCATGTAATATATAGGTGTTTGGAGAAAAGGGAATAACTGTACTTATTTGTTTACTTACGGGAGCTCATTCATCACGGATGAAATTGACTGATCATAACACTCCATGCATGAATGCCTGTAATCACAACAATGCGTACTACATCTTATATTTAGCAATGTAGGTGTTTTTTAATGCTAGGAATTAATAGTCAACATGAATTTAAATTTGTGACATGTGTATGTATAAGTCACACGTGTGTGGATGTGTCCTACATGTACCAAGTGTAAAACTGTGAACAGAAAACACTATTTTGTTGCAAATGTTACTGTCATTTAGCATTTCTAATTTACCTATATGACAATGTTGGTAATATTTTTGCAATATAATTCACGTCACTTCATCATTATCATGATGATAATTATCAAGTATTCTCACAATTGTAACGTCAATCACGTGCACATTAGCATAGACACACTTTTTAAGACAACTGTTTGTGTCTGTATCAATTTGTGTAGGATCCATGTATAACACCGACAAATGATAACACCAGCTTTATTATGGTAGCTTATATCATCATATTGACTATACAATGTATTTTTAGAAAGTTTAATAAACACAGTAAACTATAGTTAGTTAGGTTAATGAAATATACACAGAAACGTACTTCATTACATGATGTTGATGTCATATTCAGAACATCATGCATTGTAGGGGACCACAACATCTGGCCAATAACATTAATTGCTACAGCCCCAAACCATTTTATCAACATACCCATGTAACAAGAGATTTTTAACAATAAAGGGCTAGTTGGTTGTAAGTGTCCTTTACATTGGGAGAAGGAGTGGCTCAGTGAGTAAAGACACACACTGGCACTGAGAGTTTGAAGTAGGGGAGTCTGGTTCAATTCCAGGTGTCGGCTCCTTGTGATCTTGGCCAAGTCACTTTATCTCCCTGTGCCTCAGGCGGCCAAAAATAAATTGTAAGTTCCACGGGCCAGGGACCTCAGCCTGAAAAATGTGTCTGTAAAGCGCTGTGTACAACTAGCAGCGCTATACATGAACATGCTCATATTATAATTATTATTATTATTATTATTGTTACATAGTTTCGACAGTCATACGTTCCATTACACAATAGAATACACAAATGTGTTAGCAGAGTGGGAATGGTTGTTATATATAAAACACACCATGCCATAAAATGATAGTAGTCATTAAAGAACACTCAATAAAAATTCATGAGGCACTATTTTGCAACATCATTATGTTAATTAAGTGCTTATGCAATATAGGCATAAGTGTATAACATTTTTAATTGTTTGTTAATAAGCGCTGCAAGCAATATAAAATTAGTTCCATATGTAGTATAGTAGTCGGTGGCTCCGCCTCACAATCATCTCATATAAAGGTAGACTCTTCTGAAATCATACATTGATCCGATTGTATCTTCCCCGACATCTCTGAAATACAGCAAACACATGATGGTCAAAGATGGCACCTTACTATATATGTATCCGTGACAACGCGTTACACAGCTCTATATGATTGTGTACATACACACGTCACTCACTTATATGTTAGAAGTACAAGTGTACATCAGTATGTAATGTTTCTTTAAATTTGTAGCAGGCATAACTATGTATATGATGTGAACGTTGCCTGTATACTGAAAAATGTGCGCGCACATCTTAGTGTGCGCACGCACTTCAGGCTTGGCTGCACTAACTGTTTGCGCATGCGCAAAACAAAGCGTACGTTGTGCGTTCAATACAGGTTGAAAATATGATTAAACATACAATCTTTATTTCAAATACAATGAATACGAAACTACATTCGTTCTAAACGAGTACATCTGTATTCTTTTTAAACAGACGTGTTTGGACAGAAAGGACGGCCGATAACACAATGCGCAAATGCAATACGTGTGACGTCATGTTAAACCAGCGTGAAACGCACGCTAACACTCCTCCCACTCAATTAACATTCGGCTAACGCCCAGTGTACGCCCCCACTGTATGACACACTGCAGTTACCGTTACTATAACAAAACATGACAGCCAATAGGCTTTGAGGCGCGCACGTCGCTTGGGGGCAGGACTTACATCCGTAATCCTTTTTAAGGACGCCTTGGGCCATGACAAGGGTCCCACGTCATACGTGGTGGACCCGCTTTTAAATGTTGTAGATGTAGCATGATAACAAAACAGGTATGTGTTAGAGTTATGGTAAAATGTTGCTAATATGTTTAAAGTGATAGGAAAGTACGTATATTTATTCCGTCAGCAATGTGTACTACTCTTTCAGGTTCTACTATATTGTATTCGGAAACAATTTGTTTGTGATCGCTACATGTTATGCAGTCTGCTATGTTACGCTGTATCCACGCATTGAAAGGGAAAATGGTGGTTAGAAAAAAAAAAAAAATGTAAACGCAGAGTTAACGCATAACGATTGTTATATTTACCATTCTTCTAGAATTAACTCTTCGTCTGCCTGCAACTGGTCACTCCAGAAATGCAAGGCATTTTCATCCACGCTTGACCCAAACGCTGAATCCAGTAAGAAACACATCTCCTCCATGAAGCGCTCATAGGAATCGCCACTGCTTTCTTCAAACAATTGGTCGGGAGGTATGTTCATTTCTTCGGGTACCCATTCCAATGCATTTTCAGCTGAAAGGCTTGGTACAGAATCATAGTAGTTATGTTCATGTACAATGTGGGTTTCAGGAATGGAGGGTGCAGATATTGCAGCAGCTATCGATTCACAAGGAACAGTAGTAGCGGATCCATTGCTATTGGCATTAGGAATAAATATGCCTTTAACCACAATATATGTGCCTTCTTTCACGGTGAAATGTTTTTCTTTGGCAATCTTCCAGAAACCATAGTTGTGTTCTAGCTTATCCTGCACACGTTCAAAAAAGTCATTTGTTGATAAAGTGAATCTTATTGATGAATTAAAATTGCGCGCATGCCGACGGTTTTGGTAATAAGGATATTTTGCTCGAATCAAATCATAGATTTGGCGTGTGCTTGCTTGATGTCCGCAAGTTGATAAAATAGCTTCTGATATCATGTATTTATAACCTAAATTCGGATTCATAATTGTCACCAATTCATCAGCCATTGCAGAGTAGCACAAAAGATGTGTGCAGGTATCTGTTCTTTGCTCATCAAAATGAAACTGCTCAGTGGCTAACAAATTGCTGTGTTTCCTTTTCAAGGTCAACAAAAGTATAAACTGTAACTCCTTATTTCAAACGCCAATTGGATTTCTAGTTATAATTGCTTGAACATTTGTGGTTAGTGATAGCCGCATGTGGGACAAACATGTATCCTTTTTTTATCTCGTTTTTGAAAACATTAGTACACTTTTCATTCAGTAACATTGAGTTTTCTTGCAAAATAACAAAGAGCACTGTGTGAAAATAGTGCTTAGACAGCCATATCAGTAAATACACACACCTGCAAAATGAAATGTTTTTTTCCCACATACATTTCTGTGTGTATTTGAAAGTCTGGTTAAGTCCCTGTCTGCATGAGTTTAAATACGTGTGTATCTATATATATATAAATATATCTATCTCATAAATATATATATATATAAAGTGTATATTGTACTATATGTATATTGTGTGTATGTGTATGTGTATGTGTATGTGTATATGTATACTGCACCGACACACTTTATTCGAGCAAATACCCGGTATGTACCTGGCAGATACCTGGAATGCGCCACTCCTCACCTCTGACAAGCCCCGTTGCATTTGCCTTCCCAGCCTGGGTTCATGCCTGGCTGATGGGCGGCTGATCTGTTAAATGATAATGATTAGGATTTAATAGGCTGCAATGCTTCGCGTGTCTACCAGATGGCATAAATTCATGAATTGTAATGCAGTATATATATATATACTGTGCAGTATTGCAGCCAGCGGGAATAAAATGCTTCAATCCCTGCTTGGAAAATACCTCAATGCACTCGGGCAGAAAACAGTCACAAACCTCAATACACCCGGGTATACCCGAATTCGTGGGACTAGCCAAGCTCGAATAAAGTGTGTCGCCAGTGTATATATATATAATATATAAAAAAAAATTATTATTTTTTTTTATATATATATATATATATATATATATATATAAAAAAAGTAATTTTTTTTTTTTTTTAAATATTGCTGGAGTACACACAACATATTGATGGCAGTAAGTAGGCCTTGTATGAAACCTATTTAAATGGTGATAAACATGAGTGAATTAAGTAATAAACATTTGTTTGCGCCCAATAATGTTAGAGGCTCACACTTAGTATAGTTGTCAAACATTAGGCCTGTATTATTAAAATACTGTGTTTTCACAAGGAAGCATGAAGTGTATGTTTTTTGTAAATACATCTATACCAGTTTAGATAGCACTATATATACACACACACACACACACACACACAGTGTGTGTCTGTGTGTGTGTGTGTGCATATATCAATACATACTACATATATATTAGTATCAATTCAGAGATGTTCTTGAAACAAGAACACATAAATGATTAAAGGACAACATTACAATGGGCAGCAAAGGTAAGTAATATTTAACACAAAATCCTGCTGTACACGTACAAGAAAGATGTTTGCAGTTAAATAGGTGCTTTTATAATTGCATGAAAATAATATGCACATGCAATGATTACATCAATTAACACACCCAAATGCAATGTTTTGCTGCAAAGTCAATGGCAGCTTCTCTAAACTTAGCAACTGGCTCCTGGTGGACCATTACTGAACAGACGATTAAAACATAAATATTTATAACACTATTCATTAATTAGGAGTGTTAACATTTCCAAAACTTCACGTGTACAAGAACATACTTGAAAGTTTGGAAACAACACAGTCTTCAGCATACATACAATAGTAATTAGATAATCTGAAGTCAACAAAACAAGGCCAAAGACATATTTTCTGAATTATAACATTTATTTTTTTTGTTCCTTTTGCGAGCGAGTAACAGGCCTGCTTGTTGTCTCTTGAATTTTCCTTTTTCTTTTTCCACCAACTTTAGGCACAACAGAGCCACTTTGAGTGGCCTCTGGCACTTCACGGGCAGGGCTTGTGGCCAGTGAATCACCTACAGGGCTTTTGGGCAGTGACTGTTCACCTACGGGGCTTGTGGCCAGTGACTCACCTACAGGGCTTGTGGCCAGTGACTCACCTACAGGGCTTGTGGGCAGTGATTCACCTACAGGGCTTTTGGGCAGTGATTCACCTACAGGGCTTTTGGGCAGCGATTCACCTACAGGGCTTTTGGCCAGTGACTCTCCTACAGGGCTTTTGGGTAGTGACTGTTCACGGACAGGGCTTGTGCCCACTGACACATGTGAGCTAGTTGGTAGACACTGCACAAGTGATGGTTGGTCTGTTTCATGTGTGTCTTTTGTTGTTTTTGACCAAAAACTGGTCAGTAGTAACTGCTTGTGTTTTGTTTTTGTGGGCTCCTTTGTAGGTGTCTGCTGCTGAATTTGTACAGATGGCAGCGGTAGGATGTCATCAGGAACCTGCACAGCAATGTCTGCTACTTGACCGGTAACATTTGGGCCTGGTGAATGAATATCAGATGAATGTGGTGAAAACTGACCTGCATGAACAGATCCTGGCTGGGAGGTGTTGAATTGTGGTACATTAGTCATTCTCCAGTAATTAGCTTGTGTTTGCTGAACAACTAATGCTTCGAATGAGGTGTTGATTTTTTGCAACTGTTTCGGCACTTCAATGAAGACTCTGTGGAGATGTGCCAATTGTGAAACTGTTTCTTCCTGCAGTGCAATCATCCTTTCCAGCACTGTCATGAAGTCAGAATGGCGACGATTTTCTGCTTCCACAATTTTTCCCTCAGAAGCTACAATTGCATCGTATGTCGTATTTGCTGGACGATTTGCCGGTAAAACAGTTTCAATTGGAACGTCTTCATGGTCACTTGCTTCTATTTGTGTGTCTATGGCGGTGGCGTCATCATCATCATCATCATCATAATCCTCTTCATCATGTTCTACAAATAAATGTACACATTATTAAATGTCATGTTAATCTCTGCTGTGTTACTATGTAATTGTACTGTGTCATAAGTAACAACTAACATGTTTCCATACGTTTTATAACCTCACATTAAAAACTACCTTGACTTAAGAATAATGTTTGGACTCAGTATGAAATATGAGTGAATGAAAACTTGCTGTAAACTCACAACTCCTACATGATAGTTAACATCACTAACACAATACAAGTTGCCTTACACTTCATTTTCACTGACACTAAGTAATCCTATTTAAAGAAGATGTGCAAAACAAATAATGAACATGACAACATAACATATAGAAGAGCACATATTATATGGCCACCAACTGATACACTCACCTTCTAGGTGTGTTGAGCTGGCTGACCCAGGTGAAGACACTTGTTCAGTCTCAGGTGACACATGTCCTTCAGGGGCAACTATATATAACAATAACATAAGTTTTACATTTACATGTGTAAATATTGAACAAACAGTTATTGTATGTTCTGTATTTATGAGTACCTAACAGCATCATTTCCTTAACCCAAAATGTGTGTGTGAAAGTGAACATAAATAGTTGTAATAACAATGTACATGCCTGTGTACTTAGAACTTTTGAGTTCCCTAACATAAAACATACTATGTTCCTGCAGTAATGCGTGAGGATAAATAGATAAAATTTGTACATAAAAATCATATGTTGTGTAGTGATATCAGTATCATAATGTACATAACTATCATGAGATGACCATTCACAATGGTTATCATGAAGGTGGTCATATTGCAAAAAGTGTTGTTTTTGGTAGAGGATATGTGTGGTACATTAATATAAGATGTGGCACACATGAATGTGGCTGTGACTAAACAAGACAACACATGCAGTGTGTGATAATGTGTCGTTGATAGTAGTTCAACTATAGATATGAGTGAACTAATGTGTGACGTACGGTTTGATAAGTAATGAGTTGTTGGGGCATTTAGTAGCTAAAGTGAAGCTTTCAAATGAGTGTGATTAACTTCAGTTGTGCTAGTGAGGTTGTAAGAACGGTATTCCCTTCCCCAAAAAGCCTAATGAGCCACACCTTTCAATTACTTGAAACAGGTGAAAATGGTGTGAACTAAGTTGCCCCTAAAATGAGGCTGTAATTAGTGTGTGTGCTGAACCCCACCCCCTCTGTTGAAGTGTATGCTGTGATGAGATATTAATTGCAGCTGCTTTAACACAATGGTAGATGAGCTAAATAGTCGTGTGCAGTTTTTAAGTTATGAAATCAATGACATAAAATATGATACGTGTGCCTCATTATGCTGTCTGTATATGAGTTAAAGCAAAAATGGACCTTTTCATAAACAACTATAGATGTGTTAGTGCAAGTGATGTTTGTAGGCCGTTGCATGCAATATATTTGATGCATGCTTAAAATAGGCAGTAATGTCATGTTTGTCGGAGTAAAATAAATAAAATACACAATAATATTCTACATATTTCTGTTCTGTACCTGTTGCTAGTAATAATTTCTCATTAACATGTGTTACACATGTGTACTACCCTGTTGTTCCCCATCTTCGCCCACCATCAATTGCTTCCACTGCAGCAATGCATTTTGGGAATTCACATGTAAATGAGCACGCAATGGCACGTGCTATATTAGTTACTGCTTTTAGTAGGACTACAACATATATGTCTATTTTGAGATATATATATATACAGAATCAGACATATACATATATAGATGCAGGTATGCTTATATTGTGAAGACAGTATAAAAAGCAGTGTAACTATGCAAAATAACTGTAAGCAACGACACGCCTAGTACAGTAATATTTCTCACCTGGTGGAAATTGTGAGGGGTAAATTCCTATATCACGGTCACCAGGTAAGCCTTCCACGACGACGGGAAGTAATTTTGCCCGAAGCAGCTCCTCCAATGGACTTAATATGAGACGTTGTGGTGTGGGCCCACCTCCAGTGCCAGTAGCATGCACGCGTTGGTGTTGTATTTTCTTTTTCAATTTGGACCTAATATCATCAAATCTCTTGTGACAATTCCGCTTGTCCCTCACATGATTCCCACACGCATTGACACCAATGACTATTGTGTCCCACATTTCTTTTCTGCTTGCTGAACTTGTCCGCCCTTGAAAAACATATAAAATATATAAGGTAAATTAATAATAATATAAGCACCAGTTTCCTACACTGCTAGCTGTTCCAAGAGATAGCAAACATGCTGTTTTATGTGTAATATGTGAAGCACATGAGCATTCACTACTAAAACTATACATGTAAGCAAGGTTGCATTCATATTGTATGCAGTTATGGCAAATTGACCGCCTGTGTTTAGTTGTCCTTGTAAGGCATGATAAAAAGCTGTGTTTCCAGACTAATTAACATAGAAAGATATTGTGAAGCCATATTTGCATATGAACAAAACTCAGATGACCTAGGATCACATGTATTTGAATAATAAATGTAAATGTACACTTACCTAGTAAATGTCCATAGATACTGTCATAGTGCTCCAGAATGCCAGTGACAAGAGCTGTATTTTCCTGGTCATTGAAGCGAGGATTACGTGGCTTCTCCACATGTTTCTTCCGAGCAGGTTTAGGGTCAGAGCTTGGCTGGTGCTGACTGGACTCTCCTTCTTCCAATGGAAGAGCCTCCAAAAGCTGCCCACCAGCAAGCACGCCACCACCATCCACCCCATCAGCAACTGCGCCACCAGCAGCACTCCCAGCACCAGCACTCCCACTGCTAGCACCAGCACTCCCACTCCTAGCAACAGCACTCACACTCCTAGCACCAGCACTCACACTCCTAGCACCAGCACTCCCAGCACCAGCACTCCCACTCCCAGCAACAGCACTCCCACTCCCAGCACCAGCACTCCCACTCCCAGCAACAGCACTCCCACTCCCAGCAACAGCACTCCCACTCCCAGCAACACCACTCGCAGCACCAGCACTCCCACTCCCTGCAACACCACTCTCACTCTCAGCAACATCACTCCCCTGAACAGTACGTTCACTCCGACGCGTACTCCCACGAGTAGCACTCCCACTCCCACCAGCATCACTCTTCCCACGCTTTGCGGGCATACTTCCAGCACTCACAAAAAACAGACAAGAAATGTACAGGCAATCACACGAAACACTTCCACATATAAAACAAGACAAAGATGTAAACAAAACAACAATGGACAAAGCTCACCCAATACACAACAAGTCTCTCAGTCAATATGCAAATGTTCAAACAGCCAGCTCTGTGCGTCTCTCTCTCTCTCACTCCCAACAACACAGAGAATGAATAGCAGTACACGTTGCCTTTAAATATGGCGCGCAATCCAAAACATGCTTGTTTCGCCTGATTCAGCAAGATTTGTGATTGGGCAACCTATCAGCACCCCGCCACGCACGCCGATACACCTGTGTGTGATCGGCTAATCATCGTGAGAGTGGGCGGATTTGTTTTCGGGTTGATTTTGAATGTATTCGGCACTTACTGCATACGGAGAGGAAAAAACGCCAATAACATGACTAATCGGTAAGATTGCCGATTTCACATAATCGACGCTTACTGCATGAGGCCCTAGGTCCCTTATCATATATATATATATATATATATATATATATATAACAAAGAAAAAAGCTGCGCCTCTAAGGAACATATACAATGAATATATCTATATATGCTATAACAATATGATGTGAATATAAATAGATACCTTCATTATATAAGCAGTATATACACATATGCAGTAATGTGGACCTATAATAATATCAGGCCCACAAAAACATGAACAATAATATATACAAAATGCAAAAAAGGATAAACCAGTCCTCAAATAGTCCAATGAATGGTATAGGTGCTGGTATGCAGGGTCTCCGGCAGCTCTCAATATGGACCAACCACGTCCACAAGATATCTAAAAAGGAAAAAAGAGGAGAGAGCGCACGCCCATAGCGTATAAAAGTTTTAATGAGGGGGAAGGGGGAGAGAGGGGGGGGTAAAAAACGCACTTACAAAAATGCAATAAAATCAAGCATATGTGATATATATAATCACCACCATCCGGTTTATCTGTAGACTCTTGGGGCAGTCCCAGGCTCCGTTGGTAAGGGAGCAACGTCACAGCAGATTCCCAGGGCTGGTAACACCATCCGGTCAAACTGCAGACTTTTGGGGCCGTCCCCGGCTCCTTTGGCAATGGAGCATAGTCCCAGCAAATTCACAAGGCAGGTATGCTGTACAATAGTCCAAGAAAGAGGTCCTGTAATAGTGGTGCCTATAGCACTCGCGCCTGGATCAATACGCTCCAGCGCTTTGTGTAGACTCCAATGTCTGTGCGTCTGACGTCACGACGCTCCCTGACGCGTTTCGTCAGTCACGGCTAACTTTCTCTGAGAAATACTCTTGCCCTTGCCAATACTTCTCCCCATCAACTTGCCAACTTTTTCTTGCGGGACGGATTTGCGAGGAAATCTCAATTCTAGAGTGGCGAGTAGCTGCGAAAAGCTGATCGGGGCTTCTAGAATTGAGCTTGTTTGAAAACCTGGTGATTAGCGGTGAAAAGCTCGTCTTCCGAAAAATATTGTCCCTCCAAAAAAAGGCGATTTGTTTGCTTTTCACCAGCTTCTCGGGGCTTACCAAAAAGTAGTAGGCATTTTTTGAGAGTAACTGGCGAAAAGCGCCTTTTCGCGCTTAGTGCATGACAAACTTAGACAGGTATTAAGTTATATTTTATTCATTCTGTAATAGTGCTATTATGTACTTTTGTGCACAGTATATGACATGTGACATTCGGAACCGATGCCCACACAGACTGTCAGGGCTACCAAGTTGGTGCCAGTAAGTCTTGTGGACATTGGAGTTCAAAGTAGACAGTGGATGCCAAAGCTGTGAAAGCCATTTGGGTAGCAGGGAAGTTCTCAAGTACCCACATTCTAGGAACAATGGCAGTCATTGGGCTGCCATTTGTTCTGCCAGACCTGGAGGAGCCTGACCCAGTGGTGGCATGAGATAGACAGGGACGGAGGTGGCAATCTTGTGCATGTACCTTGGCAATTTCAGATTTCCCGCTGACCCAGCTTGCTATACCGGCTTGGCTCTGATTGGCTACTGAGAATGTTCCCACGTGCTGATTGTCTGTAATATTTTGTGAATGAATCTCCATATACTATAAGAAATATCTGAGCAAATCATGTTTGAGATTACCAGTGTTAAAAGTGTGGGCGGGCTTTTCAAGGATGCTCTTGGCAAATAGCAGAGCACCGGCTTCAGTTTTCAACCTGAGAAGCCTGCCCGAAAAGTTTCTAAGTTCCATTTTTAGCACCCAAGTTCTAATAATTGAACATAGTGGTCGCGGCTGGAACTACAAGCCGATTTTAGGTCCAGGAGTTTGGTACTATTCCCCGGTCAAAAGAAGTTCAAGTTCTCAAAAGAGAAGGAAGCGGTGGCGTGTGGAACTTCACACCTTTTTGGGAACCAGAGGATTTCAGGCTAAGTCCCGGTAAGGGGAAAACTCTTATTTAGAATTCCCTGCAGAAAGAATAGTCTAATTTTCGAGCACCAGACCCCCAGCAGTATGTGTGCTTTTCGTCTGTATTTTGTGTTTCACTGTGTGTTTGCCTATTTCTGTGAATAAACTACAATTTATTTAATTGTCTTATTTTGCTCAATGAATGATCCTAGTAAAGGTGTACAATAAACCTGGTGTCACGTGACAGTCGTATTTTAGGGTCAGATGGTACAGCTCCAAACCGATTGAATGCATTATCATGTGCCTGACTCTTTTTTTATTTTATTTTTTAAGGAATATGACGTCATCTCCAAGGGAGGTGTCACATCCTTAAAACAACATGGCTAAATCACTGTAAGGAAGTAAGGATCCAGAAGTTTCCTCGCTCCTCTGTGTAATAGGCTTCACCTGCCTTGTCTCCATTAGCCAACCACAGCCATGCTTACTATGGAGTATACTTCCTCTTCATTGGTCTGTTCTTCCTATATATGCTCAGCCTGCCCTCTGGCACATTGGCTGCACATAACCATGTTTAAGTGCGCTGTGTTCACTGCAGTTCTACCTCCTGTTTGAGCCTTGCCTGTCTTGTCCTGTGTTGCCTGACCTTGTTTGCTTTTTGGATTCCGCATTTCTCCACTCCTGACCAGGCTTACCATCGATGATCCGTACCTCTCCACTCCTGACCCCAGCTTAACCACGACGATCCGCACCTCTCCAATCCTGACCTTGGCAAAAGTCCCTGCAACGATCCGTACCTCTCCTATCCAGACCCCAGCAAGTATCACTGACTATCCTGACTTCTCCTACCCGGACCCGGCAACCTCGACCTATCTACACTCCAGACGCTCCTCGCTGCTGTGGGTTGGCAATTATGAAAACCCCACCTCGGCCTCACAGTCACGCCTTGTTTGTGTTGAGAGCATCGTTACAATCACATGGTATTACAGCCAATAGGATTATCGAGGCTTACAGATAGCAGTAGGCATTTTGGCCGAAAAGGCCTCGACAAGTGGGTTATCGAAGCTTATAGAATAGGCCCCTATTTTGGTTGCATTGTGGGTCCTATTTGTATTATGTACTCATTTATTTCTGTTTTACAGCAAATATATATAACATGGAATTTTATGTTTCGGGGATCTCCTTGCTCAGGTGAAATATATATTTAACCAGGGAAGAAAGATCCCAAAACTTTGTGCGTTTGCAACCTGCAGTAAAACTGTTTATTCTGCTATAATGTCTGGTATAAGACTTTATTAGAACAGTGCGGCAAGAAGATATCCAGCTTCAAGTTTAACTACATGGCAAACATGGGATCCCAGCCACTCTTCAACTGCCTGCACCTTACAAAGAAAAAATGCATCCACTACATGAATCTCTGAGGAGTGCGGTAACATCCAAAGCCTTTATTCAAATTTACCTTAGTAAAAATGTTATATTTTAGAAAAAGATTTTTGTAATCGGAGGTATTTTATGGCAGTATTACAGTAGGTGGGCTATGTTGCACTTAGATTACAGGCACACTAGCACCACCTATAATTACTGCATAGTACTACAACAACTGCAAAACTAACATTTTACAGCTGTGGCACAGAAGGGTTCGCAACATACAAATAAATGCAGGGGATTTACACTTGGTTTTGGGCACCACCGAAAACAGTGAGGTTTACCGCATCTAATTAACCAGATATAATCCTTTCTCTTTCATATCATAATTATTGAAAAGTTTGATACAATTTCTGATATCCCTAACAGAGTTGGGAAATTTATACCCAAATGGAAGCTATATCTGAACAGCCTGTCTCTAGGGGTCTTGAAGGAGATCATTGCTTCCTTTAAATACTCCAAAAGGGTATCAATTGCATTATTATGGGGAACCTGGCAAAAAAACAGAATTTGCTATAAGCAACAAATCGGAGGTTCACTTGTTGTTGGAAGGTCTTGGATTAAGGTAATAGAATCAGAGCAGGATATAATTTCTCTTCAGAAGGACTTGGAGAGACTGGAAACGTGGGCAGGTAAATGGCAAATGATGTTTAATACAGAAAAATGAAAGATTATGCATTTGGGATGCAAGAATAAAAAGGCGACATACAAATTAAATGGAGATATATTGGGGGAATCCTTGATGGAGAAGGATTTCGGAGTGCTTGTAGACTGCAGGCTTAGCAATAGTGCCCAATGTCATGCAGTAGCTGCAAAGGCAAACAAGATCTTATCTTGCATCAAACAGGCAATGTGTGGAAGGGAAGTAAACATAATTATTCCCCTTTTCAAAGCAAGAGTAAGACCACACCTTGAATATGGAGTACAATTTTGGGCACCAATCCTAAGAAAAGACATTATGGAACTAGAGAGAGTGCAGAGAAGAGCCACCAAATTAATAAAGGGGATGGACAATCTAACTTATGAGGAGAGGCTAGCTAAATTAGATTTATTTACATTAGAAAAGAGGCGTCTAAGAGGGGATATGATAACTATATACAAATATATTCGGGGACATTACAAGGAGCTTTCAAAAGAACTATTCATCCCACGGGCAGTGCAAAGGACTCGGGGCCATCCCTTAAGGTTAGAGGAAAGGAAATTTCACCAGCAACAAAGTAAAGGGTTCTTTACAGTAAGGGCAGTTAAAATGTGGAATTCATTACCCATGGAAATTGTGATGGCAGATACAATAGATTTGTTCAAAAAATGGTTGGACATCTTTTAAGATGGGAAAGGTATACAGGGATATACCAAATAAGTATACATGGGAAGGATGTTGATCCAGGGATTAATCCAATTCTTGGAGTTAGGAAGGAATTTATTTTTCCCCTTAATGGGTTTTTTTGTTTGCCTTCCTCTGGATCAAAAATTAATTATAGATATAGGGTAAAATATCTGTTGTCTAAATTTAGCATAGGTTGAACTTGATGGACCTACGCCTTTTTTCAATCTCATCTACTATGTAACTATGTAACTATGTAATATAAAGTGGTTGGCGTCTGTTGCCCCATGCCCCCAGTTTTTATTATATTTATTTTTTGCTGGTATTTCCCCAAATGGAGAGGGAGGGGGTAAAAGATGTTCTATTGAGCTCTCCTATGTATACACCATTTAGAAAAGTAAGTTACAAATATTAAAAAATGCAGGAACAAGACTGTTTGATGGTCAATATGAAGTTTGTTGATTTTTATTAATAGAAGGTATATTATTGTCACATTTATTCTGTAATTGTAACTTGTAAGGGTAATATATAATTTTACTGGTGTTTTTTTTTCCAACATTGAAGAGATAATACTGTGAATATTTATCAACACCTGTCATATATCATGTTCATTTATAATAAAGAAATGTATATAAAAAATAATGTCACTGCCATTATTTGTTCATGGGAGGGATTACCCCTTCCAGGTGCATGCATCATGGGTGAGTGGGTTGGGGGCATCAAAGCACTGGTCAGGTTATAGTTGCTAAAAAGGAGCCTTCATATTGATCACAACCCCCTGCTTTAAAAACTTCTGTTAAAATCCTAGATAAATAGTAACCCAGAGACTGAATAACATCAACACCCATCAAGTCTGTACAACAAATGTCAGATGGTTAAAGGTAAGACTATTTTCTCAGAGTTTTAGCCTTAATATTTAGCTTCCAATAATTTGCTAACATACGTTTGCTAAGTAATTATGTAAACAAACACTCTCAGTATATACCCTATAAACCAAACTAAAATATCAAACAGGGCAACCAGTGCCAACGGCAAATATAATTATACTATTGCACCACTATATTACTTAGAAATAATAATACTGTAATTTTCAGAGAAAAATGGTAACAGTATAACAAAAGGGTCAATAATACAGACAGTCACACTAAAAGATAGCGGGTAGAAAAAAATCCTACATCTATGGGGTGACTGATGCACAAAGCTTTGAGCTTCCAGGACTGTGGAAAATCCACAGTGAGTCCAGATGAAGATAGAATCCAGTTTCCGAAATACAGGAATTCAAAGCTCCAAGGTGAGGCTTGTGATAGTGCTGAGCATATCCACTAAATGAGTCTACTTGAAAGGAGTGTGCCTCTGGGATACTGTAGATATACAAGGCTGCCCTTTTTTTGTGTAAAAAGCCAGCGTTTGTTTAATTGGCCAAGCGGCCAGTGTCGGATCATAAACTATCCAGATGAGCTGGGGATTTTAATAAAAACAGCCAATCCATGTTGGGTGTGTGTCCAGGCAGCATTATACCAATTTGGGATTGCAAATCAGCCAATGAGGTATGTCTGGGGCTCTTATTCATTTCACACCGGGTCTTATGTGGTGAACCAAGAACTGCCAGGGTTTCAAACAATTAGCCCCTTCCAATTTTGCCTTCCACTGGAACAATAAGTAAGTATAGATATAGGATAAAGTATTTGTTGCCTAAATTTAGCATAGGTTGAACTTGATGGACGTACGTCTTTTTTCAACCTCATCTAATACAGTATGTAACTATGTAACTATGTATCTATGGTGCATAGGCTTTTACAAAGAAAACGACCAATCACATTGGCTGATGCACAAAGGCATCTAGAACGTGCTGGATGAGAAATAAGAAAGAGCCAGAGGTTAAAGCTCAAATACTTTCACAGATTCCGCTTGCCCAGCTTCAGAAGACTGGCATCACTCTGATTGGTTGGGGAGAAAGTTCCCGCACTGGGATTGGCTGTACTATTTCATGAATGAACTCTGAAATACTATAAGAAACTCTCAGCCAATCTGGTGATGAGATTCTAAGCGCCAGAACAGCAGCAGCAAATTTGAAACGACCAAAAGATGCTCATGGAGAAATAGCAGCGAGCCAGCTTCAGAAATTTCAACTCAAAATATTTTCTGTCTAGCTTTTTGGGACCAAGTACTCAAAAAAGAACGTAGCAGTCGTGGCTGGGATTGCAAGCTGAATTTAGTTCCTGGAGACTGCAAGTCTTCTAGAGGAAACAGAGCAGTGGCGTCAGGGAGTTCATGCCGATTTGAGTTAATTTGTGCACCAACAGTTTACTTCTATAGTAAGGTAACGATGATACTAGGCTTTGGCCAGCTTTTAATTGCACTACTCACAAAAACATATGCTTTATTTAGCCCCTTCAGGACTTTCTCACATTTTTCACTAGTCCATGGGACAATAATTACATATATTCAGTGTAGGTACCTGCAAATTTGGTTATACCTTGACGTTGGCTGCAGGCTTATAACGCTTTGGCCAAACAGTTTAACTAAATAACCCTAATTCATGAGATTACTATTTTATTTTGGCCTAATTTGAATGAGCGCAGGAATCATTCTGTTTTGTTTAAGCTAAAACAACTGCCAATTATTTATCTCCAAGTTATTAATCCTCTCTTAAACCTAAACTTTAAGTGTTCTCAAGTGAGGGGTCATATAGGTGTGGACATTGAAAAATGTGTTCTAGTATTAACTCCTCCACTTGTTTTTTTTTTTTACAGTATCTATTGAAACATGGAAAAGGATATGTATCTAAGGCGCCTAATAATATATAACAAAAGGATCTAAAAACCAAGCCTGTTGGAAGATCTGGAAATGGCTCCAAGTGGTGTATGAAAAGCTTTAAAAAAAAGAAACAAAATGCATAGCATAATACTGTTTGGTAAGTAGACGGACATACATATAACACAATATCATCTATCTGGTGAGTGGGCATTTCTATCTTTGCAGCAGTGTGTCGATCTGACCTACTTTTATTGCTCAGTGCACATCCAGTGAAACTCATACACGGTACAGTGCCTAAATATATATGTATAAATATCTATTAAATAAAATGGTCTTTTAGTTTAACATTTTTGGCCAAAATTGTTGTAAGCCCCTGAGCCACTGCACGGCAGACCACATTTCCAGGGGTCCCTAACACTAATATAATAACACTTGGCCAAAAATGTTAAACTAAACAACCATTTTATTTAATAGATATTTATACATATATATTTAGGCACTGTACCGTGTATGAGTTTCACTGGATGTGCACTGAGCTCTGTCTGTGTTTTATGTTCTGTCTCTGGTTTTAAATATATATTGCCATGCTCAGTAGCACTCCTCTGTGACACTCATATGCTTCTATATATGTTGTGGTTATTTTGGGGGTTAAATAGGAGCTTGTTAGGTGTCCAGTATGTGGTATGTGTTATAATGCCCTTCCCCTCAATACCCGACTAGCACCCTCTCTATCCAACTTTAAGACCCACTTTAAGACACATTTGCTTAAAGAAGCATATGAATAGCGCTGTGGATAATCCTGGACACATGATACATAAAGCTTGGACCCCTGCAGACGCACTTACTAGAATTCCCTCCTACTGTCTCTATATTTTCCCATACCTACCAATTAGATTGTAAGCTCCTCGGAGTAGGGACTCCTCTTCCTTAATGTTACTTTTGTCTGAAGCACAAATTCCCGTGACCTGTTATTTATATTATTTGTTATTTATATGATTACAACATGTATTACGACTGTGAAGCGCTATCTACTTTTATGGCGCTATATAAATAAAGACATTCAATACAATATAAGAAGAACTACTAGGTCTCTCAAAATACAGCCTTTACGATTGATTACAAATGGTGACACTCAGCATCCTATGTCCAGACTTTTGTCGAAGTAGTACTGTATACAGTAGCTATGATAAAATTAAAACTTTATCATTATTGAACATATTGCAATGAGAAATTGAGGTGGTGATAGAATTATTCAACTAGAATGTTCTGAATTTAATTTATTACTTTTTGTAAATCATTCCATTTTATATAGAAATTGCAAAATTCACAGAATATCTTTCTTAGTAGTTATTACTTAAAACCAGAGACAGAACATGAAATACAGACAGAGCTCAGTGCACATCCAGTGAAACTTATACACGGTACAGTGCCTAAATATATATATATATATATATATATATATATATATATATATATATATATATATATATATATATATATATATATGTATAGATATCTATTATACAACACTTTGGCCAAATTGTTAAACTAAAATACCATTTTATTTAATAGATATCTATACATATATATTTAGGCACTGTGTATAGGTTTCACTGGATGTGCACTGAGCTCTGTCTGTGTTTCATGTTCTGTCTCTGGTTTTAAATCTATATTGCCATGCTCAGTAGCACTCCTCTGTGACACTTATATGCTTGTATAAATGTTGTGGTTACTTTGGGGGTTCAATATGAGCTTGTAGGTGTCCTGTATGTTTTACAATTCTTGTTCAGCTGGTCTTAGCTGATTGGAGGGTGGCTCCTCCTACCTAATTGAAGCTTACCCCCTCCCACATTTAAATGGTTAAAAGCTCACTCAATTGCATCTCCCACTCTCAGGGGAGCTTGCTTGCTTGCAGTTTGATTGGGAAAAATCTAATACAGAGTGCTTTTCCTGGTAATGTACAGGTTAATAAGAGCTTCAATCAGACTTAGAACTATGCAACTAATTTTGACAGATTTATTATATACATCATTCTTCCTGGTAATGCACAGGTTATTAAGAATTTTTATTAGTGTTAGGTACCCTTGAGATGTGGTCTGCCGTGTAGAGGCTCAAGGGCGTACAACACTTTGACCAAAATGTTAAACTTAAAGACCATTTTATTTATTAGTTATCTATACATGTATATTTAGGCACTGTACCGTGTATAAGTTTCACTGAATGTGCACTGAGCTCTGTCTGTGTTTCATGTTCTGTCTCTGGTCTTAAATGTATATTGCCATGCTCAGTAGCACTCCTCTGTGACACTTATATGCTTATATATATATACATATGTTGTGGTTACTTTGGGGGTTCAATATGAGCTTGTAGGTGTCCTGCATGTTTTTTTTTTTATTACTTAAATTTTTATTGAGCATTTTCAAACATACAAAATGAGGTAAACACAACATACTACACAAAAAAAAGGGGGATACAGTAATACAAATAAACTGGTAATGAAACAGTGGAGAAGAGGAAGATCGGGGAGAGGGGGGGAAGGGGTAGCATTTGTACCAATGTCGTACTGTATTCAACAATTTAAATATCACATTTATCACTCTGTTCAAAGTATTCTAGTCTATATATGGGGATATACCTGCGTGACGGAACCAAGGAGCCCAAATATCAGAGAATTGCGAGGTAGAGCCATTTAGATAGGCTGAGAGTTTTTCCATATAGACTATATGCCAAATGTTGCTGTTTATTTGATTTAAGGATGGGGGAGCAGGTTGTTTCCAGTTTTTGGCAATTGTACACCATGTAGCATTTAACATTTGGGATATTACTCTAGCTTTTTTTTTAGAGATATTTGCCATTGGTTTTCCTAGTAATATATTAATACTGGGTCGTGTGGGACAGAGATTTTTAGTATCTTGTGTATTAAGGTGAACACTTCCGTCCATGTTTGTTGGATTTTGGGGCATGACCAGAATATGTGCAGTACATTCCCCACTTCACCACAACCACGCCAACAAGGGGGGAAACACCTGAGAGAAAAGAGTTTAGCCTGGCAGGAGTCATATATCATCTGAATATTAACTTGTAAATATTCTCCTTAATTACAACGCATGATGAATTTTTAGAAGCAGCTTCCCAGATGTCTGTCCAGGTATCGAGATCTATACAGACGTTAAGATCCTTTTCCTAGAAACCATGTATTTATCGAGGGTTTGGTTGTTCTTGATAGAGGATGAACTGTGATATATTCTGGAGATAATGCCCTTTGTGTGGGGTTGGTGTCCTCAAACAGAGTTAAAGCATGGGGATGACTTGGCTTATAAATTGATTGGATATAGTGCCTAACCTGGAGAAATCTGAAGAATTCGGAGGAGGGTATATCATGGTTTGTTTGTAGCGAAGCGAATGGGGGGGACTTACCCTTGGGTGAGGATATCCTTGACTCTTGTGAGTCCTTTTTGAATCCAGGTTTGGGAGTGCGGGTTTCCTGTGTAAAAAGGAAGGGAGGGGTCCGAGAATAGTGGTTGCATATGGGAAGGAGAATTGGTTAGTTGGAATTTGGTTTTGAGGGGGTCCCAGAGATTGCAGGCAAAGGATATCACCGGGTTCTTGTAGATCTCAGATGGTCTAGACTTTTGTTGAGCCAGAGAAGATTTTTTATTTTACATGGGGAACAAACTAGGACCTCTATCTCAACCTCTATCTCAACCCACCTCCTCTCGGTTGGGTTTGAATGCCAGCTAATGAATTGCCCTATAGTAGTTTTGTAAGTTCGGGAGAGTTAAGCATCCTTCTGATTTGGATTTATAGAGAATATCTTTACGAACTCTAGGTCGCCTATTTTGCAAGACAAACTTCAAAATTTTCTTCTGTATATTATTTAGGTCTTTCTGACAAATTTTAACCAGGAGAGTTTGGAAGAGATAGAGGAGTCTAGGTAGAATATTCATTGTAATGGTGGTTATTCTCCCAAACCAGGATATTATGTATGGATTCCAAGTGGTTAGGTCCTTAGCTATCTGGTCGAAAAATGGTTTAAAATTTGTGTTGTATAAAGTCGAGTAATCTTTTGTTAATTGGACCCCTAGATATTTAATATGGTTCGAGTTCCATTTAAAGTCGAAATTTAGTTGGAGTAATTTCACTAATTCTAAGGGCCATGGATTTGGAGTGATTAATTTTATATCCTGAAAGGGAGCCGAATTCTGATAGGTCATGGAAGAGGTTAGGGAGGGATGTAAGAGGTTTTGAGAGCGTCAACAGTATATCATCCGCAAAAAAAGCTATTTTGAAATCTTCCTGACCAACAGGAATACCCGCAATATTGGGGTTCATCCTTATCCGGTTCTATGGCTAAGGCAAACAAGAGAGGTGAGAGCGGACAACCCTGTCTAGTTCCATTTGATATTGAAAAGGGATCTGCCCAGGGATCTGCCTTGGCTCCGGATGAACCAGTTTAGGGAGGATATTATTTAATCTGTTGGCTAAGATCTTTGCATAAAGTTTTAGATCAGTATTTAACAATGAAATAGGTCTGTAGCTAGAGCACAGCAGAGGATCTGTCCCATCTTTTGGGATTACCACTATGGTAGCGCGAAGCATATCCCTAGGAGGGGGAAGGCCTAGTAGCAGCTCATTAAATACCTTGGTAAGAAATGGGAGGAGCATTGCGGAATATTTCTTATAATAAAGATTAGAAAATCCATCCGGACCAGGGGCCTTCCCAATTTTCAGGGATTTTATAGCGTCCATAATTTCCAGGGCCTCTATAGATTTTTCGAGGTTTATGATATCGTTCGGATCTAGAGTGGGGTGTCGGCATTCTGCTAGATAATTTCGAATCTTTATTGCTCTTTTGTTTTTAGCCGAGTCTCCCACTGGGCCTGGTAGGTTGTATAGGGATGTGTAATAGTCCTTGAATGCGTTGCTTATAATTTTGGGATTGTGGGATACTGAGCCATTTTTAGTGTGGATGTTATGAATTTTAGCTTTAGCTTGTTTTTGCTTTAATTTGCGTGCCAGCATTCTATCTGCTTTATTACTTTTTTCATAGTATTTCTGTTGGGACCATCTTATAGCTCTTTCTGCGTTTGTCACCAGCAAAAGATTTAGTTCGCCCCTCACTGAGATTATCTGCCTGTAATTTTTTCGAGATGGGTTTGACTTGTGAATAGATTCTAGTTCTGATAGTTTTTGTGTTAGTGTTTCAATTTGTTTTGTTTTTCTTTTTTTTTCTGAGAAGCCAGGGCAATCAGTTTGCCTTTTATCACTGATTTGTGGGCCTACCAAAGGGTAAAAGAGGAAACCTCTGGGGTGTTGTTTAATTCAAAGTATTGGGCCAGGTCTTTTTCTATTAGTTGGAGATTTTGTGGGTTCAGTAGTAGGGATTCATTCAAGGACCATGACCTTGTTTTAATTTTGGAAGTGAGGCCAGCCAATTTGGTTATAAGCGTAGAGTGGTCTGACCAAGCAGAGGGGACAATTACTGCTGAGGAAATATTATCGCTAATTTGTTGGTCTATTAGGATATAGTCGATTTGAGAATAGCTATTATGGTGGTGAGAGAAAAAGGAGAAATCCTTTACATTGCTATTAACTAATCTCTAGGAGTCTACCAACAATAGATCCTTGGTCATAGATACAAGTCCCCGGGTAGAGGGAACTATTTTTTTGTGGTGGGGGGGGAGTGGGAGATTTATCTAGATTTGGGTCCATAATTGCATTTAGATCTCCTGCTAAAATTAAAAGGCCTTTCTGGACTGAGAGAATTAAATTTGTTAGTTCCTGGAGAAAGGATTCTTGATTTTCGTTAGGGGCATAAGTGTTGACTTTTGTTATATGAGTGGAGTCCAGTGACCCTGTAATGATTAGAATTCTCTCAGCGAGATCACTTTTAATTTGATCTACTTTGAAGTTTAAATTTTTATGGAAAAGTGTAGCTACGCCATTTTTTTCGTGGGGGCTGATGACTGGTAGACTAGGGGGTAGTCATTGCTGAACAGCAGTGACTGATCCTCCTTTTTCAAATGAGTTTCCTGTAGCAAGATTATATCTCCTGCCAGTCTTTTGGCTTCCAAAAGGGCAATACGTCTCTTTCGGGGGGTGTTTAAGCCCTTGGTGTTTTGGGATATTATATTAATCGGCATGGTGGTGGTTCAAGGTTCTATAATACAAATGAACAGAGTGATAACTTACATATAGTTGAAGAGTCGGTACATCCGTCTTCGGAAACAATCTGGTATGGGAACATATACAACGAGAGATATACATATTATTACATAATAGTGACAAATGCTTCCTGAGCTTAGAGGAGGGGAGGGATAGAGAGGGAAAGGAGGGGTAAACCGAGGACCTTCCAAACATTGTTTGGGGGGACCAGCCATAGTGGAACCCGTGGTGCGAGTCTTTCGCACTCACAGGTTAAATGAACGTGAGGGGGGCGGGCAGTGGCCCAGCGGCTCAATGCCGCAGTGCTCCTTTGTTTGGGAGCTAAGCTTTCGAAAAGGGACAACAAAATCACCCCAAAGAGTACGGGGTGGATTGTGTACGTGATCTTACATATCAGGGAAATAAAAGCAAGAATGGGGGGGCATTGAACGTTATAACTGTTTACATCAACATATCCTTTCTCAATTTTAGAAGCATTGAGTAGGATTGACTGGCAGCTATAGTTTGGTAGACTCTGCATTCATAGTCTACAGGGGGAGAGAGATAAATAACATGGAAAAAGTTACCTAAAACGTAACCTTTAATATTTTAACCTATAATAGAGAATTGGTAGCTGAACTTTGGGAGATCAATTCTATTATAAACAACATATAGACTTATATTACAAATACACTTTTATCTAGAAAACAGTTCCAGACAAACATTGTGTGTCAGTCCCTTTAAGTGTTCGGGTTAGTTCAAACTTTGAATGACTCGAACTTGTGGGTAACTTGGGAGAACAGTTTCACAATGAACGAGGAAATAACCTAGATTTTGGAACTTGTACATTCTAGGAACTTAGAAACTAAAAAACTCGGTAACTTCTTGATGTGCAGGATGTCGTGGTCGTTGTGACTTTATCGAGTTGGTCGATGTGTTCCAGGTACCGCAACTGTTGGTTAGTTTTTAGGTGGGTTACTGAAATGGGCCACGTCTCGATTAGTGCCTTAAAGTCCAAGCCACGTTTTGGCTTGTCTGCCATCTTAAATGGATGCTAAGTAAGTATCCAGCTCTAGTTCTTCAAGTGGGTTGGGTCTTTTCTCGTCCAGAGGTTGGTGTTTTCACCCATGCTTGGCGTTGTGCCTTAGGTGAATGACGCGGCTTTTGAGAGGCCTCCGGATCCTCTGGTTTGAGTAAGCCCAATGATCGTAATTTTTACTCACCTTCTTCTTGTGAGAGTAGAATGTATATTGTCTCTTGATAAGTGAACAATATTTTGCACGGGAAACCCCAGCGATAGCGGATTTTATTGTTCCACAGTGAGTTGGTGATCTGCGCGAGCATTCTCCGCTTATTCAGCGTGGTTTGAGCCAAGTCCGGAAAGATTGAGGAGTGGAACGTTATCCTGTTCTATCTTTGGGGTGGTTCTAGCGGCTCTCAATATTTCCTCTTTAGTACGGAAATAGTGTAGGCGTGTGATCACGTCTCGTGGCTTTGCTGGGTCTAGGCCTTTTGGTCTAGGAAGCCTATGGGCTCTGTCCATCTGAAGTTTTTCATCCAATGTTTCGGGTAACAGGGACAAGAAAAGCCGAGTGAGATATGCGTCTAATTGGGCGTTGTCCACTTCTTCCGGGATACCTCTGATCCGCAGGTTATTGCGTCTTGACCGGTTCTCCGTAACTTCCAGTTTTTCGAAGATTGATTTGACTTGAGTTTTTAATTCCTCGATATCTTGCGCTTAGGTCTCCTGTGCAAGGGCGGTGTTATCCACCTTCTCTTCCAAGTCCACAATTCGGTCTCCTATTGACGCAATCTCCTCTCTGATGCTGCGGTGGTAGCTCTGCATCTCAGAGTGGAAAGAGCTTTTTAGTTCTTGTACAAACACCATCATTTCTTTGCGGTAAGTGGAGCGTCTGTCTCTTCTCCAGAGTCTAGATCTGAAGTTGCGTATCTGCCTGCGGTTGACGCTTGTTTATCTTTGGTATTTTGTTTTTTAAAGAAAAGGGATGCCTCACGCCAGGCCACCGTTTTTTTTTTGTGTAGTGGATGGCATGTTTGCTGTTTTTACTTGGTAAGTTTTTGACTTTGGATAGAGCTGAGTATATTTAGGTGATGTAAAAAAAAAAAATTGTTAAGTTGGAATAAGCCCCCTCATTCCTATGGAGATCTGATCACACACACATTGGTAGCAGTTCCATGATTGCTTTTAAAGTGAGTGATTTTTATTAACACTTTCTTCCAGTTCTTTGCTTTTAATTTGACTGTTTTTTCTTTATTTAGGGCAGTGTATGGGCTGCGGGTGGACCAAGATGGCGGCCGGCCACCCTTCAACACTATCTGTGGAGGCCGGGTGGACGAAGATGGTCACCGGCCACCCCTCCACTTGGCCACGCCGAGCGGTGAGTTCCTTTCCCTGGAGTGGGTCTCCCCTCCTCCCACAGAGCTCACAGGGCCCAGAGCTGCAGGGGGAAGCAGACGCTCCAGTTTCGCCGTGCCTTTGATCGGCATGTCACTCTCTGACCGGCGCCATCTTGCTGCTCCGGCAGAGCACGGGCGCGTGGGGATAAATATTTGAGAGGGGTGGGCAGCGACCCCCCCCAGCGACCCCCCCCCCATCCGGCCACTGCAGCAGTGCACTTCTGCCTGGCACAGTCAGCGCGAGGTCCCCCCTTACCTCCTTCCGATTGGGAGTGTATATCGGCCGGTATCAGTGCCACCTCCCGGTCCCTGCGGCCATCTTTGGTTTTTCTTAGAGGCAGAGGGGGGACCCGCGAACGATCCGGAGGCCACACAGCCAGGCTCAGCTTCAGTCAAGGGAGCCCACAGGTACTTTAAGTTATGCCAGTCCTTGGGAAGGGTTTTGGGGTGTTTTTTCCCCGATCTTGAGGGTTTTCCCCTGGTTTTATTAGCAGTTTCCTGAGGAGCAGAGCAAACTGCGACCAGCACGCTCAGCCTCCTGGCCACGCCCCGTCCTTATTTTTTAATAGTTATTACATTGAAACATATCTTGATAATACACTGCCGACACGCTTTATTGCGCATCGGCCAGATCCGCAAGCCGGGAGATTTCCCGGCTTGCTAGTGGCCGCCCCTCGGCGTGCCGCGCGTCCAGGGCTCCCCGAGGGAGCCCTGGTGTCCCGCGATCGCGGGACGGCGGCAGGGGGATCCGGGGGACCCGGCGGACCCGGCAGCGGTAGGGAGAGCGCCCCGATCGGAGGGCGCTCTTCCGCTGCTTCGGCGCGCGCCCGTCACCCTCGGGCGCGCGCCAGGCTACTGCTGCGGCCAAGAACGGGCAAATGCTCGAATAAACTTGGCCGCAGCAGTACATTTGTGTTTTTAACTTTTTGTAAAGTTTTGTATTATTTATTAGTAATATTTGTTAATTGATAAATATTTCTAAATTGATTTACTAATATATGATTTTTCCTAATATATTTTCCATTGAGACTTTGTAGGTCTTGTTCTCTTTAATTATTTTTTAAAATGTTTTATTGTGTTGAAACTGTATAGCTTGTTTTCTTACATTATTGTATATTTACTGTATAGCACATTTATCTTGTGAGTTTGAATTTGAGGTTCATCTCTTTTAACAGATCATTGTCCCTATGGACAATACACAAGAAATTATTTTATTCATTGTGTAGTATGCATCACACCACCATTGTTGTGCTGTGCTGTTTGTGTTTGATTAACATGGTGATGTTATTGATCCCCAGATATGTGTCTTGCATTCTGATCTATAGTAATATGCGGATAATGAGGGTGTCAGGGTCTCCTAGACATCCTGCTCCCAGCCACAGTTCCTTTGTCTGTTCACAAGGTGTGCTACTGTTTTCTGTCTGCCCTTGGTTTCCTCTGTCTGTTTCCTCTTGATACTTATCCTCTCTCTCTCTGCCTGTCCTTATTGTTTCCTGTTTCCTGTGTTTCCTGGCCTTTGTTTTGTGTCCAGACTCCCTCTGCCCTGATCTGTTTCTGTATTGAGAACTGTATATATAAAAGCCCTTACCTATGATTTGGGTTGTCTCCGTTTGTTTCCTATTCCCTGCTCCCTGGTTTCAGTTCCTGCTCCCTGGTCTCAGTTCCTGCCTTCCTGCTGCAGACCCCTGCCAGGACCCCAATGATCCTTGCTACCACCTGCCACTGAACCCTGCCTGTGACCCCGATGATTCTTGCTTGCTGCCTTCTGTGACCCTGACCATGCCATCTTCCGCATGCCTCCGGCCTCTGCTTGTGACCCCCGATCACACTATGGGCCTCATGCAGTAAGCGTTGATAAGGGAATTATCGCCATTTTATAGGCAAAATTGGGTTTGAGATTCAGTAAGCGCCGATAAGTGCTTGATTTCGCCAGGTTTCGGAGCCGATTATTTTGTTATGGCCATTCGCCTGCCGATAAGCCTGTTTTCGCCACTGATCGCCACTTTTTTAAATCGGCTGGATTCAACAAAAAAAAACAGCTTATCGGGCCTGATCGGCACTACGAAATTGAGATGTTATGGCCAATTTCTCCCGCCAACTAAAGTTGGCAGTTTGGAGGGGAGAACGATCGCTAAGGCTGCCGCAACGGCACTTAGAAAAAAAAAACTTCTGTACATCAATGGAGTCAATGGAGCGGGGACGTATAACAGTATAGTACTGTTTACGTTTCATTGCTCACAATACAAACGTCATTTGCATTACAGTGTGGGGGCATTCCCTGCATTGTGTCACAGCTGACGTGTATTATTTGCATAACATTATACTTTTACATGTTTGCAGCATTTGCGGGTCACATTACTCATCATGTGATGATGTGCCAAGGGAAAATACTATACTCAACTCTTAAAGGAGAACCTCACATCATATCACACATTTTATTGAACTGAGCGACAATTATTTACATGATGTTACACATGTCACACATGTCACACATACACAGTATATTCATGTTCCTTTACATTACACAATGCTTGTAATGTTTCACGCATCTTTAAACGTACATGTACATCTAAATTCTCATGTTTACATCTACGTTTGGTCCTCCCTATTTTCATGACGTCACTTATTGGACGATCAATCACATTGCATGTTTACATTGTAACCGTTGCATTACAAGCACTTCAACCTAACTTATACACACATGTACAGTAATTCATCATTGGGACACCTTGTAAACTCATTCTCTAGCAACTATCCTCCTTACAGAAATGCATGCATATGCACACGACTATTCATTGTTGTCAACATGTCACAATAACATGGCTAATTACACATGTTACACAAAACTTTTCCCACGTCAATCTCAGCCTTTTTGTCTAATTACATGACTGACTGTTGCGTTCAGAAGTTTTACATGCATTGCACATGCAACTATTTATTTGCAAGCAATGTTTCTACAAAGCTTCACGTCACATCATTGGCAAATATCATCATTCCCTGCAGAATACACACAACAAATACTTATAACAAGAACTGCACACAGCTTGCCACAGAAGTACTTTATTATGTTAATGTAACACCTTGCATTTTACTATGTCACCTGACATCATCACATACCTATTTAAAGGACGCCCATTACCTGATCATTCACAGCTACTCATTTCAAAATGTTGAGATTGTTTAGGAGACGGAGGAACATTCTTTTCTATGACATGCTTGATGATGAAGACAATCATATAGGGCAAGGGAGGGACACACCGAGGGACAGTGACAGGGACAGTGACGCGGATACGACAGGGACAGGGAGAGGGACAGGCCGAGGGACAGGTAGAGGGACAGGAGATCAGAGGAGAAGACAGAGGAGACAAGTTGTGCCTCGTCCGCGTCTGTACAGGGAGAGAACCCTGTTAGATGGGATGAGTGAGGAGGAGATTGTAAGTCGCTATCGTTTGAGTTCAGCAGCAATCTTAGCTCTTTATCAGGAGATAAGGGGAGATTTAGATTTTTTCACAGCCAGAGGTCGTGCAGTCCCTGGGCTTGTTAAAATGCATTACATTATCTTGCTTCCGCGTCATACCAGACAACTGTGGGCATAGTGGGCGGGGTCTCGCAATCTACATTCTCGCGGGCCTTGACCCAGTTTCTCTATGCACTCAATAGACGCGCTAGGAATTATATTCATTTTCCTACAGAGGCGACAGAGTGGCTGGAAGTCAGGACTGGCTTTTATAATATAGCAGGGATACCATGTGTGCTGGGTGCAATCGATTGCACACATGTTGCTTTGATTGCACCTAGTCAGAGTGAGCATGTGTACCGCAATCGTAAGCACTACCATTCACTCAATGTACAGGTGGTATGTGATGCGACGATGAGGATAATGCATGTAGTACCCAAATTCCCTGGTTCCAGTCACGATTCCTCTATCCTGAGGAACTCTTCAGTCTTCCATGCGTTCGAAGAGGGACATTTTGAACATGGTTGGCTGCTGGGTGAGTACACATTTACATGTTCTAACTCAAAAACAACAAAACAGGTAGCGCTAACCGCAATGTGTGTGGTGTAGTAACTATTACCTTATATATTAATTAAAACTATACATAAGGGGCTGCCTAGGACACAAAGCCTGACCCCCTGGTCAGGAAAACAGTATGGACAGGGAATAGTTCCGTGGGCGCCTATAAAATTTTACCACTATAAAGTATATACGAAAACCAAGCCTGTTGGTTGTGAAGATTGTTGATCCTCACGGTGGGCTTGAAAACAAAGAGAAAGCACAACACATAGCGTAATACTGTTGAAACATTAAACAAACAACATATAAGACAACATATAACAGCTGAATACTGAAATGGTATTTTTAGGACAATAAAATCATTTAATAACAATTAATATTTACTATAATGCACAATTTGCATGGACATATAGATTTAAGCAATTAAAAATCTGAATAGGTGGTTCAACTGCTCCATAGCACCAATGTTGATGATAGCAATGCCTACTCACCAGATGGAATAGGTTTGCAGGCAGTGGATATTTTAGAGAGTATCCCCTCTCATCTGTGTGCTGCTCTCTGCTTAGCTGGCGTCTCTGTCGGCTCGTGGGTGCAGCTCATCAGCAGGGACTCCTGCAGCTCCAGGAAGCACGTCTGAGCAGATGGAACTCAGCTGCAGCTGATTCAGCACGATGTCAGCCACGGACCACCGTGAGCTAGTCTATCTGCTGCTCACTGCTAGCTGGCGTCTCTATCCGCTCGTGGACGCAACTTGTCAGCAAGTACTCCTGCAGGGCGCCAAGCAGGGCGCTTGAATAATGGGAAACCGCAACAGCTGGTTCAACTCGTCGGCGGCTATAAGAGATGGTTAGCTGGCTCACCGATGTACGGGGGGTACTACACCAATGTGTGCGGGGCTTGAACCTCCACCCTACGCGTTTCAAGAGCGATCTGCTCTCTTCCTCAGGGGTATATGTTCTAACTCAAAACACATTTTTATTTAGGAATGTTGGCATTGTACAATTTGATCACTAATGTCAGCTTATGTGTGCTCCATTCATTATAGGTGACTCAGGATACGGAATTAGGCCATGGCTCTTGACTCCGGTGCTAAACCCTCAAACTGAAGCAGAGGACAGGTACAATGCAGCCCATATATCTACAAGATCTGTTATAGAGAGGACATTTGGCCTACTCAAGACCAGATTTAGGTGTCTGGACAGAACTGGTGGGGCTCTTCTATACAAGCCTCAAAAAGTGTCTGATATTATCCTTGCCTGTTGCATTTTGCACAATGTTGCACTCAGGCACAATGTACAGTCAGACCTAGCTGAGCCTGTGGTAGACGAGCATCCCACCCATGTAGCTGCTGAAAATGAACAAACAGCCAGTGGTGGCCAGACACGCCAGAATCTCATCAATTCATTTTTTTCTTGTAAGTACAAACATATATGTTCCAAGTTATACTTTTATACTTACATTATGTTATCTTAACAATAATGTTTTTTTATATACCCTTCTGGTAGGACACAGATGAATATGGGTTGCACACCTTTCTTCTCTCTGCTGTGTGCACAAAGGGATGTGGCACCGGTATGTTATTGTTGCACAGGTTATATAATCCCTCTTCAATTTTACTTTAGTTGTGTGTATGTGAATACAACTGGGGTAACAAAGCACTAATATTTTAGCATTGTGTTGTTCCTTATGCTAACACAATACACATATTATGCCCATACTCATTCATGCTTCTAGTATGCTTACATACAATGTTATTGGTGCAGTGTAACATGTACATCCATATGATGTGTACACCAGCCTGATTTACATTTTGAATGTCATGAAATATACATGGTGTTGCACATTTAACACCAAATACACACTTTGCTGTGTTGTTTACGGTACTGAAGATGGCATGTCAATGTTTGCAATTTATATATTGTTCCTTTGCATTATAGGTATATCTCCAGTATGACTGATCATGGTATGTATATTTGCTGACATCTCTCATAAGATGTGCCTACCTCAATCTTCCTATAATTATTTGAAGTAAAAACCCAACATATTGCTTTTAACACAAATGTAACATACATGTACTTTCTGTATCATGTATATGCATTTAGCTACTCTTGAGCTTTCATGTGCATTGTATTAGAAAATGATTACTCACATTTCATCACATTTTATGTATGTTTCCTTATAAATTCCATTAATGTAATATAGAGGTGTTTGGAGACAAGGGGATAACTGTACTTATTTGTTTACTTACGGGAGCTCATTCATGACGGATGAAATTGACTGATCATAACACTCCATGCATGAATGCCTGTAATCACAACAATGCGTACTACATCTTATATTTAGCAATGTAGGTGTTTTTTAATGCTAAGAATTAATAGTCAACATTAATTTACATTTGTGACATGTGTATGTATAAGTCACACGTGTGTGGATGTGTCCTACATGTACCAAGTGTTAAACTGTTAACAGAGAAGACAAATTTGTCACTAATGTTACTGTCATTTAGCATTTATAATTTACCAATATGACAATGTTGGTAATATTTTTGCAATATAAATCACGTCACTTCATCATTATCATGATGATAATTATCAAGTATTCTCACAATTGTAACGTCAATCACGTGCACATTAGCATAGACACACTTTTTAAGACAACTGTTTGTGTCTGTATCAATTTGTGTAGGATCCATGTATAACACCGACAAATGATAACACCAGCTTTATTATGGTAGCTTATATCATCATATTGACTATACAATGTATTTTTAGAAAGTTTAATAAACACAGTAAACTATAGTTAGTTAGGTTAATGAAATATACACAGAAACGTACTTCATTACATGATGTTGATGTCATATTCAGAACATCATGCATTGTAGGGGACCACAACATCTGGCCAATAACATTAATTGCTACAGCCCCAAACCATTTTATCAACATACCCATGTAACAAGAGATTTTTAACAATAAAGGGCTAGTTGGTTGTAAGTGTCCTTTACATTGGGAGAAGGAGTGGCTCAGTGAGTAAAGACACACACTGGCACTGAGAGTTTGAAGTAGGGGAGTCTGGTTCAATTCCAGGTGTCGGCTCCTTGTGATCTTGGCCAAGTCACTTTATCTCCCTGTGCCTCAGGCGGCCAAAAATAAATTGTAAGTTCCACGGGCCAGGGACCTCAGCCTGAAAAATGTGTCTGTAAAGCGCTGTGTACAACTAGCAGCGCTATACATGAACATGCTCATATTATAATTATTATTATTATTATTATTGTTACATAGTTTCGACAGTCATACGTTCCATTACACAATAGAATACACAAATGTGTTAGCAGAGTGGGAATGGTTGTTATATATAAAACACACCATGCCATAAAATGATAGTAGTCATTAAAGAACACTCAATAAAAATTCATGAGGCACTATTTTGCAACATCATTATGTTAATTAAGTGCTTATGCAATATAGGCATAAGTGTATAACATTTTTAATTGTTTGTTAATAAGCGCTGCAAGCAATATAAAATTAGTTCCATATGTAGTATAGTAGTCGGTGGCTCCGCCTCACAATCATCTCATATAAAGGTAGACTCTTCTGAAATCATACATTGATCCGATTGTATCTTCCCCGACATCTCTGAAATACAGCAAACACATGATGGTCAAAGATGGCACCTTACTATATATGTATCCGTGACAACGCGTTACACAGCTCTATATGATTGTGTACATACACACGTCACTCACTTATATGTTAGAAGTACAAGTGTACATCAGTATGTAATGTTTCTTTAAATTTGTAGCAGGCATAACTATGTATATGATGTGAACGTTGCCTGTATACTGAAAAATGTGCGCGCACATCTTAGTGTGCGCACGCACTTCAGGCTTGGCTGCACTAACTGTTTGCGCATGCGCAAAACAAAGCGTACGTTGTGCGTTCAATACAGGTTGAAAATATGATTAAACATACAATCTTTATTTCAAATACAATGAATACGAAACTACATTCGTTCTAAACGAGTACATCTGTATTCTTTTTAAACAGACGTGTTTGGACAGAAAGGACGGCCGATAACACAATGCGCAAATGCAATACGTGTGACGTCATGTTAAACCAGCGTGAAACGCACGCTAACACTCCTCCCACTCAATTAACATTCGGCTAACGCCCAGTGTACGCCCCCACTGTATGACACACTGCAGTTACCGTTACTATAACAAAACATGACAGCCAATAGGCTTTGAGGCGCGCACGTCGCTTGGGGGCAGGACTTACATCCGTAATCCTTTTTAAGGACGCCTTGGGCCATGACAAGGGTCCCACGTCATACGTGGTGGACCCGCTTTTAAATGTTGTAGATGTAGCATGATAACAAAACAGGTATGTGTTAGAGTTATGGTAAAATGTTGCTAATATGTTTAAAGTGATAGGAAAGTACGTATATTTATTCCGTCAGCAATGTGTACTACTCTTTCAGGTTCTACTATATTGTATTCGGAAACAATTTGTTTGTGATCGCTACATGTTATGCAGTCTGCTATGTTACGCTGTATCCACGCATTGAAAGGGAAAATGGTGGTTAGAAAAAAAAAAAAAATGTAAACGCAGAGTTAACGCATAACGATTGTTATATTTACCATTCTTCTAGAATTAACTCTTCGTCTGCCTGCAACTGGTCACTCCAGAAATGCAAGGCATTTTCATCCACGCTTGACCCAAACGCTGAATCCAGTAAGAAACACATCTCCTCCATGAAGCGCTCATAGGAATCGCCACTGCTTTCTTCAAACAATTGGTCGGGAGGTATGTTCATTTCTTCGGGTACCCATTCCAATGCATTTTCAGCTGAAAGGCTTGGTACAGAATCATAGTAGTTATGTTCATGTACAATGTGGGTTTCAGGAATGGAGGGTGCAGATATTGCAGCAGCTATCGATTCACAAGGAACAGTAGTAGCGGATCCATTGCTATTGGCATTAGGAATAAATATGCCTTTAACCACAATATATGTGCCTTCTTTCACGGTGAAATGTTTTTCTTTGGCAATCTTCCAGAAACCATAGTTGTGTTCTAGCTTATCCTGCACACGTTCAAAAAAGTCATTTGTTGATAAAGTGAATCTTATTGATGAATTAAAATTGCGCGCATGCCGACGGTTTTGGTAATAAGGATATTTTGCTCGAATCAAATCATAGATTTGGCGTGTGCTTGCTTGATGTCCGCAAGTTGATAAAATAGCTTCTGATATCATGTATTTATAACCTAAATTCGGATTCATAATTGTCACCAATTCATCAGCCATTGCAGAGTAGCACAAAAGATGTGTGCAGGTATCTGTTCTTTGCTCATCAAAATGAAACTGCTCAGTGGCTAACAAATTGCTGTGTTTCCTTTTCAAGGTCAACAAAAGTATAAACTGTAACTCCTTATTTCAAACGCCAATTGGATTTCTAGTTATAATTGCTTGAACATTTGTGGTTAGTGATAGCCGCATGTGGGACAAACATGTATCCTTTTTTTATCTCGTTTTTGAAAACATTAGTACACTTTTCATTCAGTAACATTGAGTTTTCTTGCAAAATAACAAAGAGCACTGTGTGAAAATAGTGCTTAGACAGCCATATCAGTAAATACACACACCTGCAAAATGAAATGTTTTTTTCCCACATACATTTCTGTGTGTATTTGAAAGTCTGGTTAAGTCCCTGTCTGCATGAGTTTAAATACGTGTGTATCTATATATATATAAATATATCTATCTCATAAATATATATATATATAAAGTGTATATTGTACTATATGTATATTGTGTGTATGTGTATGTGTATGTGTATGTGTATATGTATATATATATATAATATATAAAAAAAAATTATTTTTTTTTTTTTTATATATATATATATATATATATATATATATAAAAAAAGTAATTTTTTTTTTTTTTTAAATATTGCTGGAGTACACACAACATATTGATGGCAGTAAGTAGGCCTTGTATGAAACCTATTTAAATGGTGATAAACATGAGTGAATTAAGTAATAAACATTTGTTTGCGCCCAATAATGTTAGAGGCTCACACTTAGTATAGTTGTCAAACATTAGGCCTGTATTATTAAAATACTGTGTTTTCACAAGGAAGCATGAAGTGTATGTTTTTTGTAAATACATCTATACCAGTTTAGATAGCACTATATATACACACACACACACACACACACACAGTGTGTGTCTGTGTGTGTGTGTGTGCATATATCAATACATACTACATATATATTAGTATCAATTCAGAGATGTTCTTGAAACAAGAACACATAAATGATTAAAGGACAACATTACAATGGGCAGCAAAGGTAAGTAATATTTAACACAAAATCCTGCTGTACACGTACAAGAAAGATGTTTGCAGTTAAATAGGTGCTTTTATAATTGCATGAAAATAATATGCACATGCAATGATTACATCAATTAACACACCCAAATGCAATGTTTTGCTGCAAAGTCAATGGCAGCTTCTCTAAACTTAGCAACTGGCTCCTGGTGGACCATTACTGAACAGACGATTAAAACATAAATATTTATAACACTATTCATTAATTAGGAGTGTTAACATTTCCAAAACTTCACGTGTACAAGAACATACTTGAAAGTTTGGAAACAACACAGTCTTCAGCATACATACAATAGTAATTAGATAATCTGAAGTCAACAAAACAAGGCCAAAGACATATTTTCTGAATTATAACATTTATTTTTTTTGTTCCTTTTGCGAGCGAGTAACAGGCCTGCTTGTTGTCTCTTGAATTTTCCTTTTTCTTTTTCCACCAACTTTAGGCACAACAGAGCCACTTTGAGTGGCCTCTGGCACTTCACGGGCAGGGCTTGTGGCCAGTGAATCACCTACAGGGCTTTTGGGCAGTGACTGTTCACCTACGGGGCTTGTGGCCAGTGACTCACCTACAGGGCTTGTGGCCAGTGACTCACCTACAGGGCTTGTGGGCAGTGATTCACCTACAGGGCTTTTGGGCAGTGATTCACCTACAGGGCTTTTGGGCAGCGATTCACCTACAGGGCTTTTGGCCAGTGACTCTCCTACAGGGCTTTTGGGTAGTGACTGTTCACGGACAGGGCTTGTGCCCACTGACACATGTGAGCTAGTTGGTAGACACTGCACAAGTGATGGTTGGTCTGTTTCATGTGTGTCTTTTGTTGTTTTTGACCAAAAACTGGTCAGTAGTAACTGCTTGTGTTTTGTTTTTGTGGGCTCCTTTGTAGGTGTCTGCTGCTGAATTTGTACAGATGGCAGCGGTAGGATGTCATCAGGAACCTGCACAGCAATGTCTGCTACTTGACCGGTAACATTTGGGCCTGGTGAATGAATATCAGATGAATGTGGTGAAAACTGACCTGCATGAACAGATCCTGGCTGGGAGGTGTTGAATTGTGGTACATTAGTCATTCTCCAGTAATTAGCTTGTGTTTGCTGAACAACTAATGCTTCGAATGAGGTGTTGATTTTTTGCAACTGTTTCGGCACTTCAATGAAGACTCTGTGGAGATGTGCCAATTGTGAAACTGTTTCTTCCTGCAGTGCAATCATCCTTTCCAGCACTGTCATGAAGTCAGAATGGCGACGATTTTCTGCTTCCACAATTTTTCCCTCAGAAGCTACAATTGCATCGTATGTCGTATTTGCTGGACGATTTGCCGGTAAAACAGTTTCAATTGGAACGTCTTCATGGTCACTTGCTTCTATTTGTGTGTCTATGGCGGTGGCGTCATCATCATCATCATCATCATAATCCTCTTCATCATGTTCTACAAATAAATGTACACATTATTAAATGTCATGTTAATCTCTGCTGTGTTACTATGTAATTGTACTGTGTCATAAGTAACAACTAACATGTTTCCATACGTTTTATAACCTCACATTAAAAACTACCTTGACTTAAGAATAATGTTTGGACTCAGTATGAAATATGAGTGAATGAAAACTTGCTGTAAACTCACAACTCCTACATGATAGTTAACATCACTAACACAATACAAGTTGCCTTACACTTCATTTTCACTGACACTAAGTAATCCTATTTAAAGAAGATGTGCAAAACAAATAATGAACATGACAACATAACATATAGAAGAGCACATATTATATGGCCACCAACTGATACACTCACCTTCTAGGTGTGTTGAGCTGGCTGACCCAGGTGAAGACACTTGTTCAGTCTCAGGTGACACATGTCCTTCAGGGGCAACTATATATAACAATAACATAAGTTTTACATTTACATGTGTAAATATTGAACAAACAGTTATTGTATGTTCTGTATTTATGAGTACCTAACAGCATCATTTCCTTAACCCAAAATGTGTGTGTGAAAGTGAACATAAATAGTTGTAATAACAATGTACATGCCTGTGTACTTAGAACTTTTGAGTTCCCTAACATAAAACATACTATGTTCCTGCAGTAATGCGTGAGGATAAATAGATAAAATTTGTACATAAAAATCATATGTTGTGTAGTGATATCAGTATCATAATGTACATAACTATCATGAGATGACCATTCACAATGGTTATCATGAAGGTGGTCATATTGCAAAAAGTGTTGTTTTTGGTAGAGGATATGTGTGGTACATTAATATAAGATGTG